>NC_083725.1:49865741-50168772 GCF_028564815.1 Eubalaena glacialis | reverse complement strand
AATAGTAAAATAAGAATGTTAAGAAATTTAAGTATTAGTACAAAACTAGGAAGACTTGAGTCCAATATGGACCATCAAGATCTTGCTAGCAAATGAGAAAAATTCTGTAGGGGTTTGAGGTAGACAAAATAAACAGCATTAATTTTCCCCATATGAATTTGGAACCAATGAGCAATAGAGAAGGCAGATGGGCAGTCAAGTGCTGGCTTTACTACCCATAAAGTCAATACTGGAAAATGTGACTTCCTAATACTAACACTCAAACAGGGCTTCCCTGCCCAGCCACAAGCAGTGGTAAACAGCTGAAGGCCTCCTGAGTGGGGCCTGCCCCTGAAAAACTTGCAGCATGAAGGGGCAAGCCAGAATGCTGGATTAACCCCCAAAAGGAAGAGGGTGTTGCTGACCACATGTACCCCACCCCTTATCCCAAAGTCACCTGCTCAGTTTCAGTAGGGAGCACAACGAAAACTTGTTATGTTGCAGGTAGTTCTTCAGGCCAGAGAGAAACAACCTCACATCATTTATATTCCAAAAAGACCTTGCTGGGCAGGGAACAGGCCCCAAGGTCTGTGGGGCTATGATAAGTTACCTTTTCCAAACAATTTTGCCTGGTTCAGTATGGGGAGTTCAGTTTATAAAGCTGCTTAAAGAGGGTTTTTTTGGCTTGTTTTGTTTTGTTTTAAGAGCTGTGTCCTGGGTTTACCTATATGGCAGGAAAATCTATTCTCAGCATTCCTGAATTCAAATGGAGGCCTGGATCTGAATTAGTTCATAGGGTGAGCGATGCAGACCGATCATAGGTGACTGAGTATTCATCACCTCTCCCACACCTCCACCCACCAGGGGAGTTTTGTTTTGCTGGTTGGCTCCTGGGACCTTATTATTCAGATCAGAATGATGAATAATGAGAATACCCAGAGAAATAGATGGGCCTCATGTCTTCACCTCTGTGCTGACAGAGAGTTATCGGGAAGGGAGGAGATGGAGGAAGAAGCGAAAAAGTAAAGGAAAAAAGAAGCATGTGTGGGTTGAGCTTATGAGTTTGAGACTTCAGAATAAGGGAAGAGGGATAGTTTGGGCTGCCACACAGGAGGAATATTGAGTGAGAGGGAAGGAGGAAAGGAGAGAAAGGTTGTTTTTTTTCTTGAACATTTTGTTTCATCAAGACATTGAATAAAGCTTACACTCTTTTAATTAATTTTGGGATTATAGACTTCTGTTTCCTTAGGTGTGATTCCAAGCCAAGGGGAAGCAGCTGAACTACAAGAATGCTGAAGAGGAGGAGGAGAAGGATCTGAATTCAGTCCAAGACAGAAGACATGATACTGTCCTCAATAAATAACTGTTAAATGACATCTTTCTCTAGCTAGAAATTATATTTTGAGCAAGATGATATACATTTCTTTCTCCTCCTCATCTCAAGCTTCCTGATGCCTCAGCTCTAGAGAAAAAGTCTCAGCCGACAGCAGTCTTGCCCCTCTGAGATGTAAGTGACCCTCAAGCTGGGCCACTTACGCTAACACTTAAAGCAATTTCTTGTCCTTCTCTCACCAGTGGTAGCTTGTATTCCAAGTCTTATGAGAGGAGGCAATCACACTACCATGGAGAGAAAAAAAAAAATCACAGAAAATTTGTATGTTAGGAATCCTTTGCATGCAAATGGCAGGAATCCATCTTCAAATAGAATAAGCCCAAAAGACAGTTTATTTGAAGGTATTGGGTGTCCCAGGAAAGAGGAAAGTCATGGGTGCTGCTGGGTCCTGGGAATCATTGAAACCAGGGAATAAAATGCTGTCAGGACCTTTTTTCCTCATCTCATGTCAGTGTTTTCTCTACACATCAGATCCACTTTTTCTCATTGAAAACTGAATTTCTCTACATGGCAGGAGATGTGAACTTTATATTTTATTAGTTTTAACTATGGCAGAGAGAGTCACCTGATATATTTGATACCATGTCCCAAAATCCAGATGAGGATCTCATTGGCCCAGGTTGGGTCAAGTCCCATGGCTGTACACCAAGCAGCTATGGCAAGGAGTGGGTCCTGAAAAAACAGAGAAGCTCCTCCACATGAAGGGAGCCAAAGGAGGAGCAGTCCTCAGGAGAAGGGCATAACCAAACCCAGAAGCAGGGAGTATGTGGGCAGGTAAAGCAATAGGTGTTCATCACAGGGTGAAGACAAGAAGAGACAGTGAAAGTGAAAGAAGGTCTAGTGCTGTTCCACACCCTTGCTTCACAGACTGAGAAACCAAAGCCCGTGGAGGTAGATTAGAAGACGAGAGGGAACTTCTGGCTTTTTACCGAGGAAGCATGTGTATTAACGAAACAATATCAGACTATTAAAGAGTTTCAAACACTCACCAGCAATAATAGCGTTCATTGGGAAGGAAAAGATAAGAAGACCATGAGAGTGGGGAGAAAGTAAACCTTCACTAATTCACATTTATTGTCTGACTAGTTCTCTAAATTTTCATGAGCCTAAGAATCATCTAGAGGAGCTTGTTAAAAAAGGAACCTTCCTGGGCCCTGCCCCAGGTTTACTGAATCAGAATCTGAGGGGTAGTGTCCATGAGCCTTTATTTTAATAAGTGACTCAGGTGATTCTTATGCAGGGGTTCTTTATACAAACTCTAGAGAAACACTGATCAGAAAAGAGCTCTCCTATGTTGAGAGTTGGCTGGCTTTTTCCATTTAATGGAAGAGTTTGGTAAACTGATACATTTATAATTATTCAAGAGGCATTAAAACGGAGTAAAGAATCAAAGGATGGAAAGATAGACAAATAAATAAAAATACAAAAGAAAACCTGTAAATGTCCAATTTTAAAAATTAAACAAAAGACATGAACAATTTACAATGTAGCAACAACTAAAATAGCAATAATATAATGCTTATTATGTGCCAGGTGCTGCTCTGAATACTTCTCATACATTAACTCTTTTAATCTCAAAATAGCATTATGAGGTAGGTATTAGAAAGAACTACTAAATCAAACATGAAAATGTATTTAAATTTACTACATTTTGAATATTGTACCAGCAAAGGTTTTAAAATGTTAATACTCACTGTCAAGGAGGTTTTGATATCGTCATTAAAACAGTGCTGATAGGAGTATAAATTTTTTCAAATGTGTCAAGAACTTTTAAAAAGTTGACCTGATAATTTCACTTCAAGGAATCCTCAAAATCCAGACAAAGACTTGAATAAAATAATGCTTATGATGTCTTTATTTATAATAATAAAAATTTGAAAGAACTAAATGGTCACTCCTAGGGAAATGATTGACTAAATTATGGTATATTTATATATTAGACTATGAGGTAGCATTAAAATTATGCACTATCAAAAGAGGATGAAAACATGAACACGGTCTAAAATTAACGGTTTTCTCCAAACTCTCCCATGGATCCCAAGTCTTGGTAATTCATGAAATTATAGAACCTAAGTTCAAAAAGAATCTGGAGGACTAATGTCACCAAAAATGGTGGCGTAGAGAGCTTCAAGGATCCATCTTTCCACTGAAGAAAACATTAAGCTGGCAAAAACTATCAAAATTGTGAATGTAATTTAAGAAAATTAAAAATTACCAGGGGAGTGCTTAATGAAGAAGAGGTTGCTAAATTTTGATAAGAGAGTGTATGGTGTTTTTGCTTACCCACCCACCATCCTCCGTTCCCCATCTTGGCCAGTGGTCATGGTGATGGAAGCTCATGTTCCTGATGGTGGAGGTTTCTGGTGCCAGAGGGAGCAATTCGGACCTTGTTATCAAAGAATTGTGGCTGTGCATTTTGACATGTCTGGTGGATCCCTGAGGGATTGGCTCAGAGGCTTGCCCTTGTTTTGCCCCTTTGGAATTTTCTCAGGGCTGGAATGGCCTCCTGGGCAGCATTTGTCAAAAGCACTTAAAGGCATTATACTACTGACTTCCACCTGGGGTAAGCGATGGGGAATAAGACAAGCAGCAGACTGACCAAAAATCCTGGGAGGAAGGAGACTGAGGAGGAAGATACATAAGAGAATAAAGGCTTTGAAGGGCTCCCAGGTATACCAGGAGATACAGGGGGCCATGCACATACCAAAGTCTGAATCCATGCTCAGAAAAGACCTGAGGTGATCCTATGCTTATACCTGCAGCTGATCTTTGGGCTCCAAGTAAGAGGAGGAGAGGGTTAACACAGAGTTGTAGGTGGTTTGGCTAAGAATTGAAGATCTCCAGCTCAGAAACAGTATGCAAAGACTGCAAAGTGTTTTCTGTTTTGTTTCCTTCTTGGTTCCAGAAATATCTCTCAGGTCACCAGGTAACTGCTGAGATAATGGAAGAGAGACATGCATGACCACACATGACAAGAAATTCAGTCTTTGCAAAACATTTAGAAAAGTCACTAAATAGATGACTACAGCTTACAAGTAACAGCAAATCATGGGAACAGAATTTCCAGATTCTCCAGAGTTATCACATTTTAATATTCAAAATGTCAAGTTTTCAACAAAAAATTATAAACATGCAAAGAAACAGGAAAGCATGGCCCATTCACAGTCCCTTACATACGAACATTCAAGTTGCAAACTTTCAAAGATGTGAACGTGCCCAGAGAAAGGACGAAGAGAGACAAGAGGGAGAAGAAGTAACTGAAGAACCGAAGAGATGCACGATGCAGGAAATGGCAAGAGGATTTTCTTTATTTGAGGAGTCACTGTTAGTTTTTGAGGAACAGGACTCAAATGTACAATGGTACACAAAGGTTGCAGCAGCCGTTCAGAATGCAACCCAGTGCTACCATGTCATCTATGATGAGAAAAAAAGAGCTACTACCCAGACGTCACTGGATCATTTTTTCAAGAGGGTAGATAGAACTGAATCCAGCAAGGAACCAGAACCTGTGCCATCAGCATCAGGTGTGAGTGAAATTGCAGCTTGCCCTCTGTCCCCTATTGTTGACGATCCTTCAGCTCTACCATCTCCCACCTCCTCTCCCTCCTCCAGTCAGTAACTCTTCTTGCCTGTTCACTCAGTGTCAGCCCCTGTATGCCAGCTGTTGTACTGTACTACTGTACTTTTCAAGGTACTGTACTGTAAGATTAAAAATGTTTATTTTTTGTGTTTGTTTTTAATGTATTATTTGTATGAAAAGTATTATAAATCTATTACAGTACAGTACTATGTAGCCAATTGTGTTTGTTGTGTACCTAGGCTAACTTTGTTGGACTTACGAACAAATTGGATTTACAAATGGGCTCTCAGAAGGGGATTTGTTCATATGTAGGGGACTTACTGTATACAGAAACTGTCCCTGAGGAAGCCCAGACATTGGACTTACCAGACAAAGACTTTAAATTAACCATCTTAAACATGCTCAAAGAACTAAAGGATACCATAAAAAAAAAAAAAAAAAAAAACTAAAGGAAATCAAGAGAATGACGTCTCAGCAGATAGAGAATATCAATAAAGAGAAAGTATAAAAGGAGCCAAACAGAAATTCTGGAGCTGAAGAGTATAATAGCTAAAATGAAGAACAGACTAGAGGGATTCAACAGCATATTTCACAGGCAGAAGAATCAATTCCTTGGAGATAGGTCCATCAAAATTATCCAGTCTGGGGAACCAAATGAAAAAAGAAGGAAGAAAAATGAACAGAGCTGAAAGGACCTGCAGGACACCATCAAGTGTACCAACATATACATTATGAGAACCCCAGAAAGGAGAAGAGAGACAAAGAGGCAGAAAAAATAAATGAAGAAATAATGTTTGAAAAGTCCCAAATTTGATGAAAGACATGAATCTATACATCCAGAAGTTCAACGAACTCCAAGTAGGATAAATTCAAAGACATCCACACTGAGAAATATTGTAATCAAACTGCTGAAAGACAATTTTGAAAATAGCAAAAGAGAAGCAACTAGTCATGTACAAGTGATCCTCAATAAAATTAACACCTGATTTCTCATCAAAAACCATGGAAGTCAGAGGGCAATGAGGTGAATGATTTAAAGTGCTGAGAGAGGGAAAAAACCCGTCAACCAAGAATTCTGTATCTGGCAAAAATATATTTCAAAATTGAAAGAGAAATTAAGACATTAGACCTGCCCTACAAAAGAAATACTAAAGGGAGTCTTTCAGGATGAAATGAAAGGACACTAGATAGTAACTTAAAACCATATGAAGAAATAAAGAACATCATAAAGGTAACTACATAGGTAAATATAAAAAAGAGTATTGTTGTATTTTTTGTTTGTAACTCCTCTTTTCCTATATGATTTAAAATATAAGTGCATAAAACAATAATGGCAAATTTATGTTAACAGACACGCACATGTACAAAGATGTAATTTGTGACAATAACAACATAAAGGAGTATGTGACACTGTACAGAAGCACAGTTTTATATGCCATCAAAGTGAAGTTTGTATCAATTCAAACTAGGTTGTTAGAAATTTAGGATTTTTTTTCATTCTGCTTAATGTTGTAGTGCTCTTTATTTTTTTAATACATATTTTAATTTTATTGGAGTATAGTTGATTTACAATGTTGTGTTAGTTTCAGGTGTACAGCAAAATGATTCAGTTATACATATACATATATTCGTTTGTTTTTAAGATTCTTTTCTCATATAGGTTATCACAGAATATTGAGTAGAGTTCCCAGTGCTATACAGTAGGTCCTTGTTGGTTAGCTATCTTAATGTTAGTAGTGTGTGTGTGTTCATCCCAAGCTCCTGATTTATCCCTCCCCCCCGCCCAAGTTTCCCCTTTGGTAACCATAAATTTGTTTCCAATATCTGTAAGTCTGGGGTTTTTAAAAATTTATTTTAATTTTATTTTTGGCTGCATTGGGTCTTTGTTGCTGCACGTGATCTTTCTCTAGTTGCAGCAAGTGGGGGCTACTCTTCATTGTGGTGTGTGGTCTTCTCATTGTGGTGGCTTCTCTTGTTGCGGAGCACAGGCTGTAGGTGCATGGGCTTCAGTAGTTGTGGCACGCGGGCTTCAGTAGTTGTGGCTCAGGGGCTTAGTTGCTCCGCAGCATGTGGGATCTTCCCAGACCAGGGCTCAAACACATGTCCCCTGCATTGGCAGGCAGATTCTTAACGACTGCACCACCAGGGAAGCCCTGTAAGTCTGTTTCAGTTTTGTAAATAAGTCTTTGTCTGGTAAGTCCAAATAAAAATTAGATTCCACATATGAGTGACATCATATGATATTTGTTTTTCTCTGTCTGACTTACTTCACTTAGTATGATATCTCTATGGTAGTTCTATTTTTAGTTTTTTAAGGAACCTCCATACTGTTCTCCATAGTGGTTGTACCAATTTACATTCCCACCAACAGTGTAGGAGGGCTCCCTTTTCTTCACACCCTCTCCAGCATTTATTGTTTGTAGACTTTTTGATCATGGCCATTCTGACTGGTGTGAGGTGACGCCTCATTGTAGTTTTGATTTGCATTTCTCTGATAATTAGTGATATTGAGCATCTTTTCATGTGCTTTTTGGCCATCTGTATGTCTTCTTTGGAGAAATGTCTATTTAGGTCTTCTGCCCATTTTCTGATTGGGTTGTTTGCTATTTTGATATAGAGTTGCATGAGCTGTTTGTATATTTTGGAGATTAATCCCTTGTCGGTCACTTCATTTGCAAATATTTTCTCCCATTCTGTGGGTTGTCTTTTCATTTTGTTTATGGTTTCCTTTGCTGTGCAGAAGCTTCTAAGTTTAATTAGGTCCCATTTGTTTATTTTTGTTTTTATTTTCATTACTCTAGGAGGTGGATCAAAAAAGATATTGCTGCGATTTATGTCAAAGAGTGTTCTGCCTATGTTTTCCTCTAAGAATTTTATAGTGTCCGGCCTTACATTTAGGTCTTTGATCCATTTTGAGTTTATTTTTGGGTATGGTGTTAGAGAATGTTCTAATTTCATTCTTTTACATGTAGCTGTCCAGTTTTCCCAGCACCACTTATTGAAGAGACTGTCTTCTCTCCACTGTATATTCTTGCCTCCTTTGTCATAGATTAACTGACCGTGGGTGTGTGAGTTTATTTCTAGGCTTTCTATCCTGTTCCTTGATCTCTATGTCTGTTTTTGTGCCAGTACCATACGGTTTTGATGACTGTAGCTTTGTAGTATAGTCTGAAATCGGATAATCTGATTCCTCCAGCTGTGTTTTTCTTTCTCAGGATTGCTTTGGCTATTTGGGGTATTTTGTGTTTCCATATAAACTTTAAAGTTTTTTGTTCTAGTTCTGTGAAAAATGCCATTGGTAATTTGATAAGGATTGCATTGAATCTGTAGATTGCCTTGGGTAGTATAGTCATTCTGACAATATTGATTCTTCCAATCCAAGAACATGGTATATCCTTCCATCTCTTTGTGTCCTCTCTGATTTCTTTCATCAGCGTCTTATAGTTTTCAGAGTAGAGGTCTTTTGTCTCCTTAGGTAGGTTTATTCCTAGGTATTTTATTCTTTTTGATGCAATCATAAATGGGATTGTTTCCTTAATTTCTCTTTCTGATCTTTCAGAAATTTAGGATGTTAATTGTAATCCCCAGGGTAATCACTAAGAAAATAAGTAAAGGATATACAAAAAAGAAATGAGGAGAAAATCAAAATGGCACCAAGAAAAAAATGAAAAAAAAAAAAAAAGAATTTGGAGGTTCTCTCTCCAATTCTGCCAAAAGATGCAAGAATTGCCCTACATTGGAATTTGACACATAGTCCATGGGCAAAATGAAGGTTCTCTGAACAGAAATTCAGCCCACATAAGACTTTTAGCAAAAATGTAATTTAAATAAATGTGAAGCATTATCTAAATAATAGGTATGACCCAGGATCTTGATATGGTCTGAGCACCTTTTCCACTGTTGCTGCTGTGAAACTGATGTCTAGTGCCATGTGGCAGGCCAGCATTCCTCTAAGTGTGATTGGCAGAACACTCATGCCATGCTGTTAATGGCTATAATACACACAAGGGCTGCTGTGGTCAAATATGTTTGGAAATGCCGGGTTAAACGGAGTTCAAGAAATGTCTTTACTACGGGACTCCTCAGAGTCTGTAAGACATTATGCATGTACACTGAGTCCTCAGGAAGTGGTGATAGCTTGAATATTTCCCAAACTCTTTGGTCATGAAAAGAATCTCATGTGTTTGTTAGAGACTGGAGCTTCAGGAAACACCCTTTAGGGAATGGTGTAGGAAGGAGTTAAGCATAATACAGAGGTTTTCTATACCTCACTTTCTTTATGACCATAGTTGGGGTGATAGAATTTAGGATTGCTGTGTGATAACCTGAGTGACATACTTAGCTCAGTCCTGCCACATGGCAGGCACTCAATACTTTGCAGATTTTATTATAAGATTTAAGTGTCAAGGAATATGTCAGTAGACTTTACCTACTTCTTGTAAAACAGGGGAGCACGAACTTAGAAGTTAGATAGACCAAGACTCAAATACATGTTAATCGCTAACCACTGATTATGGACTTTAATAAGTTCTACAAACTACCTTTATAACAACACCTAGATTAGTGTTTGATTGAATCAAAGAGACCAATAACTTGGACAAGCTGACATAGAAAACTGACCACCACAGTCCACTCTTGTCAACTTGGCACCTATACACAACTTAAATCATACTTGATCTCCAAGAAAGACAAAGTCATACTTTCACGTGATACAACTATCCTGTATACAACCAAAAATACACTAATCCATTCCCCAGAAAAGGCTGCAGATCCTTGAATGATGTTCACTCTTCTCCTTTGACATCCTGCGATATACATCTTATGTTAGATGATAAGGAGATAAGACCTTGAGCAACTCAATTAACCTCTCTGAGACCATCTGTAAAAGGGGTTTATAATACTTATGCACAGTTATTTGCTCATTCATTCAGCAATCATTTGTACTAATCAATATAAACTACATCGTATACAGTATTGAACTAGACTAAATCTTTGCCCTTGACTAGCAGACAAGGCAATGAGATGAGGTCTATCAAGAGGTTGGTTACAGGACCTGGAACAGAGTGATGCTTGAGAAACCTCAATTGACTTCCCCTTCTTCTTGGAATGGGGAAGGCACAGCTCTCAGAATAACCACAGGCCATAGCCTGTGTCTTTTCACTCTACCCAAAGGGACCATTCATCCTACAGTAGAAACAGCCCCAGGAAACTTCTTCCAGATCCAAAGAAACCACCATGCCAAGGAATTTGGAGAAGCTAAGAGAATTTCTACATTTCTGCAGATGGGTGCAAGTGTTTTATCTTTAAGGACAATACAGTGAGATGACTCAATGGCTCCTCTTAAGCCCCAGTATCCATGGCAACCAGACATTCCACAGGCTTTGATCAAAACAGAATCATCAACTCAGGTATGAGGAGACATTTAGTAAGCTAAAATCTAGTTTTGTAATATTTACAACCATTAACATTATCCAGAGAACTTAGTCTTAAGAAAAGATAAAACATTCAACAGCTTCACATGTTATATCATATTGACTTATAATAGAGGTCATTGAAGAATCACAAAATATATTTTTCTAGCAACGGTAACTGCTTAATCGTTGCATTACCAGAAGGCAATGTACCCATAGTCTTCTGGAAAATTGATTTTCCCCCTCTCTAGCATTTCATTTATAGGCACAAGGGCATAAAGAGTCAAATATTTGTCACTTTAAAACTATTTACTTCCCACTGCTTTCTTTCTATAAACCACAAAACACATATGGACCTTCCAACCCTTCTATGCATTTTCTCAGACATTTTTAATGTAAGAAAAAAACATAAAGATTAAAACAATCTAGAAAGATGTATATTTTCTTTAATCTATGAAATATAAACTGATCCAATTCCATTCTTTACACATGAAATTGTGTACTAAGAGAGATTGTGCCTAAGAGAAAAACAATTTGCCAAGCCACATGGTTAATAGAGCTGCAGGGAGTCAGAAAGATGAGCAAGATGACACCTCCAAGCACAAGTTCTCTAGTCAGAAGTGAGAGGTGAATGAGGGTGGAAAAACAACTTTTTTTTAAAGGGTGAAAATCCACAAGCCTGCACATCACATACACGTAACACTTATAACTGTGACCATCGCAAAAACACTGAGTTTTCCCAGAATTTTTCCTGGTATGCTTCTTTGTAAAAATGAATCATATGAGAGAAGCTTTCTTACCAAAGAAAATCACTTGTTCATTTTACAAATACCTACGGAGTGTCTACTGTGTACCAGGCACTGCAGTTACAGCTGTGAAACTGCAGTTACAGCAACAGTCTCCACTGGCTCAGGGGCTTTAGTCTAATTGGAAACACAGAAGCCAGCAGGCAATTCCACCAGAGTGTGGCGTCCTGATAGAGGTGACCCAAGGACTGTGAGAGCACCAGGAAGGACACCTAATCCAGACATGGGCCTCCCTAAATGTGGACCTCTCTAAATTGAGACCTAAAAAAAGAAGGCATCAGCTAAGGGAAGGTATTAAGAGTGTGGAGGATGAGGGGGAGGTCCCAGCTGAAACGGGAAAGCATGTGTGCAGGCCTGGAGCCAGAGTGATCACAGAATGTTGAAAGTATTAAAGTTAGTTCCCTTTAGCTGGAGTTTGGGACCCTGTCTCTTTCTCTCACCAGGGAGGCTAGGATTATGGGTACAATTCAAAGGCTGATCCCAGCATCAGCTCACTTCCCGTAGATGGTGGGATGGGGGAGATGGAGGGGGGATGCAGTGATGCTAAGAGTCATGCTCTAAGCAGCCATGCCTGGACAGGCATGGACCATATGTATTATAACACACTGGACCATGTGTATCATAACCACGCAGAATTGTCCCAGTCTCAAAGAAACATACGCAGGTGTGTTTCAGTCCTCTGAGAGGAGCTACTGAGAGGTTTGTGCCTGTTCAAACATACTTTCAATTTTAAACATACTAGGCTGGCAGGATGGGACATTCCAAGGATGGGTGTTGAAAAGTAAACTACGAGGAAAGCACTGTCCATGGGCTCAGAAGAACTGGATGCTACAGACAGGTTCAGGCCGCTGTGGGCTATCAGGCCTGGCACAGAGCTCTCACTCATTAACTCAGAGGCTCTCCTGTGCACCATAAACTGTGCTAGGGGCTAGTGACAGAAGGACAAGGTAAAGTCCTCACCCTCAGGGAACTCAGAACAAAATGGGGAGGCAAGCAAATCTGCAGAAGTTTATACCCCCTTGTAATAAATGCAATACTAAAAAGAAGTTCAGAAAGCCATGGTGTCTACACCAGGGAGGGGCAAAGGCAGGCTTTCTAGAGATGATAACGCATGAGTGAAGCCCTAAAGGCTAAGAAGCTGAGTGAAGAAGCAGGGACAGGTCGTTCCTGGCAGACGGGGCTGCAGGTGCAAAGGTCCAGAGCAGTGGCACGTTCGGAGAGCAGCAAGTCGTCCAGCATGGTGAGCCTGCAGGGTGAGGGGAGGGGAGAGGGGTCAGTAGTAACCACTGGCCAGACCATGAAGGGCCTTGCAAGTGTTTGCATGAGGTGTGGTAGAGGAAGAGGAGTCCAGGACAACTCTAGGCCTATGGCCTGTGTGACTAGGGGTATAGGGTCTCATCAACCAGCTTGGAAAAGCAGATTGAATGGGGGGATAAGAACAGGTGGGTCATATTGAATGTAAAGTACCTGTGGAAAATCCAAGTAAAATACTACTGGATTTTAACTATTATAACTATTGGGGGTGGAGGGGGTAAAAGGGGAGAGGGAGAGAAACAGAGATCACATGTACACATAAATATACACACACATTCACACACACACACACACACACACACACACACACACAGGTCAGGACTGAAGAGAGAGATTTAGGAGCTACCCGCATATAGGTGATCATGGAAGCCATGCTGGGGATGAAGTTGCAGAGAGATCATACGTACAGTGAGAAGAAAAGAGGCCCAAGGACAGAGCTCAAGAAAACACTCAAACACACATGGAGGAAATGGAGGCCACAGAGGAGACTGAGAAGGAACACGCTGAGATGTAGGAGGAAAAACAGGACAGGGTAGAGCCCTGGGAATCAATAAAAAGGTGAGTTTCAAGAAGGCAGGAGGGATACCCTTGGTCAAAGGCAGCTGAGAGGTCAAGTGAGCTATGGACTGACCCTTCCCATTGGATAGAACAGTTTGAAGGCTGCTGGTGAATTTGGCGAGAGTGGATTCCATGGGGTGGTGAGTAGAAGCTGAATGGCAGTGGTTGATGAATGTGAGGTGACACAGAGGAGCCACAGGGAACATGCACAAGTGTTATAGGAAGCATGTCTGGGAAGAGAAAGAGACAAGAGACAAGTTGGTGGCTTCACCCTTGGTCAAGGGACAGTTGGAAGGAGGGATGCTGGGAGGATTGAAAGAGAAGATGATGGAGTTCAGTTGCACATGGTACAACTGCACGTAAACCTTAGTTACTTAGTAGTAACCCTGTCTGGTGGACCCAGCAGCAGCCTGGGTTGAATGTAACAACGGGACATTGGCACCAGGGAAACTTCACACTGAAGAGAGAAGGAGCTAACAATCCAAGTAGAAAAATAAGCAGGCAAATAAAGATAATTGTTCTATGCGATCTTTCTCCCACCTCTGATTTTCAGCTAATCTCTTCCCCATAGGATTTTGATGTTATCTATCTGTCTCCTCTTACCTGGACTCTCTTCAACACCTGATAGCTTTCACACTCATTTCCTTTGCTGTGATTAGACCTAAAAAAGGGGCCTTCTTCAAGTGGTGATGAAAGGGCCGAGCAGTAACACTCTGAAATCTCACAGAAATCATCAGAAACTGAAGATGGTCCAGTCTGAAAGTCTGAGGGTGAGGGAGAAAAATCAGAAGGGAGAGGGAAGGCAGATGGGAGACAGAGTGAGAGAGGAGATGGGTAAGGAGAGGGGGAGGCAAGAGAAAATGGAGAGGTTACTTTAAACTAGAGGGGAGAAGGGTAGGTAAGGATAGAATGAAAGAATGGGAAGGGAGGGAGTGACGGAAAGAGAGAAGGGAAGGGCAGGGGAGAGATGGGGGCCAAGGAGGGAGAGATGGATGGAGAGAGGAAGGAAAGAAGAGAGAAGTCACTTCAAACCAGAGATGAGAAAGACAGGTGAGGTGAGGATAAAGGAGAGTGAGGAAGAGAGGAGGGCAGGAAGAGGGCGGGGCAAGGAGACGAGCTAGGTCAGGTTAAACCAGGGAAGTGTCTGAATTGAAAGTGTTTTTAAGAAATGCAGGGCTTCCCTGGTGGCGCAGTGGTTGAGAATCTGCCTGTCAATGCAGGGGACACGGGTTCGAGCCCTGGTCTGGGAAGATCCCATATGCTGCGGAGCAGCTAAGCCGGTGCACCACAACTACTGAGCCTGCGCGTCTGGAGCCTGTGCTCCGCAACAAGAGAGGCCGCGATAGTGAGAGGCCCGCGCACCGCGATGAAGAGTGGCCCCCACTTGCCGCAACTAGAGAAAGCCCTCGCACAGAAACGAAGACCCAACACAGCCATAAATAAATAAATAAATAAATAAATTAAAAAAAAAGTCACTCCATTTGATGATGACACTGTGTGATAGTTAATTTTATGTGTCAACTCAGATGGGCCACAGGCTGCCCAGATTAAATGTTAATTCTGGGTGTGTCTGCAAGTGTGTTTCTGGATTAGATTAGCATTTGAATTGGTGGGCTCAGTAAAATAGATTTCCCTCCCCAATGGGAGTGGGCATCATCCAGTCTATTGAGGGCCTAAATAGAACAAAAAGTGGAGGAAGAAGGAATGTGCTCCTTTTTTCTGCCTTACTGATTGAGCTGGGACATCTCTTCCTGACCTCAGACTGAGATGTACTCCATTGGTTCCCCTGGTTTTCAGGTGTTCAAACTTAGGCTAAATTATACCACCTGCTTTCCTGGGTCTGCAGCTTGTAGATAGCAGATCATGGGACTTCTTGGCCTCAGTATCTGTACAAGGCAATTCCTCAAAATCTCTCTCTCTCTCTCTCTCTCTCTCTCTCTCTCTCTATATATATATATATATGTAATATATACATATACACACACATATACATTCTATTGATTCTGTTTTCTGGAGAACCCTAATACACACTGATATTAAAAATTCATTTAAAAAAAGGAAAGAAAATAGAGTAAAATGGTAATGGCAAAATCTAAGTGGTGGCTATATGGGGGTTAGTTGAAAAATTCTCTCAACTTTCTTTATGTTTAAAATTTTTTATAATAAAATCCTCGGATATTAGATCATTCTGGCTGCTGCTTGGATAAAGCTTCAGAAGGGGGCAAAGGAGTCCATTAGGGGGTTGTTGGCAGTAATGGAGGCAAGAGATGGTCAAGGCCCAGATCGGAGGAAGAGAAACTGGGATTAAAGCATTGGGATTCAAGAGGTGTTTAGAAAGTTAAATCAATCGCTTTGGTAATGGGATGATGGATCTAGAGGGAAGGAAGAGGTTGAGATAAACAGCAGCCCCGTTTTACCTACCTTAGCTACAGACCAATTACAAGTTGAGACAAGGATGGTCTTGGGGTCTTTGGGGTGAGAGGAAGGAGTCATAAGATCCACTAAGAACTCCAGTTACCAATGTCCCCTCCGCTGGCCTCTGACTTCGGGTTCAGGAAATTCCTGGCACTAGCTCTTTGCTTTCTGAGTCTGTTCTGGAAGTCTGTGGGCTTCAGCACCATGGACGACCTGGTATGTAGGGAGTAGAGCATTACCGCTGCCCGCCTTGTGCTGTGGCCCCAAACCAGAGGCTGGGCTGCTCCTTCGCTGCTCTGCCCTCCCCTCCTCCCTCAGAACCCTCCAGACGCCACTCTAGCTCTGCTGTTGGCAATGTAACTGTCCTGTTTTGTTTAAGAACAAAATTGCTTGTGACCAGCAGTTTCAAACAGCTTCATCCGCGGCCAGTTTTGGTTTATCAGCCATCTGTCAGAGAGCAGATCTCTCTGGAAGACTCGATCACAATAAGGCAAAATTGAGTTTTCCTCAAGGGCCGCAAACTGCCTTTCTGGGAGCACAGGTGTCAGCCTGTTCCGAGAAGCAGCTCTGCAATCGCAACCGCCCTCCCTCCCCTGGCACCTGCACTGGCTGTCATTTCAGCTCATTTCCTACAGCCTTGTCCCAGCAACCGCCGGCACATTCCCCCTCGTCCTCCATCCCTCTGTGTGAAGGACATTTACCAGAGGACCTGTTTTTCCATTTCAGTAATTAGGGCTGGATTCCTGTCCCTGCCACGTCCACAGCCATCTGACGATTAATGTTAAACCCAAACTCTCTTACCTCGTCAAGCCTTAGGGCCTCCTGAATATTTGTGATGCCTTGAACAAGACACGCACACCTGCTCTTCCCCTGGATGCCACGGGGAGAGACCCGGGTTGCTTGGTACCAGACCCTAAAAAAGGAGACTCCTGACTCTGTTTAAGGCAGGAATGTGGGAGGCTGGGCTGTAATCATTTCTGTTCTCAGATAAAGCCCACACGTTTCTCCCAACATACAATCTGCTTATGGAATTTGACTTTTTTTTTTGTTTTTAAACAGACTTGACTTGAGACCCAGACAGCATCTATCCTTTCAGTCCTGGAGGTCTTCCCCTCACCCGGTCCTCATGCATCAGGTATGGAGTCATGGCTATCTGAGTTCATGGCTATCCTAGCTCTGCCACTCCCCATCTGAGCCTCAGTTTCCCCACAAGTAAAATGAGGGAGGGCGTTCACTCGGGGGGGTCATTGTGAGGAGTAAGCCAGACCATATACTGAAGGCTCCAGCCCGGTGCCTGGGTCCTTCATGGCGCTCAGAACTCAGTGGCTGGGATGACCCAGGTGTGGCGAATGTAATTTTCCAGCATGATGATTAATTCATGTCTGCACATCACCTATGTAGCTGAACAGCATGCTTTCTTCAATTACAAAATGCTTTTATTGTGCTTCAATTTCCTGTGTATCAAGAAAATGCCAGTGACTTTGGCTACTTCTCTTTGGAGAGGGAAATTGTTACAAGAAACAAGCAAAAAAAAAAAAAAAAAGGGCTCCTTTTCCATCATTTTCATCATCTTTGAGACTCTCCTAAGTGTCCTGGCCAAGTTTCCAGCCTCTCCTTAGCTGAGGAAGGCGTTCCTGTGAAGTTCATCACTGCTGAGGACACTTGCAGAATCTCTCATGGGACAGCAGTCTCTGCATGATAACGGAGGCCATTTCCTGGGTTTGGAGGGACTTTTTTGGTTTTGTTTGCTTTGGCTTGGGACATACATTTAAATCCTTGGGTCCCTGAGGCCCCATTTCATCTCTGCATCACTGGGCTGCCCAGTCTCCACTCCAGCAGGAAGCCTAGCTCCTGTGGGCTGAGAGAAGATATTCCTACCATTACAACCCAGGTGGTCCACGGCCAGTAACTGAGCTGATGAAGGGGCAGGTAGAGCTTTGGAATAGGGCTGAGAGAGAAAGGCTTGGTAGGATAAAAGGATAAGAATAAAAACCATTTAGATTTATCTTTGCCAGGCTTGATGCCAAGTCCTTTTCAGGAACTTTCTCTTTCATTTCTTTTCCCCAACAGTCCCATCATAACAGCCCTTTCTACAGGTAGAAAGGAGCACAGGATCTTACCCTCTATGGGGTCTGTTTCTCTGGGAAAGTGAAACCCTCCTGACTCTGCCCACAGAAGGCCCCAACACGTGGGTAAGACGGATGCTGTTAACGGGAGCCACCTGGAACTCTGCTCCTGCACCTGGACCCAACAGGAACCGGAGGGGTAATAAATAGGCAGGATCACAGACGTCTCCTCAGCCTCACAATCTCTGGAGGTGGGAGAGCGCCGCTCCTGCTTTGAAAGTGAGTATGAAGAAAACGCTAGAAGAGGCGGCATTTTCCTCTATTCACCTGACACACCTGATTCTTTGAAATACTCCATGGCCACGGCCGTGCTGGAAACTGGAGCTGCAGAGAGAGAGCAGCTTTAGATTTAGGCTCAAAGATGGGCTCAGAAGGTGGAACTAGCGTCTCCCCCTCCGATGTTTGAGGCTCTCAACTTGAGCTGAGCCACAGGTTTTCAGGTTCATCGTGATGGGTCCACAGCCGGTTCCTGAGAGGCGTCGGGCCTGGGCTCCTGGGTGGGTGAAGGCTGTGGGGATCATTGGGTGCTTGGGGCAGGATGTGTTTCTGCCCTTTTTGTTTGTTTCTCTTTCTACTCTCTCCCATTACGAGAACTACCCGGGGCAGAGTGGGAAACAGTGCACAACAAACATCAAGGGAAAAGCCAGCCTCTTCATTCCAGTAACAGGGACCAGCTCTGGATGTGGAAGACTCAAGGTGGCTCACGCCTGGGCACGCTCCCTGGCTCTGAGATGCCAGCAAGGCCACTGGGCGCCTGGCTGCCTCAGCCCTGTGCTCAGGCTGGGTTTGAGATGGGTTGAGGCTGGTGGAGGCGGACCACTGCTCTAGGGGAAAGGACTCTGGCCAGAGGGAACTGGGGAGGAGGCCAGTTGCTTGAGGAGCTGTGGGCCTTGTGTGGACCTTTCAGAGGGGCCGGAGTTAGCGTTAGGGTTGGCACTCTATGGGGTAAGGATTGCATTTGTCACACTACCCAGTCCCACCGTGCCTTTGGCCCCATGTAGAATCTGGTTACTGAGCCTTCGTTCAGTTACTCAAGATCAAAGCTCTGAATTCCCAGCCCATATGTCACTGAGTTAGAAAGTCTGCCTCTGAGTGGAGAAGGGCCAGGGAAAGTTCCCCCAGGGAAAGCTGGAACCGTTCTACCCGTGACCCTCCTTCACCTTGGGGCTGATCTCTTCCCCTCCCTGGCCTCAGTTTCTGCATCTGTAGGTTGTTAGGGGTGAGTGTCAGACCTCACTGGATATTTTATGACGCTGCCTCAGATAAAGGTTCTAGAAGCAGCCAGAGTATCATGGTCGCTTGAGGGAGGCTTGAAGCCCATGCCTGCTCCCAGGTATGACGGAGGGCGTGGGTTGAGGTGTCCTCTCCATCACAGGCGGGGCTCCTCTCTGCAGCAGGCCATGGGGTGTTGGTGGCAGCTCCTGCTGGGGCTGTGGGCAGTCCCACCCACGTGGGCTGGGCGCGAGCTGCTCAACATCTGCATGAACGCCAAGCCCCACAAGCCAGAGCCCAGCCCGGAGGCCAAGCTCTACGAGGAGGTATGGAAGCCAGAACTGGCGTGGGGTGCAGGGTGGGTGGAGGCTTCTTAGATCAGGGAAGGGACACAAAGGCCAAGATGGCTTCTGAACCCCTATCCATCTTGACTCGTTTGGTTCCCTAGGTTGGGTTTCGGCAAAGGCCACTGGAGGGGGGCTGTGAACTTCTGAGACCATAATTGCCAAATGATTTACAATTTCCATCCCTCAGCTGCACGGCCACTCAGGGAGCAGGGGCAGATGATGATCCTGGAGACTCATAGATATTCAGCCTAGAGTCCAACAAGCGAGGTCCCCCTCTTCTGCCCTCCAACCAGCAGGCCCTGGAAAAAAATAAGGCTTAAGGGACCCCTCCCCAAGTCCTTAAAGGCAATTGACAGGAATGAGGGAGCAGGAGCAGGGCTGGCATGTACCTATGAGCCCTTCTCAGCTGCACGTGCCCTGCCCCAGTGCAACCCCACATTCCCCTGGGTCTTGGGGACAACCCTGCTACCGCCCCGCCAGGGTCTGAGACCTTGAAAGCCCCGTTCCTAGGGGACTCACAGTCTGTTGCGGGGAGGCCAGTGTACAGGTGCCCTCTGGGTGTGAATATTGACAATTTATCAGCATTCCTTCTATCCAGGGGTCGCTGGCCTAAAGGCATCCCACTTGCTGGGTCCTCTTCTAGGGGACATTTTTACCTTTCTGGCCCAGACACTCATCAACCCTCTGCCCCTACTCCCCATGCCTTTTGCTTCTTCATCCACCTTCAGTGCATCCCCTGGAAGGACAGTGCCTGCTGCACGGCCAACACGAGCTGGGAAGCCCACCTGGATGTGTCCCTGCTCTACAACTTCAGCTTGGTTCACTGCGGATTGATGATGCCGGACTGTCAGAAGCACTTCCTCCAGGCCATCTGCTTCTACGAGTGCTCCCCCAACCTGGGGCCTTGGATCCAGCGGGTGGGAAGAAGTGGGCTGGGGTGGGTGGGCAGGAGACACGTCCATCAATGCCCTGTTCATAAGCGCCTGAGCTCCAGGATGCTAGCAGGAACAGGAGATGCTGTCCCCCTATGGACAAGAGCCGAGTCAGAGGCCGCTGTGGGAGACAAAGATGGAGAGGAGGTCACCTCTGGCCCTAGAGAACGGCATGCATGGAGAGTGGTCACAGGAGAACAGCAGGATGGAGGGACTATTTGAGTCACATCTACTGTTTGTAGGAACAGAGCTGTGTACAAACTATTTAACTCAGCCTCAGTATTCTCATTTGTAAAATAATATTTAGTGACTTCATAAGAGAATATGTTCTGATGGTACCCGACCCAAGTTCCATTGTAGCTATTGGTAGTCCTCAGATTAGTGCTATTATAATTCTTGCCTCTTGCTATGCCCGCACCCAGCTGGACCCGAGTGGGCAGGCGGAGCGGATTCTGGACGCGCCCCTGTGCCGGGAAGACTGCGAGCAGTGGTGGGCTGACTGCCGCACATCCTACACCTGCAAATCCAACTGGCACGGCGGCTGGACCTGGAGTCGGGGTGAGTGATGCTAAGCAGGGCCCGGGAGGCCCCCCACCCGAGGGCAGGTGCAAACCCTCTGCTCCCCCGGGGGCAAATGATGGGGATGTGAGGACAGGAGCGGGTAAGTTGTCCGTGCCTGGATCTCCCCTCAGGGAAGCCCCGCTGCCCTGCCAGGGCCCTCTGTCACCCTTTCCTGCATTACTTCCCCACCCCGGCTGACCTATGTGAGAAGATCTGGAGCAACTCCTTCAAGGCAAGCCCAGAGCATAGGACCAGCGGGCGGTGTCTGCAGAAGTGGTTCAAGCCTGCCGGGGGCAACCCCAATGTGGCCGTGGCCCGCCTCTTCGCCAGCCCTGCCCCGTCCTGGGAGCTCTCTGACACGCTCCTGGCTTTCTCTCTGTTCCTGCTACTCCTTTCCTGAGAGTCCCTCCTCCTTCCACACACTCCTGCGTTCCCCCAGCTGTGGGCCAGGCCCGGCCATGGCAGCCTCCTTCCTTAGGACCTTCCTGAAATGAGCAGCATAGGCTGGGGGCTGGTGCCTGAGCCTCCCACGTTTGGTTCTGCTCTGCTCCACCTTCCTGGCCTGGAAGGCAGCTGGGGGCTGGGAAGCCACAGGTGACCATCCCCTCCTGTCTTAAGGATGGGGGACTCTGAGGTGGGACTCCAGGCCCTTCTCATCCAGTGCACGCCTACCCCCTACCCAGTAGAGCTGAGGGTGACTGCCCTGGCCTCCCCTCCCACGATGGTGTCTCCAACAAAACAGCAGTTGACCTTTCCTTCTGCCTGACCCACTCGGTCCTAGCTCTATGGTCAGGGATCGGGCTGCAAGAAGCAGGAGCCGGTTTGCCCTCTGCACTGAAATCTCCTAGTTGGTTGTTACTTTCCTAACGATGATAAACCTCTTAACACATGCCAGGCCCTCTCGTTACATCCTCACAACAGCTCTCTGGTGGGAGTGCTTTCAACACTCCCTTTTCTTCAATAAGCAACACACCATAAAAAAGACCCAAAGCCGGGACAACCGTGGTGCCACCCAGACCATCGGCTTTGTTTTGGGTACAAAGATTGAAGCAGCTGTCTCAAGTGCTTTCGGCTTTCCCTCTTCTTTTTAACCCAGAATCGCAACATGCTGGTCTGAAATGTTGGAAACCTAAGTTCTAATGTCTTTACCACTTTCTGTATGACTTTTGGCAAGTCCTTTGACCTTCATTTAAGACTGTCGTGGTTTCCCTCTGCTGAAGGAATGAGAAAGTTGGACCAGATGATTTTAACTTACGAAAAGAAAAGGAAAAAGGCAGTGCCCTTGTTTTTTGGGATACAGACTGTGCTTCTCGGGCAGTGCCATATCCTAAAGACTGAGGGAGAAGAGTCAGAACTGAACCCGAGAAGGGACATCAAGACAGCCTTCACATCCCATCTGTAAGTGGACCGACAGCCGACGCACCCACTCAGAACCTTCTGGAGCCTGAAGCCCAGCAGCTTCCCAGCATAGATGGTGCCTTCCCACAAACTTTTCTTCATCAAAGAGAGGCTTCTAATATGTCTGCAGTTGAGTTAGAAAAGCCAACCAACGCCACCCCCGTCCCTCCCACACTTACCTTGAACGTGCTCGTTCACTGCGTAAAGCCCAAGCCTGTTACAGGCAGGACACTTGAGGTCTAAAACTTATGGAGAGAGTCCTGCAAGTGAGGTGCTCAGAGTCTGGAGAAGGAAGCAGACAGCAGCAGTGGTGACAAAGCACTTCAGTCTGCAGGAACGCCTGGGCCTGGGTGGGGTCCTAGGAAGGCCTCACAAAAAGGGTGAGGCTTGAGCCTGGGTGAAGAAGGGTCACTTCACTGAGAACAGGGAGGAAATTGCGAGACAAAACCCAGCCGGGTCCCCAAGGCATGAACTGTGTGAAGCAGTACCTTTCATTTTTCTTCAATCAATCGTGGCTTCAAAAATATGTATAGGTAACATCTCTTGAGAGTTGAGGACTGAATGAAGTGTCTGAGAGTGTGTCTTTGGTAATAAAGCTGAGAGTTTAATGAGGTTTTGTTTTTGTTTTTTGTTTTTTAGTGTTTTTAGGTATAAATATAAAAATTAGTCAAAGTAGGGTTAAAGTTGAGACGCACAAAGGAAGACTAGTTCTGGGAGCCCTAATAACTGTTACTATTTATTGATTACTCTGTGCCCGGGGCTCTGCTAAGCTACTCACATGCATTAGTTCATTTGATCCTCACAAAAGCCTTGAGAGGTACTCTTGCACCCCCATTTTTCAAATTAGGACAGAAGCATGTGGGTTTGAAACCAGGTAAGTGTGACCCCAGAGTCCCAGCTCGTAAGGCTTACCCTGAACATCCTGGCAGGTCGTTGAGTGGGGCTGGGGCGGACGTGGGGAATGGAGGGAGGGAGGCTGGTTCCTGACAGGTCGTGGCCAGGAAGGAGACTGATCTCTCTCCCCATACGTGGTTGTGAGGAGTGTTGGGTTTCAAGCAATGGAGTGGAACCGTCAGATTTGCAGCTAGATTGTTTGTTTTAATCAGAGTATCCATGCACTTGGTTAAAACACATAGGTCAAATGATCTCTAACACACACTGAGCCACAGAGCCGCGGCCGGCCCCTAGGCCCCAGGGCCCCTGCCCAGAGGCGCCCACGTCTAGCCACTGCCGGATCTAGCTATGAGAAAGTTACAAAAGGTGTCTTATCTTTCTGCCACACGTTCAGACTATTTTTTTGCTCTCTGTTCTGTTAGTTTTTCAACTTACTCTTCCAATCTTTTTAATTTTGGAAATCCATTTTTAATTTCCAGGAAACTTTTTTTTTTTTTTAACTCCCTTGTTCTTCACAGCCTGCTGTTTTCTGGTTTTATGGCCGTAATATCTTCTCATATCTCACTGAAGGTCTAGTTAGAATGTTTTTTATAAATTTACTTTATTTATTTATTTTTGGCTGTGTTGGGTCTTTGTTGCTGTGCGCTGGCTTTCTCTAGTTGTGGTGAGTGGAGGCTACTCTTCGTTGCGTTGTGCGGGCTTCTCATTGAGGTGGCTTCTTTTGTTGCACAGCATGGACTTTAGGCGCAGGGGCTTCAGTAGTTGTGGCATGCAGGCTCAGTAGTTGTGGCTCGCAGGCTCTAGAGCGTAGGCTCAGTAGTTGTGGCGCACGGGCTTAGTTGCTCGGCGGCGTGTGGGATTTTCCCAGACCAGGGATCGAACCCGTGTCCCCTGCATTGGCAGGCGGATTCTTAACCACTGTGCCACCAGGGAAGCCCTAATTAGAATTTTTTTAAAGCTTGTTTCTAGTCTCTGAATGACCTGTTTTCTCCAAGGTCAATCTGTTTGTCTTGATCTCCTATGTGCTGCTGGTTTTCTCTGTGTTTGGTGACCTTGGCTGTGTGTCCATATTTAAGAATGAGGCACTGGGTTGATTTTTCTATGCAAGTGGTATAGGTGTCCTCCATGGTTGTGTATGTGGGTCTCCTTTCCCCTGACTAACAAAGCTGATGGGGAGTTCTGGGTACATGGGGAGGGTTTGTTGACTGGAAGACTTTGCTTCAGAGTGTGGAAATAATGAAAACCCACCAAGTGAGAACGAGCAAAGTCTCTTTATTCAGAGCTTGCTGTAGCAAAGGAGTCAGCCACCATTACTTGCATTTTGGCAGAAACTCAAAGGAGAAAGTTTTAGAGTGGAAAAGAGAAGGTTTCAGGTGTGCCCTGATTAGAGGCTGTTGGCATGGGGAAGCTGGAGGTAGGCTAACAAAGCAGGTCCTCCGGTGATTGGTTAGAGGTGCATATTTGGCTTTCTCTGATTGGTCCTCAGTTGAAAGGAGAGAGAAAAATCAAAGAAGCTGTTAGCTATTAATCAAGTCCTGGCTATGTGGAGCTGATTGTTGGAGGGATTATTGTTTGGCTTCCTGGGCTGTTTGTAAAGATAGTTGTCTAACTTCCTATCACTCTGACTTATAGATAGTAGGCTGGCTTTCTGGGCTGATTACTGCAGATGATGGAGTAGAATTCTATTTTTATATACATCTGGCCATTTGCAGTCTCAAGACTGAGTTGGCAGGAGCTATGTTGGAGTGCAGACCCCCTCAAATACTGGAATAAGGATGGTTCTCTCTGGGGTGCCAGCATCAGATATTTCATCATATGTAAAACTGCAGCACTATCCAGAATTTAACTTAGAGAACGTCTTCCAGGATCCCCCAACCTCAGGGGTTAAAGTTAGTTTGCCTGAGCTCTAGATTTGGGCAGAGGTCACAGGAGGGAGCATGTAGTATTTCTCTCTCTGCTCCCACACCTGCCAACTCAGAGCCTCTCCGAGGTTCTGCCCCACAGGTCAGCTCCTCCTGCTGCAGCCGCTTCCTCCTCCTCTGGCAACCCCTGGTCCCCTTGGTGTGTTTTCCTGTGCTTTTCATCTTCTAAATATTTGTTGAAATCTCTTGTTCAGTGATGGTTTCCTTCACACTCTCTTAGTAAGGGAACACTTAGAAATAAACAATCAGGGGATATGGGGATATATGTATGCATAGCTGATTCACTTTGTTGTACAGCAGAAACTAACACAACATTGTAAAGCAATTATACTCCAATAAAGGTGTATTTTTTAAAAAAAGAAAAGAAAAAAGAAATAATCATTTTAGCGAGATCCCAGTTAGTCATTCCACCTTCGATAACCAGCAGCTGCAGATTTTTTAAAGATCTCATTGTTGTGTAATAAGTAGATTAAAAAGGGGGCCAAACTGAAGACAAGGAGGCTGAGGACAATGTGTAGGATGAATTTGCAGGTGGGGAATGAAATAAATGCAGGTGATAGGAACCTAATTGTGAGTTATGCTCTAGGAGGTATTATGTCAGGCTACAGG
Source organism: Eubalaena glacialis (assembly GCF_028564815.1). Taxonomy (NCBI): domain Eukaryota; kingdom Metazoa; phylum Chordata; class Mammalia; order Artiodactyla; family Balaenidae; genus Eubalaena; species Eubalaena glacialis. The sequence goes on along the minus strand of NC_083725.1, from coordinate 50,143,315 downwards.
AGAGACAGTGGACCAGAAAGGTATAAGTTCAGGAACTGTTAGGAAGATAGCACCTAGAGAAATTTGGGCCATACTTGTGTATACAGTGCCACAAAGCAGGTATAAGATGAAAGGTGGGAGAGAACTATCTCAAAGGAACCAACCGTCCTGGATAATTCAACGGTGACACTCCCGTTTGTAAGAGGTCCTTTCCCTAGCCTAGGCTGTGCTAGGTCTTGGGTGGGAGGGGAGATGGCAGAGGGCATTCCTTCTACTGGATGCAACCCAGTCACTTTTCCACTATGGGAACATCAAACTCTATTCAAGTCCTTCCTCGGAGAATTCTGTGGAGTCCTAGGTAGCAGGTGAAAAACAAAACAAAATGGCCCTCTTTTGTATACATCCCTTGCTTTAAGATTCCTTTCTGAGTAACTCTCCTCAGTAAGACCCCTTCCCCGAGTGCAGAAGTCCCTGCAGCCTGACATTCATGCCCTAAGATCTTGTTCCCAGACCACTCTTCTGCTGCCTGAAAAGGGTGACCACCCTTCCCATTCCTCTGCCACCATGTCCCTGCCCAGTCCTTTCCCCATCCAATCTCCACTGACCCACTCCACAATAATTACTGCTTCCTTGGGTACTCGCCAATGTCCCATTGATTTTGCTATTGGGGGACCAGGCTAGTGTCTTTCAAATTGGATCATATTTCCCAGCTTCAGCCCTTGAGACAGCTTGAGTATCCAGTCTCTTCTTGCATCCCAAGGAGGCAGTGTTCCTGCCAACAAAACCAATCACCCATTTTTCATTTTCCATCCTTCCTTCTGTTCTGCTCAAGTCCATCCTCAGATTTACCTTCTCCCAAAATCAGAAATCACTTTCAGTATTGCTTTTGCCACAAATGAACCACATAGAAAAATCTGGAGGAAGAGAGAGGCCTTCCCAGGGAGGAGGGACTGCTGATAGTCTTGGAGATGCTGGTGGGATGTCAGCATGGAGATGTCCCTCAAATAATTGGCTTGGGGTGCACGAGAGAGGTCAGGGCTAGAGATGAGTAATTTGGAATCACTTTCCTGGAAGTGTTACTTGGAGCTGTGGAAGTAGACGAATTCTAAGAAAAATGTAGAGAGGAAAACAGAACACTTGTGGAGAGTCTCTGGCTTACCTGCAAGTTGGAAGATGACAGGTGAAATTGTTACCAAACTCAGGTCCAACTGCTCACTGCTTGAAAATCAATACCCGAGAGAGAGGCAAGTGCTGGTAGAAAGGAAAGTTGCTTTTCATCAGAAAGCTGGCAATCTGGGGAGAAGGCAGACACATACCCCCAAAACCAACTCTGAAGATTCTGCTCAGCCATGAAAGTTTTTAAAGGGAAAAGGGACGTAATCTCAGTTAATCATTGAGATAGGGAATCAGACTCATCATCATCTCCCACTGCATGCAAGCTTGTCAACTTCTTGTGATCTTTCTTTAGATGCTATCTTGTTCACACAGTTTGTTCACGAGATTACTAAAGGGGAAGCTAGGGAATAGATCTGGTCATCTGTTAATTACTTATTAATTTCTACTTCTGTGATCTACGGAAAGAACCAAGAGTTTAGGCAAAGTATTGTGTGATCAAAATATTTGAAAGGTGTGCTCGGGCCAGAGATGAGTAGAGCATGGGGGTGCCTGATGTAAAAGTTAGTTACAACGTAGCTTTGCTAAAGTGACAAGAGAAGGGGTTTCCTACTGAGGGCAGTTTCCTGCAAAGAGATGCTTACAAATAGAAGCTAGTGAAGGGACAGGAAGCAGAAGCTAGGGGTAGGAGAGAAATGCAAAGAACTGTATCTCAGAGGGACAATGTCATATTTTGTGTTGCCATCATATATTAATTAATTCATAAATAACTATTGAGTTATTACTCTGTGCTAGACACTGCTGGTCCTGGGGACTGAAGGACTGAATATACAAATGAACAATGACTACACTGTATATAAAACTAAGATTATGCCCCATAACCTGTAACAACCAGTGAGGGAAGCCAACCTACTATCTGCGATAATCAGTCCAAGAAGTCAAACTATTTTCTACAACAAACAGTCTAGGAAGCCAAATAATAACCCTTCTAATAATCAGCCCTAAATGGCCAGACTTGATTAAGCACTGATAGCATCTCTGGTTTTGGCCCCTATTTCCAACTTAAGACCAACTGGAGAAAGCCAAAGAGTCTTCTCTAACCAATCGCATCAATGCCTCATTTCTAGTTAGCATGCCTACAGCATCCCCATGCTAACAGCCTCCAATCAGGGCATACCTGAAGCCTTCTATTTTTTCCAGTGTTCTGCCTGCCTTTTAGGCTCTGCCAAAATTCAAGTGATGGTGGCTGACTCCCTTGCAAGCTCTTAATAAAAAGGTTTTGCTTGTTCTTATCTGGTTGCTCTTCATTTATTTCCATGGATACAATAATGAACAGGGCAAACATAATTCCAGTCCTTAGGGAATATAAATAATAATGAGGGATACAGTAAAAATATGAGTAAACAATACAAATTAAAATAACTACAAATGAGACAATTGTTAGGAAGGAAACATACAAGAGACTCAGAGAGAGTTGGGGACCATGTTTGTAAGATAAATAAAAAGTGCTAGTGGAGATAAACTTAAAAGAGGACAGAAGAACTGGGGAGATAAGTTCAAGGGCGGTGGGTAAACTAGGGTATAAACACAAAGATTGACCTTGGGAAGGAAGTGGGCTACTTTTTCCACTGAAATAGGAGGAGAAGAGAGAAAATGTGAGAAAGCGTTTTCAGAATTAAAATGTTTCAAATTTCCCCTGTTATGGCTGTTAGTATTTGCCTTAGGTATTGAGGTGCTCCTATGTTGGGTGCATAAATATTTACAATTGTTATATCTTCTTCTTGGATTGATCCCTTGATCATTATGTAGTGTCCTTCTTTGTCTCTTGTAATAGTCTTTGTTTTAAAGTCTATTTTGGCTGATATGAGAATTGCTTCTCCAGCTTTCTTTTGATTTCCATTTGAATGGAATATCTTTTTCCATCCCCTCACTTTCAGTCTGTATGTGTCCCTAGGTCTAGGTCTGAAGTGGGTCTATTGTAGACAGCATATATATGGGTCTTGATTTTGTATCCATTCAGCCAGTCTATGTCTTTTGGTTGGAGCATTTAGTCCATTTACATTTAAGGTAATTATCAATATGTAGGTTCCTATTAACATTTTCTTAATTGTTTTGGGTTTGTTATTGTAGGTGTTTTCCTTCTCTTGTGTTTCCTGCCTAGAGAAGTGCCTTTAGCATTTGTTGTAAAGCTGGTTTGGTGGTGCTGAATTCTCTTAGCTTTTGCTTGTCTGTAAAGGTTTTAATTTCTCTGTCAAATCTGAATGAGATCCTTGCTGGGTAGAGTAATCTTGGTTGTAGGTTTTTCCCTTTCATCACTTTAAATATGTCTTGCCACTCCCTTCTGGCTTGCAGAGTTTCTGCTGAAAGATCAGCTGTTAACATTATGGGGATTCCCTTGTAAGTTATTTGTTGTTTTTCCCTTGCTGCTTTTAATATTTTTTCTTTGTATTTAATTTTTGATAGTTTGATTAATATGTGTCTTGGCGTGTTTCTCCTTGGATTTATCGTGTATGGGACTCTCTGCGCTTCCTGGACTTGATTAACTATTTCCTTTCCCATATTAGGGAAGTTTTCAACTATAATCTCTTCAAATATTTTCTCAGTCCCTTTCTTTTTCTCTTCTTCTTCTGGGACCCCTATAATTCAAATGTTGGTGTGTTTAATGTTGTTCCAGAGGTCTCTGAGACTGTCCTCAATTCTTCTCATTTTTTTTTCTTTATTCAGCTCTGCAGTAGTTATTTCCACTATTTGATCTTCCAGGTCACATATCCGTTCTTCTGCCTCAGTTATTCTGCTATTGATCACTTCTAGAGAGAGTAGGGGACATTAACAGCCCACTTTCACCAATGGACAGATCATCCAAAATGAAAATAAATAAGGAAACACAAGCTTTAAATGATACATTAAACAAGATGGACTTAATTGATATTTATAGGACATTCCACCCCAAAACAACAGAATACACTTTCTTCTCAAGTGCTCATGGAACATTCTCTAAGATAGATCATACCTTGGGTCACAAATCAAGCCTTGGTAAATTTAAGAAAATTGAAATTGTATCAAGTATCTTTTCCAACAACAATGCTATGAGACTAGATATCAATTACAGGAAAAAATCTGTAAAAAATACAAACACATGGAGGCTAAACAATACATTACTTAATAACCAAGAGATCACTGAAGAAATCAAAGAGGAAATCAAAAAACACCGAGAAAAAAATGACAATGAAAACACGATGACCCAAAACCTATGGGATGCAGCAAAATCAGTCCTAAGAGGGAAGTTTACAACTATACAAGCCTACCTCAAGAAACAAGAAACATCTCAAATAAACAACCTAACCTTAAACCTAAAGCAATTAGAGAAAGAAGAACAAAAAAACCCCAAAGTTAGCAGAAGGAAAGAAACCATAAAGATCAGATCAGAAATAAATGAAAAAGAAATGAGGGAAAGGATAGCAAAGATCAATAAAACTAAAAGCTGGTTCTTTGAGAAGATAAATAAAATTGATAAACCATTGGCCAGACTCATCAAGAAAAAAAGGGAGAAGACTGAAATCAATAGAATTAGAAATGAAAAAGGAGAAGTAACAACTGACACTGCAGAAATACAAAGGATCATGAGAGATGACTACAAGCAACTATATGCCAATAAAATGGACAACCTGGAAGAAATGGACAAATTCTTAGAAATGCACAACATTCTGAGACTGAACTAGGAAGAAATAGAAAATGTGAACAGACCAATCACAAGCACTGAAATTGAAACTGTGATTTAAAATCTTCCAACAAACAAAAGTCCAGGACCAGGTGGCTTCACAGGTGAACTCCATCAAACATTTAGAGAAGAGCTAACACCTATCCTTCTCAAACTCTTCCAAAATATAGCAGAGGGAGGAACACTCCCAAACTCATTCTATGAGACCACCATCACCCTGATACCAAAACCAGACAAAGATACTACAAAAAAAAGAAAATTACAGACCAATATCACTGATGAATATAGATGCAAAAATCCTCAACAAAATACTAGCAAACAGAATTAAAAGGATCATACACCATGATCAAGTGGGAGTTATCCCAGGGATGCAAGGATTCTTCAATATATGCAAATCAATCAATGTGATACACCATATTAACAAATTGAAGAATAAAAACCATATGATCATCTCAATAGATGCAGGAAAAGCTTTTGACAAAATTCAACACTCATTTATGATAAAAACCCACCAGAAAGTAGGCATAGAGGGAACTTACCTCAGCATAATAAAGGGCATATATGACAAACCCACAGCCAACATTGTTCTCAATGGTGAAAAACTGAAACCATCTTCACTAAGATCAGGAACAAGACAAGGTTGCCCACTCTCACCACTATTATTCAACATAGTTTTGGAAGTTTTAGCCACAGCAATCAGGGAAGAAAAAGACATAAAAGAAATCCAAATTGGAAAAGAAGAAGTAAAGCTGTCACTGTTTGCAGATGACATGATACTATACCTAGAGAATCCTAAAGACTCTACCAGAAAACGCCTAAGGCTAATCAATGAATTTGGTAAAGTAGCAGAATACAAAATTAATGCACAGAAATCTCTTGCATTCCTATACACTAATGATGAAAAATCTGAAAGTGAAATTAAGAAAACACTCCCATTTACCATTGCAACAAAAAGAATAAAATATCTAGGAATAAACCTACCTAAGGAGACAAAAGACCGGTATGCAGAAAAGTATAAGACACTGATGAAAGAAATTAAAGGTGACACAGGGCTTCCCTGGTGGTGCAGTGGTTAGGAGTCTGCCTGCCAATGCAGGGGACACGGGTTCGAGCCCTGGTCCGGGAAGATCCCATATGCCACGGAACAACTAAGCCCCAGCACCATAACTACTGAGCCTGTGCTCTAGAGCCCACGAGCCACAATTACTGAGCCTGCGTGCCACAACTACTGAAGCCCGCACGCCTAGAGCCTGTGCTCCACAACAAGAGAAGCCACTGCAATGAGAAGCCTGCACACCACAAGGAAGAGTAGACCCCACTCGCTGCAACTAGAGAAAGCCCCCGCGCAGCCACGAAGACCCAACACAGCCAAAAATAAATAAATTAAATAAATAAATTTTTTTAAAAAAAGGTGATACAAATAGATGGAGAGATATACCATGTTCTTGGATTGGAAGAATCAACATTGTGAAAATGAGTATACTACCCAAAGCAATCTAAAGATTCAGTGCAATCCCTATCAAACTACCACTGCCATTTTTCACAGAACTATAACAAAAAATTTCACAGTTTGTATGGAAACACAAAAGACCCCAAATAGCCAAAGAAGTCTTGAGAAAGAAAAACGGAGCTGGAGGAATCAGGCTCCCTGACTTCAGACTATACTACAAAGCTACAGTAATCAAGACAGTATGGTACTGGCACAAAAACAGAAATATAGATCAATGGAACAGGATAAAAAGCCCAGAGATAAACCCATGCACATATGGTCACCTTATCTTTGATAAAGGAGGCAAGAATACACAGTGGAGAAAAGACAGTCTCTTCAATAAGTGGTGCTGGGAAAACTGGACAGCTACATGTAAAGAATGAAATTAGAACACTCCCTAACAGCATACACAAAAATAAACTCAAAATGGATTAAAGACCTAAATGTAAGGCCAGACACTATCAAACTCTTAGAGGAAAACATAGGCAGAACACTCTATGACATAAATCACAGCAAGATCCTTTTTGACCCACCTCCTAGAGAAATGGAAATAAAAACAAAAATAAACAAAGGGGACCTAATGAAACTTAAAAGCTTTTGCACAGCAATGGAAACCATAAACAAGAAGAAAAAACAATCCTCAGAATGGGAGAAAATATTTGCAAATGAAGCAACTGCCAAAGATTAATCTCCAAAATTTACAAGCAGCTCATGCAGCTCAATAACAAACAAACAAACAACCCAATCCAAAAATGGGCAGAAGACCTAAATAGACATTTCTCCAAAGAAGATATACAGATTGCCAACAAACACATGAAAGAATGCTCAACATCATTAAATCATTAGAGAAATGCAAATCAAAACTACAATGAGACATCATCTCACACCGGTCAGAATGGCCATCATAAAAAATCTACAAACAATAAATGCTGGAGAGGGTGTGGAGAAAAGGGAATCCTCTTGCACTGTTGGTGGGAATATAAATTGATACAGCCACTATGGAGAACAGTATGGAGGTTCCTTAAAAAACTAAAAATAGAACTACCATACGACCCAGCAGTCCCACTACTGGGCATATACCCTGAGAAAACCATAATTCAAAAAGAGTCATGTACCGCAATGTACATTGCAGCTCTATTTACAATAGCCAGGACATGGAAGCAACTGAAGTGTTCATCAACAGATGAATGGATAAAGAAGATGTGGCACATATATACAATGGAATATTACTCAGCCATAAAAAGAAATGAAAATTAGTTATTTGTAGTGAGGTGGATAGACCTAGAATCTGTCATACAAAGTGAAGTAAGTCAGAAAGAGAAAAACAAAAACCATATGCTAACACATATATATGGAATCTAAGAAAAAAAAAAAAGGTCATGAAGAACCTAAGGGCAAGACGAGAATAAAGATGCAGACCTACTAGAGAATGGACTTGAGGATATGGGGAGGGGTAAGGCTAAGCTGGGACAAAGTGAGAGAGTGGCATGGACATATATACACTACCAAATGTAAAATAGATAGCTAGTGGGAAGCAGCTGCATAGCACAGGGAGATGAGCTCTGTGCTTTGTGACCACCTAGAGGGGTGGGATAGGGAGGGTGGGAGGGAGGGAGATGCAAGAGGGAAGAGATATGGGGATATATGTATATGAATAACTGATTCACTTTGTTATAAAGCAGAAACTAACACACCATTGTAAAGCAATTATACTCCAATAAAGATGTTAAAATAAATAAATAAATAAAATAAAATAATATGCTTCAAATATAAACCATTGAATCAATTAACATTAGGGGCTTTGCCACCTGCTGGGAGTTTAGAAGCTCAAACCCCTGGGCTAGTGGGAGCATTCCAGCCAAAGTGTGACGCCTGAGCAGCTGCTCTGCACTTCCTGCTCTCCAAATTCACAGCTCAGGCAGCTTGTATATCCTTACCCACACCATCTGTGGAAAGTTTCCAGAGGATCAAAATCCACTCAAGGGTGAGATTCAAAAACTGAGACAGGATTTTTCTCAGGGCCAGGACATTTCATGAGTAGAGAGGCTAAGAGTTGGCACTAGCAATGAAAAAGCCTAAAATTTAAATTCATCCCGGCCTTTTCTGAGCTCTGCATCTGTCTATAGAGACAGGGGCTGTGGTTCCCCATCCCAGAATAGCCACTGAAACTGCTGGGCTCCAGTACTCTGACTCCTGCTTTGCAGAAGAAGAACCTAGAACTTACCAGGCTCTGATTACTTCAATTCAAGGGTGAACTTTGGAAGGAAGGAGCAATTTTCCCTGGGGTGGATCCTGGTGCCTTAGCAGAGAGCTCCAGGAAGCTAGATAATAGATGGGGACAAAGGGAAGCAGACAGAAGGGGCCCATTTCTCACCAATGGCTAAGTTTAGAGTTTATCCTCTGTGGACATAAGTCAGTGTGTTCCCCCCCACACCCCAAGAGCATCAAAATAGCTACAGCAAGACATTAAGTAATATATGTTGCTATGGTTTTGTTATTAAGTAAGAGGTATAACATCACCCAGTTCTAACCCATTTCTCAGCCTTGGTCCCTCCAAGGAGGTCCAGAGGTGGACCTCTGGAGGGACCAATATTTGTCTTACACGTGATTTAATAATTTTTAAAAATAACTGAAAAATTGCTGATGTGTGAAAGTAATGAGTAAGATGGAAATTTGAGTGAATATTGTAATAATTTTGGTGAGAAGAACTTTCTGAAACCAGTAGCTATAAAGTAAAATTTCATAGATTTACTAATATTTTTAAAAAGCAAAATAAAAAAGAAAGGGAAAGGGATTTTTTAAAACACTGTACACAAAGTTAAAAGACAAATGAAAAACAGAGGGAAATATCTACAACACATACACATAGATGTTAATATTCCTAATACAACAAGAATTTTTAAAAATCAGTTTAAAAATATGATCACTCCAATTAAAATATGGGCAAAGGATTTGTGTAGATAATTCACATTTAAAATAAAATATAAACTCCTTACTATAGCCTTATAGCTCCTACAGATCTTCCTGAGTCTTTTGGGCCTTGACTGTTCTCAGCTTGAAATAATCTGCATGCCAAAGAGACACTTTGGGGTAGCAAATTTTGTTCCCCTACAAAGGTATTGAAACGGGAGGGAATGGGGCAGGGCACAACCTTTAAAAGAATGGTATAGCCATAGGACATGACAAAGACTGGTTAGAACCAACTGGGTCCAAGATGGTGGAAGACTGACTTCCAGTGGACCTTGAGCCTCATTATATGCTCATTGTAATACATTAGCATTGAAATGACACACCCACCAGTGTCATGACAGTTCTCAGGCCAACCATAAAAGGTCAAAAAGTGGGCAGGGGCCCAATTCCTGGAAATCCCTGCCCCTTCCCCAAAATAATTGGAATAATCCTCCCACTCATTAGCCTATGAAATTACCCAGCCCATAAAAAATAACCACGCCATATTTCGAGGCTCTCTCACCTTCTGAGATGGCCCACATTCTGTCCGTGGAGCGTGTTTCTCTCTAAATAAATCCACTTCTTGCCTATCACTTCGTCTCTGAATTCTTTCAAGACGAAGCAAGAACCTTAAATTCACCGGGAACAGTATCACTCATGTCTTAGTCCATTTGAGCTGCTATAATAACATACCACAGACTGAGTAGCTTATAAACTAATATAAAAATTTGTTTTTCACAGTTCCAGAGGCTGGGACAGAAATCAGCCAGAAAATTTGATTTCAGACAGAAATCAGAGTCTTTTGCAACCTAATCTCAGAAGGGACATCCAATCGCTTTTGCCATGTATTCTATTGATTAGAAGCAAAGTACTAGGTCCATCTCACATTCAAGGGGTGGGGATTATACAAGAGTGAAGAGCGAATTCCAGGAGTGGGGATCATTGGGACCATCTTGGAAGCTGTCTATCACAACATTCTGTCAAAAAAAAAAAATGTAAGATTTTATTAAAAGGGATTATTGCGAGGTGGGGAGAGGGACTATATGAGAACACTGTCCAAAAGATCAGCAAGCATCTCAAGCGTGGAAAAAAAAAGCTAGGAAGAACCCATGGGGTGAAGGGGGATGAAAGGGTCCCACGCAGTAGTTCAGAGAATGTTTTACCCTGAGGCCAGCCTCTTTTCCAAAAGAAACCATAATGAGGGGCTATGGCTCAAGCTGAGGGTGGGCCAAAGGTCAGGGGCCTGAGGAAATAAGAGAATTAAAAAAAATTTTTTTTTTCTTTACTACAAACTTTTACTATGCTAATATGTGTTGTGAATGATCATAAGATACATTTAACATATAGCGTTTCGGAAATGAGAGAATTTTAACCAAAGTTTGGTTAACAGCATTTTGTCCCTATTGATCAGTGAGGCCAAACAGTTCATCTAATCATTTTTGAGGCCAAGAATGGGAATTTAGAATGTCTATGTCTGGCCTTGTCATAGGATAACAAGGGGGGTTCCCCTGAGCCTTATCTAAGTCATATAGGGAAGGGTAGGTCTTTGTAGTAAACCATTTGCCAGAACACAAAGGGTGAGGAGATTTCTTAACCTTCCCTGCTTTCCAGGATCACAGGGCTCAGGTCAAATTCAACGTCATCACTTCCACTCCCATACCTCCTGCTTCCAACATTGGGCTGCTGCCAGGGAAACCAATCCCCCTTGTTTTGCCTCTGCAGCCCAGGCAAGATGGGGAGGAAGAGGGGAAAGGAAAGGAAAAATAAGAAGAGAAAATGTTTATTGAGCACTTGTAGGTGTCAGCAGTGTCCTAAATGCTTTCTCCGTGTTATCTCATAAATTCCTCTTTAGCCTGCTCTGGCTCTGTACCATCCCATTCCCCAACCCCCCACCTCTGGGCCGTGAACTCAAGTTGCCCCTCACCACTTGGGATCTACTTGCTGTTCACTTGTTTCACTGTATTACTATTATTTATAAATAATTTCTAGACTGCAGGCTGAGTGACCCATACACTTTTGCCAGTTCCTGCACTTTCCATTTTTTATCTGTAAAAACCAAGACTGGAGAAGTGAACATTGTGTTGGGTTTATAGAATCTCCAATTTTCCATTTCTCAGGTGGCCGTAAACCATTTGGGAACAGGCTATGCAAAGTCTCAAGTCCATCTCAGAGAAGGGAAGTTTCACGAAAATTGTACATATCCGGCCCATGGCATGAAAGAATCTTCTGCAACTTTCTATCAAGACTACTTCCCTCCGATCAAATACAACTTCCTCCCATCCCATAGCAAACCCAAGAGGCCAGCAGGGAGATTTCTGATATTGTTACAGGGAAGAGCTAAATCAGACTCCATGTTGGATCTGTTTCTTTTGCTTTAACCTTTGCTTCCCGTTGCTTTTGTTCACTAAAAGGATACTGTCTATACACAATGGCCTGCCTCAGGGAACCCTGCCCCTCTGCCTGAATGTTAAACCAAAGTGCCTTTGCTCAGGGAAACATCCTGACCCTGTCCACCTGTGGATGGCTGCAAGAAAGAAGAAATTAACACATCCCCTCCCCGAGGCTGGCCATTCCAGGAGATATTTGTAAAACTTATGGGCTTTTTACTTTACTTCCTCCTCCCCCTCTCTGTTCTATAAGAGAAACTGGCATCCAAACCCTGATAAGATGGTTTTTTTGGAGATATTAGTCCGCCATCTTCTCTGTCTGCTGGCTTTCCAAATAAAGTCGTATTCCTAGCCTCAACACCTTGTCTCCTGATTTATTGGCCTGTCGTGCAGCGAGCGGAGCGAGCTTGGACACGGTAACAATATGTGGCTGCTTGAGGAGTTTCTTAGCTTCTTTCCACAGCTTTCTAGAAACTCCTTGATATTCAAATAACTTCTCCAACCATTCCCAACTTTCTGGCACTCACCGTAGTACAGGTTTTCTCCGCTATCTGAAAGTACAGCGTTCCTATGAAACGTTTTGTAAGCCGAAATAGTGTAAAGCAAAGAAACAATTACCTGGGGATACATCTTGCTACCACATGCACAAAATACATGGAGATACAGCATGGATGTTCACAGACACAGTTCAAAGCTATGGCGGCTTGATGCTGAGATGCTGAATGTGGCTCCTGGGAAAGGAGTTTGGCGGTGTTGCTTTTGCTCCTGGCATGTGTGCTGCCTCTATTGAGGCTCCCTGAAAACAAATGTTGAATGCTATTTTCAATTTTTGCCTTTTTTTTTTTTTTTTTTTTGTAGAAACGAAAATCCTCTGTTGACTGAAAAAGATGCATGATGCAAAAGTTGAGAATTATGTTTTATTTGGTGGATTTTCTGAGGACTTGAGCCCGGAAGACAGACTCCCAGATTGCTCTGAGGGACTGCTCTGAAGAGATAAGGGAGAAGCCAGGATATACAGGAGTTTTTGCAACAAAACCCAGGCAACTAGAACATCAAAAGATGACTGTTAATTGAAGAAAATCAGATATCTCAAGTTAATGAATTTAGCACTTTTCTATGTATGGGAATATGCAAGAGTCTGGGCTCATTGAAATCATTTCTTTGACATGCACCTTAACTATCTCGGGCCAGTATCCTGCTTTTCTCCATCTGGAGGGGGTGCACAGTTGGGGGCTGCTGCAGTGGCTGCTGGCTTGATGGCTGCAACATCCTCTGTTTGCTAATATGGCAGGTGACATTTTTCATTCACATCTTGGATTTCTTTATATGGCAGGTGACATTTTTCATTCACATCTTGGATTTCTTTCGGTTAGTGAAAACAGGTTGTAGTGAAGCAGTGCTTAGTGAACTTGTGAAAAGCAGGGGGTTCCTGTATCTAAAATTCCACCTATTCGACAAAGGAAACAATTTCCTATCAGGAGGGCCATAAAACACCGCAGATTAAGAGGAAATACAGAATGTAACAAAGGAAGGTAACTACATAAACAAAGTAGTTAAGAGCTGTTTGGCCTTGGGGAAAATGTGACTCACCAGATTTGCCAAATCACTCATTAGAATACAGAACACCAGTGGAGAGTAAGCATATTCTAATTTTTTGCTTTGTTTCGTTTTGTTTTAGGGCAGTGAAAACCTACTGTGCTGGGAAATAGGCTTCTGTAAAGATAAACGCTCAGCCTCCAGACAGTAGTACACATTAACAAAGGCATTATCATCCCCATTTTGTGAATGAGGTTACAAGCCTGGGAGCTCAGTCAATGTTGCAGAGCCCAGAAGTGATAAAGCCTGAATTCAAACCAGTCTGACCTCAAAGAGGATGCAAAGTGCCCATGGATGCCCCAGCCCTTCTTCCCCTGAAGCTGTGCATTCCTGGAAGGCAGGACTATATGTAATGATTATCTGTGCATCTCACACAGTGCTTTATGCCTTATCAGCCTTCAATAAGTATTTAGAATTCCAGACCTATAGGAACCTGGTATCAGTTAGCAAGGGGTTCAAATGCATAGAACAGAAAATTCAACTAACCGTGCTCAGATAAATAGGGGCTTGTTTTGCTCACATGACAATGTTTTGCTCTCAGGGAAGTAGGTGGCTGGCTTAGGTTCAGCGGTTTAGGCCAGCACTTCTGAGATTCTCTTGGCCTTTTCAAAAGGGTGTTGGGTTAGCCTACATGTAGTATCAGCCACAGGCTTTAGAGGGCATGTGGTCCTAAACCTTCACTTTAGAGATAAGAGAGATTGAAGCCCAGAGAGGTTAAGTGACTTGCCCAAGATTTCACGGCTAAGTTACCAGGGCAAGGTTTAAACCCAAACCCCCTAAACCATAGTCTTTTCTGCTCCTAAGACTTGATCCTCCTGGGATCTTTCTCTCTACCAGAACTAACCTGATAATTGATTTTGAATTGGTCTTTGATCATTCACCTCCTCTCCAGGTTGACAGACTGAGCTGTCAATGACTTACTCCCAAGTAGTGGTCATAATTGTAGAAATTACAGTTCCTGCATCATGCAGAGTGAGGAGAGATGGTTTGGAGGCCAGGGTTGGCAGTGTCTCCTCAGTCACATAAAAAATTGGTGACTCACTTGGGATATCCATCTACTGAACTTCTGTTCAACCTTCTAAACCCAACTGTGCTCTGATGAAGAATTTGTCTGTCTTTGTCCAGGCATTCCTGGCACGGAGCTCCTAAAGTCCTGGGATTTCCTGAATGATAGGAATGCCTTTGTTATGCTAATGAGGCGATTCCCCAGTGGACCCCCTTAGATAGCTTCAGGATGGATGGGCTGATCACCAGAGAGTCCAGCTCCATGATTAGAGGCTTGGAACTTTAGGCCAGACTGACCTCCAGGGATGGGAGGGGGCTGGAGATTGCATGGCCAATGATGTAATCGATCCTGCCTATATAATGAAATGAAACGTCAATAAAAACTCTGAACACTGAAGCTCAGTGGATCTTCATAATTGGTGAACACATCCATATGCCAGTAGGGTGGACTCCACAGGGAGAGGGCACAGAAGCCCTGCATCCCTCCCATATCTCACTCTATGTGTATCTATAATAATAAAACTGTAATCTTAAGTAGAGTGCCTTCCTAAGTTCTGTGAGTCTTTCTAGTGATTTATCCCACGTGAGGGAGTTACGGGAACCCCTGAATTTGTAGCCAGGCAGTCAGAAGTACAGGTGGCCTGGGGGCCCCTGGAACGTGTGGCTGACATCTCAAGTGAGAATAGCCTTGTGGAGGAGTTTGCCCTGAACCTGTGTGGTCTGTGCTAACTCTGGGTAGGTAGTGTAGGACCTGAATTGCAATACACCCAGTTGGTGTTAGGCAAGTAGGAGTGGAAATGGAATACCAACTCAGATTTACCCCTTCTTGGATGCCTTTCCCTCTCTGGAGAGAATAACTCCTCCCTCTTCTGTGTTATCTCAAAATACACTGTATAGTGATATATTTATATACTTTTAAATCTCCTCAACTAGAAAGAAAAAGATTCAACCTTATCAGTTTTACTTGTGTTTCCACAGTGCTTGGCAAATATAGGTGCTCAGTCCATATTTAACGAGCTCGTGGATAAATAGGTGGGTGTGTGACCCTTCTGTTCCGTGCTCCCATCTCTCTGCCCTTAGTTTCCACCTGATGCCTTCCTTGTGCTTCACTCTTTCTTGCACAGGCCAGGGTAATTGCTCCACACAAGCTCCACTCTACCATAGCAGCCCCCTTTTTTTTTTTCTGCTTAAGAACAGAGGCTCCCTGCTACCCAGGAGTTTAATTTGTGTGTGTCTCTCGGCTCTGTATCCTAATGAGAAATGACTGGTAGGACATGAGAGCTGAATAGCTGATGAGTTCACAGGTTCTAAGCATCTCTCAGGCACTGTTCCCTATTGTTGTTTTTTCCCCCAAAATGGAATGGCACTGTTTATAATGAGATCAGATACCATAAGGAGCAAGTGCCACCACTGAAATACCTGTGGCATGATAAGAAATAATTATGTATATGCTATTCACACAAAGCCACCCTCACTCCATCCTCGCTGCTCTACAGCTCTCTTGCTATGTTTGACAAGGCACATGCCTCTCTGTGAAGCGCGAAGTCTCCTCAATCCATATCTGAGAAGGCAGGGCATCCAAGCCCTGTTCAGATGTTTCTACTTTCAACCCCTCCAAGGTTTGGGGAGAGGAGCATGAAGTGGGAGGACACTTCCTCCTCCTCCTCCTCCTTTTACACCTTCTTCTCCTCCTCCTCCTTCCTCTTTTTCTCCTTCTCCTTCTTCTCCCTCTTCCTCTTCTTCCTCTTTTCTCACTCTCTCTCCCTTTCATCTTCCCAGCACCCCAGGGGCTTTCTCCTTCCTTTTCCTGTGTGGAAGGAGCTCCCTTTTACATCATATTTTCCTTCTTCCTTGCTTGGTGGTCTTCTTCTAGGTGGTATTTACAACCCTTTTCTCTGAGGCAGTATGTCTCATGGCCTAATTCTAATGTCTTAAGGTTTGTTGGGGGTGGAGAAACACAGCAGTATTTGTAAAATATTACCTGTGCTACATAGACATCTGACCCACATTTATTCCCAATTACCCTGTGCTAGGCACTCAAGAGAAGTCTAACTTCCTTCCACAGGCAGCAACCAAGTTAATGGGAGAGAGAGAACAAGCACAGAAGCAATTCTGATTAAAAAAAAGGGCTGGAGGAAGACCAGGGCTCTGTGCTTTCACAGAAGAGGGGCTCTTAACCTAGACTAGGCAGTCAGGATGTGGGGATGTGGTCCTCAGCTGATACTTGAAAGACAGAGTCGAGTTAAAAAAGAATTTCTTGGTAAATAAAGGGTGGATGGACTCCCAGGCAGGAGGATCTGGCTGTGCAAAGGTCCAGAACACATAGGAAGTTCAAGTTAGTAGCTCAGCCCAGCAGGAGTTGAGGCGGAAAGAGAGGAGAGGTGAGGCTACATGGGTAGGTAGGCTTTTGCAGGCAATGGGGGTCTTTAAGGAGTTTCAATCTGGAGAGGACAGGCTCAGCTGAGTTACCTTAACCCATGGCACGAAGAATTAATTGAAGGGGACGAGACCAGCACGTGCCGACTTGTTCGGAGACCACTGGGTTAACCAGGATGAGGCAAACAAGGTGCAAAGGTTGCAAAACTTAAGAAGGTACTCACTCTCGGGGCAGTGCAAGGGCCTCCTTAAACTTTGTGACCTCAGCACGTCACTTGGCTTACCCTAGTCCAAGCTCTGGTGGCAAATATGGGCTCATGCATTAATAACGGATCATTTACGTGGTCACTGAGACATTTGCTTTTGTAAAAGGAACCCTACAGCTAGAGGAGTATTTACTAAAAATGAAATTCTAATGCGCCCAGCTCACGATAGCACACATAAACCTGCCCAGGAGTGTGACAAAAAGAGCTCGTTCTTTTCTCCTGTGGTGCATCAGGTGGGTGTGACTGCTCAGGAGGGGGTTCTTGGGAGACGGTCATAACAATGGAGGAGAAAGAGCTGTTCTTTCTTGTAATGTGGAAGCAAGATTTATCAGAAAGGAGATGGTGGCTCCTCAGTGTAGGAGTAGCTTAGTTTTAAGAGCCAAAGTCATGCTGAGGAAGGCAGTGTCCATCCATGCCCAAGGCAGGCTCGGAAGAGTCTAAGCCCCTTGGTGCCCACAGGGTGCTCCAAGGCAATGGCCTTCAAACTCATTTAGTGCGATGCCCCCTAAATAAACCAATCACAAACCAAAACAAAAGCCTCAAGGATGGGAACACATTGGAATGAAGAATGGAAAGAATAAATCTGTGCAATGTAGTTGTAAAATTAAGTGAGAGAGTGAGCGGGAGGTCCTGGTAGCATATGGTACCAGCCACAGTCTTTGCTCCACCGCTGTCAATTCATTGCACCCTTCCTTTCTGAGCTCTGTAGGGCACCTTACAGACAATAATGGCAGCTGCCATTTTTTGAACAATTACAACAGGGCAAGCACTTTACATGCATTGTTTCATCCTTTCAAATGGCCCATTTTACAGGTCATACAATTGAGGTTCGGAGAAGTTAATTTAGTTGCCCAAGAGCGCACATGGCTGATATGGATTCAAGCCCTGGTTTGTCAAACCCCAGCAGAGCCACGACATTAACCAGCACACCCTCCTGCCCCTCCTGGCTTCAGAGTCACAGGATGAGACAAATACCCAGCAGAGGACTCTTCACTGAGCCCTACTTCCCAGACAAGTACCTCTGAGGAGAGAGATGTCTCAGCTTTCTTGAGGAAACAATTCCATGTCTTAAAGCCTCACCCTGGGACTGCCCCAAGAACTTCTCTCTTCCGTCAAAACCTAATTGCTTCTTGCTGTAATTTCAACTCATGGACTCTTATTGTTTATTCAAAAAGACTTAGAAGAAAATGAAATTACAGTGCTATTTCAAAATACTTATGTCTCCATCATTCATCAGAAACAGCTTCGCCTTTCCTTGACTCCTTGGCAGCAATGATTCATTCATTATTTTCAAGATCATGCTCCAGCTCATGAAAATAAAATAGCCGGGGGGGGCAAAATAAAAATTATTCATTGCCAAGGGACTGAGGCTCAAAACTATTTTTCCTTGAATAGAATTCGGGGGGTGGGGGGACGAGATAAAAATCTAGCATGCTCTCCAAGCTATTGTTTTCCTCTCTTTGTACTTTCTTTTCTAACTGCTATACTTTTTTTTTTTTTCTCATGCTGAAGTTTGAGAGCAACCTTGCATCTTGCACATCCACAGATATGCCTATTTCTAGCAACATATGGTTCCAATGACAAATATTCACCAAATAACATATACTGAACTTTGATTATTTTCCTTCAAAAGAAGAAAAAACAAGCTGTTCAGGTCTCATTGACATAAGACAGCAATCCTTGACAGTTTCAAGGGCTATTCCCAAGACTTTGACAAAACCCTCAGAATGGCCTTTGTGAAAATGTTTGTACTGGCACCTAACTGCCCTCCAAATTACAGTTTAGTCAAGTCATATGTTTCCTAGATACAACCTCACAATCTAAGTTAGTTACGTTTTCATTTTTCACTGAAGTTTTAACTTCTACTTAACAAACAAATTGGACACTCACTGAAAGTGCCATAAAATCTCCTTTTATCTTTATTTTTTTCTGTATGGATTTGTCCTGTTCACATTAAAGACTTGAGTCCTGGGAATTCCCTGGAGGTCCAGTGGTTAGGACTCCGTGCTTCCACTGCAGGGGGCACGGGTTCAATCCCTGGGTGGGGAACTAAGATCCCATAAGCTGCGTGGTGCAGCCAAAAAAAAAGAAAAAAGAAAAAAAAAAAGATTTGAGTCCTAAAGGGGGGAGGGATAAATTGAGAGATTGGGATTGACATATACACACTACTACATATAAAATAAATAACTAATAAGGACCTACTGTATAGCACAGGGAACTCTACTCAATGCTCTGTAATAACCTATATGGGAAAAGAATCTTAAAAAGAGTGGATATATGTATATATATAACTGATTCACTTTGCTGTACAGCAGAAAGTAACACAACATTTTAAATCAGCTATACTCCAATAAAAATTAAAAAAAAAACAACAAAAACTTGAGTCCTTCCTAACCTGTCCCTCTTTAAAGTAACCTGAATGTCTAATCTCTGGACCATCACAATTACTTTCTCTTAGATGTAAGTGTAGGAAGCTACTTCAGTCATTTTTCATGGTGAGTCACCAAGATAAATGGTATAAAGGTAATAGAACAAGGAAGGAAAATTTCAGCAAATTATTTATAATGATATTTGTTAGGGACTGAATTGTGTCCTCCTAAATTCATATCAACATATGAAACCCTAAGCCCCAGTGTGACTATATTTGGAAACAGGGCATTTAAGGACATAATTAAGGTTAAGTGAGGTCACGAGGGCAGAGCCCTAAGGCAATAGGCCTGGTGTCCCTATGAGGAGAGGACAAGATACCAGAGGTCTCTCTGGCTCTCCACTCCCCAACCCCACCAAGTCTGTACAGAAGAAGGGCCATGTGAGGACACAGTGAGAAGGTGCCATTTGCAAGCCAGGAAGAGGGGCCTCACTAGAAACCAACCCTGATGGCACCTTGATCTTGGACTTGCAGCCTCCACAACTGTCAGAAAGTAAACTTATGATGTTTAATCCACCCAGTCTGTGGTAATTTATTGGATTTATTTTCTGTGGCAGCCCTAGCAAACTAATATGATACCCCTAGATAGATTTAAAATGATTATTTAACCAACAAAAGTAGGAATCGGTAAGGGTCTGGGACAGAGTCCAAGAGGCGTAAAGAAGTGGTAGATTGCAAGTGAACTAATTACTCTTTTTTTTTTTTAATATTTCTTTATTTATTTGGCTGTGTCGGGTCTTAGATGCGGCATGCGAGATCTTCGTTGCGGTGCGCAGGCTTCTCTCTAGTTGTGGCGTGTGGGCTCAGTAGTTGCAGCATACGGACTCTAGTTGTGGTGCGTGGGCTCTAGAGCACGTGGGCTCAGTAGCTGTGGCGTGCAGGCTCAGTTGCTCCGTGGCATGTGGGATCTTAGTTCCCCGACCAGGGATCAAACCCGCGTCCCCTACATTGGAAGGCGGACTCTTAACCATTGGACCACCAAGGAAGTCCCAGTTACTCATGCTTTATAGCAGGGAATCAATAGATATTGGAGAGAATTGCTAATTCAAGAAAGGGGAATTTAAAATACATTATTCAAAGTTAAAAAGGTGAACCATTTAAGAACGCTTTAGGCTTCAATTAATAGAAAATCTGACTGCTGTAGTTTGAAGAAATAGAGTTGTTTCTCCCCTCCAGCCCCATCACCCATAACAAGCAGTGCAGGTGTAAACAGCTGCCGGCATTGGCTCAGAAATACCCACTGTCAGGGCCAACATCACTGCAGTTCTCTCGGCCTTTTCTTCATGGTCACAAATTGGATGTTGCAGCTCTGGGCATTAATTCCTCATTCTAGGCAGGAATAAAAAGTAAGGGAGAAGGTATAGCACCAGAAGACTAGCTTATATTTTTGGCCATAGCAGTCATAACCTGGTCACTCTTAGCTGCAAGGGATAAGGGGAAATGGTATTCTGTTAACCTTACCTACATATCTGTTACTGAGATGGTTAAATGTACCTGCTTCTAAGGTGTGAGACAATGTATAAAGGTAGTTGGTCCAGAGACTTTTGTTCCTATTTTTATATTTTCCATGTTCAATAATTTTTAAAACTGTAAACATAATATTGAAAAACTTTGAAGGATGAAAAAAATTCATGCCTCATACTTGTAAGTTACTACACATCATGGACTTCTGGGGTCCTTAGTGAGTTGTTGAAACCACAGATTTAACTCACTGACTGCCAAGAATCTACTTGATGTGGGGATTCCTCGGGTAGCTCCAAATTCATTTAGCAGCCCCAAGAGTCTCATAGATAGATATTTAAGGCCCAAGTCAGCTACCTCCTTGGGCTATCTACTCCAGGTCTTCAAGATGCTACTAGGTAATTCTTGGCAAGACCCACAGCTGCACAGAATAGTGATCAAAAGCATGACCACTGCAGCTAGAAACACTTGGGTCTAACAGCCAGTAAAAACTTCTTACCAACTGTGTGGACAAATCACTTCAGTCTCACTTTTCTGAGTCTCTGCTTCCTCATTTATAAAAGAGGGCTAGTAACACTTCACAGTACAGTGTTTGCAGTGAGAATGCACTACCGTATTTCTAGCACTTAAAGTGCCCATATCAATAAATACTTGAATAATTTCTGAATGTTTTCATTTGTCTATAAAATTGCAATTTCCCTCAGAATTCTCATTTGAAATGTGCACATCATTTTCTGTTTATGGTGACTCTTAAGTAAGCTTTTAACTTGAAGTTGACTAAATTGCACACCATCCCTCAAGTAGTTAAAGCATAATAGAAGCTGAATTTTTTTAAAAAATACGTTAAAAGACATCCTTATGCGAAGTGAATTATTGGGCTTTTGTTGAAAATGTGTGACCGGGCTTATGCAAGATGCTCCATGCCAACTACCAACACATAGGAATGTTGCTTAAAACTAAGAAATGAAAAAAATCTAAATTCCATAAATAAGAAGTAAATGAACAGATAAACTGGTAAGTAGGAGTTGATTTAGAACTGCCCACAGGGACATCAAGATTGAATATACATTTTATGGGGACTTCCCTGGTGGTCCAGTGGTAGAGAATCCACCTTTCAATGCAGGGGACGCTGGTTCGATCCCTGGTCGGGGAACTAAGAGCCCACATGCCGCGGGGCAACTAAGCCTGCGTCACAACTAGAGAGAAGCCCGCGCACCACAACTACTGAGCCCGTGTGCCTCAATGAGAGAGCCCGAGTGCCCAAACTACAGAGCCCACGCACCCTGGAGCCTGCACTCCACGTTCTGCAACTACAGAGAGAAAACCCACATGCCACAACTAGAGAGAAGTCTGCATGCCGCAACAAAGAGCCTGCGCGCCATAAGGAAAGATCCCGCATGCCGCAACTAAGACCCGACGCAACCAAAAAATAAATAAAAGTAAAAGAAGAAGATTGAATATACATTTTAAATGCTGAGGTTGTATTGCCTTTGTGAATATGAAGGCCGCATTCATGGAGCAGGGGAGGGGGTGGCTCAGGGCTGGAAATTTCTGCCTAAAGCTGCAAGCCTATAAGTGGCTGCTATCAGGTTGAATGGTAGAAGTGGAACTAGAATACTGATTGGCCAGGGGAAGTGTGCTATAGAAGTTTCCCACTTATGGACCATGGGTGGAAAATAGAGTTACAAGAGATTAGAAATCTAACCCAGCTCTATACCTGGGTATGGGGCCACATTCATACTGCTCTTGGGGTATGGAAAGCCTAGGCTGAGAAACAACCTTAGAAACTCATTCAGACTGGCTATGGCAGTAATAGCTTGCTTAGATTAATCTTTCTTAGCAACAACTAAAAATCTGGGAAAATATTTTGAAACATCTATATGAAAGCATTGGAAAGGGACAAAAAGCATGTACAAACTGGACAAGGGTCCACTCTTAAAATACAACAATTACAAATGGTGTGATCTGGAAACTTGAGGCTTTTTGTCTACAGAAATTCCCCAATATGCAGGAAGCTTGGGGTGGCAGAAAGCCAGAGCCTTACTCCTTGAGATAGCACAAGACAAAGCTCAGAGCTTGTGGAGTGGCTGGAAAGCTAGGGGGAGAAACTGTGGAGAAGAAGCTGCAGAAGGCGTGAGCCACAAAATCTTAATATAAACTGAGCCAAAATTCTTGGCAGACCACTAAACTATACATGTGTTAGGGAGGCCCCAGAGAACTCAGCTGATAAGCAGTGGGTGGGAGTTGGGGGGATTGAGAAAAGATTTCAGCTGCTGCCCACCACAGGGTATATCAAGTTAACTGCCTGCTAGACCAAAATAAGAAAAATAATATCCTTCAGAAAAACATAAAATCAGAGTCTTTTCAACATAGCATCATGGTATCCAGTGTGCAATCAATCTAAAATCAATAGGAATGCAAAGAAACAGAAAAATGTAACCAATATGCTAGAGAAAAATCAGGCAATAGAAACCAGTTCTGAGATGACCTAGATGTTCCAATTAGCAGACAAGGAACTTTAAAGCCACCATTATTATAATTACTCAATTATTTTATAAGAAAATATACTCAAAATGAATGAACATATTGATAATCTCAGCAAACAAATAGAAATTATAAAAAACAATCAAATAGGAGAAGGATGGGATATCTGTACTGGTGGTATAAAAAGTTCAGGCAATTGCTCTTGAAGATAAAAATTATTAAAATGGGACTAAATTATTTAAAACAACTTCTGCTCTACAAAACATAACGTCAAGAGAATAAGAAGACAAGCCACAGACTGGGAGAAAATATTTGAAAAAAACATCTGATAAAGGACTGTTAAAACTCTTACAACTCAACAATAAGAAAACAAACAACCCGATTAAAAAATGGGCCAAAGACCTCAACAGACACCTTGCTGAAGAAGATATGCAGATGGAAAATAAGCATATGAAAAGATGCTCCAAATCATTTGTCATCAGGGAAATGCAAATCCAAACAACAATGAGAGTTACCACTACACACCTATTTGGATGGCCAAAATCTGGAAGTGAAAATTTTAAAACTGGAAAATACAACATCTGAAATCCATGCTCACCAGTTCTATTCACTATTGTACAGGAAAATCTAGTCAGTACAATAAGACACGGAAAAGATATAAAAGTTATATATATTAGAAAGAAGTAAAACTGTCTTTTTTTGCAGATGACATGATCATGTACATAGACAATTCTAAAGCATCTAATATATATATATATATTCACATATACACACACACACACATATAAACATCTACTAGAATGAATTACTGATTTAGCATGGTTGCAGGATGAGACTTCAGTTTTAAAAAAATTGTTTTCTATAGCCTGGATCTGCAAGAAGGAACAAGAAGTTCTAAAGTGATGACCTAACAAATACCCTTAGGGCCTGGGAGAGGTAAGGAAATTTAATAAAACAAAAATTTAGGTGAGAAAAAGCGCATCAGCAAAACTTCGTATAATAAGGGAGAGAAGAGATTTCAGCTCGCCCCAGAAAGAAAACCAAGCCTCTGGCTGATAAAATTACTTTGAGTGTGTAAGATCTAAACACGTATATAGCACTTTTGAGGCTCAGCGCTAGACAGAGCTTTCTTTGAAGTGACTATGTCTGGGTTGAGTACCTGTGCTCTGTCAAGGCTAGAAGCCTCTGATTCCTAGAATCTCTGATTCTTATGTTACATAAGAAGTTGTTAAAGTTGGACTCTTCTGGTTTTAGTTTCACCGAGGAACCAATTCTATGGCTATCAGATGGATGCCAAAGTGAATGTGAGACAGAGCTCAAACCATACCTTCTCTTCTTGAATCCCTCAGCTAAATCAAGGATATAGAAAGGACTTGGATTCGAAGAGGGGGAGAAATTTCCAGAAAAACATTATTTGAAGAGAGCTGTTGTCTATTAGTTCCCCTCCACCCCCCACCCCTGCTTCAGATGGGAAGTGTGAGATTTTACTTTCTTCATCTCAAGCCTAATGAAGGAGCTTCCTTGAGAGCCTGATATGTGTCCCCTGGAGTCTGGGGATACTGTGAACACGTGTCTGACTTGGGTACAGGCAATCACGGAAAGCAGGATAAGGAATGACTTTACCTCATTGGTTTGGTAGTGTAGCCAACAGAAGGCTGCCATGCTAGAATAGCCTGTATTGCTCTAATGTATAGAAAAAGGATGTCCAAGTGTTTTTCTGTGAACAAACATGAATCACATGGGAGAAAGACAGTGGAGCTGGAGCTATGAGGAAGGGCATGAACTACAGCATGTGAACCAGAGGCTGAGGGCAGAGTGTTCCAGGGAATCAAATGCATCTCCTTTGTTTTGAGGATTGTGGTTGATGGGTGGGGCCCTTGGAAGGTCTCTGCAGAGACCTTGAGAGCACCTACAAGAAAAAGTTGGCTCTAACCATCTGCCCATACCAGAGAGGATGAAGTCACCCCATCAAGGTAGGACTCTTATCTCTCCTCACTACTATACATGCACACTTTTACTTACACAGTTAAGTAAAAGGATAGCAGATGGTGGCAGCCAGGTTTCTCACTGTTGGAGTGGGAGTTTACAACGCAAGGGATATACAGAAGGAGAGGAGGCTAAAATGATCCATCTGGCAATGGACTAAAGTTGGAGATATCAGTATGAACTCATGTCTACCTTAATACAGGTATAGATAGTTACATATACAAGTATTTATAGATATACGCACATATACAAGGTTAGTATACATGTGTTTATTTCCTCACTCTTCCAGCTGAGAGGTCCTGGAAGGTCTAAAGACACTCCAGTAACAATGGGCACCCCTAGCACCCAAAGCTTGGTTTCTAATACCATTCTCCAAAAAAAATGAACCAGAATACTTGGAGAATTAGCTGATTCTAAGCCTGGGGCAGGAAATAAACAAGATGATCCTAGCATATCTTATAGTAACAGAAAGTAAGGAAGTACTTTAAAAAAGACCCACATTGATGGGGGTATATCAAGTGGATACAGGAGCCAACTGAAAGAGTTTCCAATGGCCAAAACTGGAACAATTTGGGAAGCAACATAAATAAGGTAGTAATAGATTGCAACCTGAAGTATACAATAAATATCCATGAGTCCATGATGTTAACAAATGAGTGAATAAATAAATAAATGGGAAAGGAGAGACAGATCTCCTGCAAAGCAGAATTCCAAATAATTTATGCAGCTACTTCATCTTCAAGGAGGTAGAGCATAACTCCTCTCCTTAAGTGTGGTCTGTACATGGTGACTTCCTTCCAAAGAGTAAAGTATAAAAAGGGGTGGTGGTGGGGGGGACATGAGAAACGGACATGAGAAACAGTACCTCAGCCTGGTGATCAAGTTTAATGCCAACAGTGATACAATTCATGTTCTTAATATGTACCTCTGATATGATATGATGAAAATAGCACCTTACCTCCTTCCCCAAACCCCAGTCTAATCATGAGAAAAACATCACACAAATCTCAGTTGAGGGACATTCTTCAAAAGACCTGACCAGTACTCCTCAAAGTCAAAAACAAGGAAATCATCATCAAAAAACAAGGAAAGTCTATGAAACTGTCACAGTCTAGAGGAGACTAAGAAGACAGGATGACTATAATGTGCTATCCTGAGTGGGATCCTGTAGCAGACAAGGCACATTAGGTAAAAATTAAGGAAATTTGAATAAAGTATGAACTTTAGTTAATAACAATGTATCAGTATTAGTTCATTACTTGTGATACATCTACCATACTAATATAGGGTGTTTCTAATAGGGGAAATTAGGTGTGGAGTAGAAGAGGATTCTCTGTACTCTTTTCACAATTTTTCTGTAAATCTAAAACTATTTTAAAAGATAAAAGCTTATTTTTAAAAGGCATAGAGACTTTCCAAACTTTCATCTAAAGATAGGGGATTATTATATCAATGAATGCATTTTAAAATTATGATGGAATCAAAAAATAAAGTTTGATTAAACCACAATGAAACAATTCATCTGAAATTCAGGGGCCCCCAACAGAGGCAAATGCTAACCCATTCCTCAGGATAATGCATATGCCTGGCATTTCCACAGTACTTCTCCAGAAAACAACTTCTGCTAAATATGAGCTCCTAGGCAAAAATTACACAACACATAAGGAAATCCACCCTCATAAAGGAGAGTTAGCAGGTACAACAAACAGGAAGATTTGCAGCCAAGGAACTACAGATATTAGCTCAATCTCTGACGGACTTCGCCATAAGAATCACTAACCTGTTCAAAAAGATAAAGGGAAGAATAGTGTCCATAATACTAAGAGAAGACATTAAGAGAAAAGTGCAGATATATCTCAAAAAGGAGTGTGTAGTCACACTAGGAATAAGAGTCATTTAAATTTTTAAAAATACAATAAATACTTGGCTAGATTCAGCTAAAGAGAAATGGTGAATTAAAAGATCTCTGGAAAGCATATAGGATGGAAAACAGAGATAAGGAGATGAAAAGTATGAAAGGGAAACTAAGAATCAAAGAGGATCTAATAAGAAGTTCTAATGAATGGCAAGCAAGAGTTACAGGGTGAGAAAAAGAGAAAATGGGGATAGATAATATTTAATATGATATTGCCAGGTAATTTTTCAGAACTGAAGAAAAGACATAAATCCTTATGGTGAAAGATTAGACAGTTCTAAATAGAATAAATAAAAACAAATATACATCCAGATACTTAGTAGCAAAAGTTCAAAAAACATCAAAGATAAAAATCTTTAAAGCTACCCACGAAGAAAAGACATTCTAACAGAAGACTCCTTATCACTAACAATATATGGCAGAAACAGTAGAATAATATCCTCAAAGTGTTGAGGGAAAATATGTCAACCTGCTATTCTTTATACAGCTAAACGATCATTTCAACCTGCTATTCTTTATAGAGCTAAACGATCATTTCAGAGTGATAATAAAGTAATTTTTAGACTTTCAAAGACCAAGAGAGATTACTTCCTATGGATCTTTGCTACATGAGCTACATCAGGCTGGTTCATTGTGACATCCATTCCAACTGCTTTCTTATACTACAGAGCCTGGAATGCTTTTTTAAGAATTACATATGCCATAACGTTTGCAATTAGCAATCTTCATGTGACCCAGGTTCTGGAAAGCAGATACACAGATACCTGAAAGGTAGACGTGAACTATGTGAAGGTCAAAGAGTTCTTCCAGTGATTTAAACTAGCTAGAGTGGGTTATGTTTTCTGTAACAAAGAACATTGATTAATAAAAAATTTGTAAACAAGGTCCTACTGTATATCACAGGGAACTATAGTCCATATCCTGTGATAAACCATAATGGAAAAGAATATGAAAAAGAAAAAAATATATATATATATGTATGACTTAGTCACTTTGCTGTATAGCAGAAATTAACATAACACTGTAAATCAACTATACTTCAATAAATTTTTTTAAATGCTTGAATCAAAAAAAAAAATTTGGTTCCAGAAATGGTGGCAGGCTACAGCCTTTCAAGGGAATGGGAATCCAGAATTCATTATCTCGTTTCATAGGTTTGAAGGCAATGAGGATTGGTTTAGCATCACAGGAAGAGGCTCAGGTGTTCCAGAGCATGCTTTGGCTGAGCAGTCACTTAAATCAACAATCCCCAACCTTTTTGGCACCAGGGACCATTTTCGTGGAAGACAACTTTTCCACGGACCAGGGCAGGTAGGGGCGGGGAGGGATGGTTTCGGGATGATTCAAGGGCATTACATTTATTGTGCACTTTATTTCTATTATTATTACATTGTAATATATAATGAAATAATTATACAGCTCACCATAATGCTGACAGGAGGTGGGATGTGAGCAATGGGGAGCAGCTGGAAATACAGATGAAGCTTCCCTCGTTCGCCTGCCGCTCACCTCCTGCTGTGTGGCCCGGTTCCTAACAGGCCACGGACCAGTGGTCCATGGCCCGGGCGTTGGGGACCCCTGACTTAAGTGATCCACCATAGTCACTTGGAATGAATTGCCTGTGGAAGGCAAAGCTTTGGTGGCCACGGTGATTGACCATTTTAGTGGACATAAGAAATAGACAAGTTGTGAGATGGGATGGCTGCTTCTAACTCAGCTATAATAGTGGTAAAAAGAAAATGACAGGCTGAAGATTTTACATCAGAGAATGAAGGAGAGTCCATGCTTGCCCTAAAAGAATTTCCTATATCTCAAAACTGCAGAGCTCGTGTAGCTAATTCAGTGGTTAATCAGACATAGGTTGAACATAAGTTGAATTCAATATAGGTTGAATTCACAGCCTCATTTGTTCTCTAATGTGAAAGTTAAGGCATTTACTGGGGAAAGGCAGCACCTGAAATTGGAATAGGAATGTTTGTGGGGGATACAGATGACTCCAATAACCCCAAACTTCACTGAGCCTCTCTTGCATGAAGAAGCAGTTCCTCCTCTCCATCTGATGACGCTGGTCCCCCCTGCTTACAGACCGGTACTAACCTCATCAGAGGATTCCTTGAAATGAAATGTCAAGCCTCTTCAAGACCCAGCCCTACTACCTCCTATTTGCCTGTAGATCCCAGGGGGCCATAAGGGGCCACTGACATCATCAAACCCAGAGGAAATATTTCATACCAAATTGCATGATTTAAATAACTGAAATCTACAAATACATAGGTAACATATGTGAGAGTGATTATCAGGGTGCTAGAAGAGGGAGGGAGGAATAAAAATGTGGATTAGGCTGAGTTTATCAACATGGGAACACACACCAGAGATTCTAGAGTCCGTGGATTAAGCTTGGGCTACTGAGAATGGCTTTTTGTTCTTCATGTGCAACTTACATTCTTTTTTTTTTTTTAATTGTGGTTAAAATACATATAACATAGTATTTACCGCCTTAACTATTTTTAAGTATACAGTTAAGTCGTGTTAAATACATTTATATTGTTGTACAACCAACCTCCAGAACTTTTTTCCATCTTGCAAAACTGACTCTGTACCTGTTAAACAACTCCACATTCTCTCCTCTTCCCAGCCTCTGGTTACCTCCTTTGCCCTTTCTGTCTCTATGAATCTGACTACTCTGTATAGCTCATAGAAGTGAAATCATACATGATTTGTCTTTTTGTTACTGGCTTATTTCACAAAGCATAATGTCCTAAAGTTTCATCCATGTTGTAGCATGTGGAAGAATTTCCTTCCTTTTTAAGGCTGAATAATATTTCTTTGTGTGTATATACCACATTTTGTTTACTATTCATCAATTGATGGACACTTGGGTTGCTTCTACCTTTTGGCTCTTGTGAAAAATGCTGCTATGAATACGGATGTACAAATATCTCTTTGAAACCCTGCTTTCAATTCCTTTGGGTATATAATGAGAAGTGGAATTGCTGGATCATATGGCATTCTATTTTTAATTTTTTGAGGAATTGCCATACTGTTTTCCACAACAGCAGTTCCATTTTACATTCCCACCAACCATGTCCAACGGTTACAATATCCCCACATTCTCACCAACACTGTTTTTTGTTTTGTTTTGTTTGATAGTAGCCATCCTAATGGGTGTGCAGTGGTATCTCATTGTGATTTTGATTTGCATTTCCCTCATGATAAATGATGTTGAAAATCTTTTCATATGTCTTTTGGCCATTTGTATATCTTCTTTGGAGTAATGTCTATTCAAGTCCTTTGCCCATTTTTAAGTTGGATTTTGTTGTTATTGTTGTGGTTGAGTTGTAGAAGTTCTTTGTATATTCTGGATATTAATGCCTTATCAAATATATGATTTGCAAGTATTTTTCCATTCTAAAGGTTGTCTTTTTACTCTGTTGTTTCCTTTGATACACAGAAATTTTTAATTTTGATATAGTCTAATTTATCTATTTTAACTTTTGTCATCTGTGCTTTTGGTGCCAAATCCAAGAAATCATTGCCAAATCCAATGTTGTGAAGATTTTTTTCCCCTATGTTTTCTTCTAAGAGTTTTATAACTTTAGCTCTTTAGGTAATTGATCCATTTTGCATTGATTTTTGCATACTGTATGAGGAAAGGGTCCAACTTCTTTCTTTTGCATATGGATATCCAGTTTTCTTAACACCATTTGTTGAAAAGACTCCTTTCCTTCTTCGGTCTTGGCACCCTGGTCGAAAATCGCTTGACCATATATGTGAGGGTTTATTCTATTCCGCTGATCTATATGACTATCTTTATGCCAGTATCACAGTTTTTTTGATTTCTGGAACTTTATAATAAGTTTTAAAATCAGGAAGTGTGAGAGCTCCAAAACTGTTCTTATTTTTCAAGATAATTTTAGCTATTTGGAGTCTTAAGAATGGTTTTAATTGTTTGCTAGGTTTCTATTGTCTCTGGGCTCCATAGTGTTCTATGCCAAAAGAATTTGAGATATTATAAAGCATAAGTTAGAAAGGGTAAAGAAAAGACTGTGAGAGATGGTAATATTGAAGTGGATTTGGCAGGTGTGACCCATGCATTCACCCCTAAATATGTCCTCTGAGAGGGCCCAGACCTATCCTTGACATAGAGAAACACAACAGCCAGGGAAATGCAGGCATATGTAAAAGTGCTAGAGTGGATTTCTTCCATGCAGCAGAAATGAATATGAGGATGCTAACTTTGAAATGGGCTTCCTGATTCCAGTGAGGTTCATGGGATTGGATTCTGGGGTGGCAGAAGCCATGTAGTAGCACTCACTCTTAGTGGCACAGAAAGTATGGTTACTATAACAATCAGCAGGTTCAGCTCATTAATCAATTATCTGGCCCTTCTCCAAAGGGGCTTATGCAATGGCCAATGTACACATTTGGAGATAACGGGACACTGGCTTTTGGGTCATACCAATTCTTAGAGATGAACAAAGACATTGTGGTTCATAGATGAGAGTGGGGACTTGTGGAGATCAGTGATAAATGGAATTGTGGCTTATGTCCCACTCATACCGGGTCCATGAGTTTATTCTGTGGCTAAATCCTGAGTTCCTAAGAAACAGTCAGAATACTTAGCAACTGGCAGAATCAACACACGAGGACAGTTACAGCGGTGTCAGTGGAAGCACCTGAAGCTCCTCCTCCCAGTGAAAATATAAGCTCAAAGCAGTATCACCTCCCTGGGGGAATCACACAGGTTGGTGCCAATATTAAATACTTGACAGGTGCAGAAGTAGTGATTCTTTCGTTTTTTTAAAGAGACTTATTCTTTTTTAAACATTTTTAAAATTTTTGCCTGCTTTGGGTCTTCATTGCTGCACGCGGGCTTTCTCTAGTTGCGGCAAACAGGGGCTACTCTTCATTGCAGTGCTCGGGCTTCTCATTGCAGTGGCTTCTCTTGTTGTGGAGCACAGGCTCTAGGTGCGTGGGCTTCAGTAGTTGGGGCATGTGTGCTCAGTAGTTGTGGCTCATGGGCTTAGTTGCTCCGCAGCATGTGGGATCTTCCCGGACCAGGGCTCGAACCCGTGTCCCCTGCACTGGCCGGCGGATTCTTAACCAGTGTGCCACCAGGGAAGTCCCAAAAGTAGTGATTCTTATTACAGTCTTTTGACTCACCTGTTTGGCCTCTACCTAAGGTAGGTAACCTTGGGTTGCATGCATAGAATTGGGAATCAGAAAAGCATCCAATTTCTCAGCAGAAGTGCAAGAAGGTAGGCGAGCAATGCTGGTCGGCAGAATAATGGCCTCCCAAGGACGGCCGTTTCCTAATCCCAGAACCTGTGAACATATTCAGGCAAAGGAGAATGAAGGTTGCAGATGGAATTGGGGCTGCTAATCAGCTGACTTTAAGATGGGACAGTATCCTGTATTACTCAGGTGGACCCAGTGTAATCACAAGGGTCCTGAAAGTGGAGGGGAGGCACAGAAGTAGAGATGGAGAAACGAAGCTAAAGAAGGTCAGAGAGATGCCATGTTGCTGCCTTTGAAGCTGGAGGAAAGGGGCCATGAGCCAAGGAATATGGGTGGCTTCTGGAAGCTGGAAAAGATAAGGAAACGGATCAGACCCAGAGCCTACAGAAAGGAATGCAGCCCTGCTGACGCCTTAATTTTGGCCCCATGAGACCTGTGTCAGACTTCTGACCTACCTACAGAAGTGTAAGATAACACGTTTGTGCTGTTTAACCCACTAAGGCGGTCATAATTTGTCATGGCAGCAACAGAAAACTAATAAAAATGCCTTCAAAATTCCGAGAGAAAGTGATTTTCAATCTATTACCCTATATTCAGTCAGATGCAGTTCTAATTACATGTGAATTAAAAACATCTCAGGACATACAAAGGTCTCAAAAGAAATTTTTCTTTTCTTGGGCAATGGCTGGAAGATGTGCTCTTCCAAAGTAAGGAGTAAACGAAGAAAGAGGAAGAAACGGATCTAGGAAATTGGAAGATCTAACCACTAGGGAGAGGAGAAGGGGAGTCCTGGGAAAGCAGGTCCTCTGCTGACATAGAGATATGTAAACATAGAGATCAGCTAGCCAAGGAGAAGCAGCTCAGATGGCCCAGGAGGTGTGGGAGAGAGGTACTGGCAGACCAGGATGTGTGTGGTCACCTCACAAAGGGGTTTTAACTATTTTGAAAAATTGGGACAGAATTAGTGACTGTGATATAGAAAACAAAAGCAAAGAAATAGTGGCAAGTTTTAAATCTAAAAAAAGAGATTGTTTTTAAAAAGGAAATGTAATTGTCATATCCTACTTGTCTCAGCTGTGAATTCTATTTGCATATTCTAATAATACAAATATAGATGTAACTAGATTGGAAGGATTCAGGGAAGAAAAGTGAAGGCTTGGACCTCTAGGTTCCATTTCTGTTGGCTTACTGCTTGTTTGTGTATAGACTGCAGAGGCACAGAATTGGATGAATTATAATCCTTGGCTTATGGCACGCTCTTAATGTTGGTCCATCTGCTTTTAGCTATTTGGTTAGTTATGTGATTCATGATTTTTAATCAGGTAGTAAGAACCCACTGCCCAAAACGAAAGCTAGAACCTTGACAGTTATTTACAGCCAAGTGGTTCTGTAACAGGGAAAAGCCAAATCAGACTACATGTTGGATCTGTTTCTTTTGCTTTAACCTTTGCTTCCCGTTGCTTTTGTTCACTAAAAGGATACTGTCTATACATAATGGCCTGCCTCAGGGAATGCTGCCCCTCTGCTTGAATGTCAAACCAAAGTGCCTTTGTTCAGGGAAACATCCGACCCTGTTCCACCTGTGGATGGCTGCAAGAAAGAAGAAATTAACACATCCCCTCCCCCGAGGCTGGCCATTCCAGGGGATATTTGCAAAAAGTATGGCCTTTTTACTTTACTTCCTCATCTCCTCCCCCTCTCTGTGCTATAAAAGAAGCTGGCATCCAAATCCCGATAAGATGGTTATTTTGAGACTTTAGTCCCGCCATCTTCTCGGTCTGCCAGCTTTCCAAATAAAGTCGTATTCCTAGCCTCAGCACCTTGTCTCCCGATTCATTGGTCTGTCGTGGGGCGAGCTTGGACGCGGTAACAGTTCCCATCGCCCTACGTGCCAACCCCTACCCCTTCTCCACCTGAGGTAATCAACATCCTGAACCCTGTGTTCATGATTCCTTTGCCCTCCTCATATTGACGCTGAGCAACTTAAATTCATGACCAGTCTGAGGACAGGGTCCGTGCTAGGTTAAAAATAGGAGGCAAGGAGGAACTGTTAACATCAAGCACTTTGTCACCATGAAGCAGCAAATAGCTTATTCTCAGCAAGAGAGGCTCTAAAACCTGAACCCCAGGGCTTTCTCACATTAACTATCACTGGCTATTCTTTTCCCCAGATGCCTCCAGCATTGCATGTATTGTATTTGTTCTTTGCCTAACTACGCCTTGAAAGGAGAGAGAATGGCAGGGGCGAGGCGACGGGGTGAGGGTGTGGGGAGGGTTCACAGAGATGCCAAAGCAAGATGCTGACGACCTGATCCCACAGCACTGGGAGCATCTTCTACCGTCTTTGGGCAACACTCTAGGACAAGCCTGTTTCCCCAGTGGATGCTTCAAGACCCCCAGTCTTTCCTGGCCCCAGGCACTCTGGCATAGCTTCCATCACCCTAGGGGCCCTGGAGGCACATCCCAACCAGCTTGGAGCAGTGAGGGTTTAGCCAAGTTCTGCCTGTGCTGTCTGGGGACCCTGAGGCCCCGGGCAGCTGTGAGACAGCTGTTAACCTTGGCAACCTGACATAGTTGGTCAAGCAGGGCACTGGCCACTCAGGCATCGCTAACAGCTTGTTGGGAAGACGCTTCTAGCCAGAGGTGAGCCCACAAGGCAGCATGAGATTCTACTTGTTCTAGGAGCATGGATTCACTGACCATGGAGCTGCAAGGGGCCCTGGAACCCATGTAGTCAAGCATTTCCCTAAGCATGTAGCTCAAGCACTGGTTTGGGGACAGTTAACAGGTTTTACCCCAAAAAGTGTCCCATAATCAAGGAAATTCATAGAATATCAGATTAAAAACAAATTAAGGTTCTTTCCTACAAGGCTTCTCAGAACCTAATCTCAAGATTAGGCTTTGGGATCTCTACCTGAGCCTCAGTTTCTTCATCTGCAGTGTAGAAATAATAATGCCCACCTTGGAGAAATACTGAAGGAGAATGAGCTCACGGGCTCAGAGACATTTAGCGCAGTGTCTCACATAGGAGGCGTCAGCAAATCCTAGTTCCCCTCTTTTCTCCATCGCCTTTCATTTTCTTTCAAATGTTCCCCTAGGCACAGTAAATTCCCTACTGTGTAATTATTTAACATTGATTTCCTGGGCTCTGGATGGCATCAGGGTAATTATGTATGCAGTGGAGGTGTTACCGAAGCAGGTCTGTCTGCCCACCACTCAAAAATCAATATGAGAGAGAGAGAGAGGGAGAGAGCCAACTGTTGGTAGAAAGGAAAGTTGCCTTTAATCAGAATGCTGGCAATCTGGGGAGATGGTAGACTCAGTGTCCCCAGAAACCACCTCCAAAGATTCTGCTTGGCCATGAAAGATTTAAAGGGAAAAAGGGAAGTAACCTCAGTTAATCATTGAGGTAGGGGGTCAGAGTCGACGACATTCCCCACTGTGTGCAGGCTTGTCGACCACTTGTGATCTTCCTCTAGATGTCCTCTTGTTCACGAGATTACTGAAGGGGAAGCTAGGGAAGACATCACCTATCACATACGGTTGTCAAGACAATGAAATGAGATAATGCATGTGAAGTGCATCACGTGCAGGTAAACGTGAAACACTCCATATTCTAGTCAGTAGTAGACACAGCAATGACAGCCACTGTACATCAAATAGACAAAATAAACTAATATTGTAAATTAAAAAAAAAAAAAAAGAGATCTGGTCCTCTGTTAATTACTTGTTCTTCATTTCTACTTCTTTGATCTACAAAAAGAACCAACACGTTAGGCAAGGTACTGTGTGATCCAATGTGAAAGGTGTGCTTGGGCCAGAGATGAGTAGAGCATGCGGATGCCTGGCTTAAAAGTTAGTTACAATATAGCTTTGCTAAAGTGACAAGAAAAGGGGCTTCCTGTTGAGGGCGGTTTCCTGCAAAGAGCCGCTTATAGAGGCTCCTACCCAGCTTAGCTGGTCGGACAAGGGGAGCCCAGGTCCAGGGGGGCAGAAACCCTGTGAACAGGAACGTGGTACCCACTGCACCCTGCGTGTGGGAGCGGCAGCTTCGCCTCCTCCTGAATCACCAAGGAACAGGTGGAGTCCCGGCTTAAATCACTCAGCACAGATCCATTTCACAGATTCCACAAAAGAGGGGACTCGGTAGCCAGCTCAGTGGAAGAAGGCACTAACCGGAGGTTTTCAACTGGCTGTTTACCCGCTCAGTGTTTGTGCTTGGCTCAGCTGTAAAATGTAGAGGTGGGGGCCGAGGCTCTCCACGCTCTCTTCATCTAATCCTTGTGGATCCCCATTTTAAAGGTCATCAACTGTGGCCTAATCACAAGTCCAGGAAGCACAGGCCACACACCCACTATGTATTTTATTGAGACTGGAGCAATTTACAGTTAAGTCCTCATGACAGCACAGTGGAAAGATTCAAGTTTTACACATGTCACATTCACAAACACAAATCACTTCTGCTCTGAGGCACACAGGGAACGTGGGGTGGGGGGAGACAGGGAGCTGACAGGAGACCCAGACTTAATGAGCCATCAGTGGGGAGGGTCTTCCACCAGAGAAGAGCCTTCTCTGTGACTTGGCAGAATTTCTAGATGCCCTCAGAGAGGAAGGAACAAAGTGAAGCCTTCCCCGTGATTTCAGAGCAGGACAAATTTTCTGTAACCCTGTCGCCTGTTCTCTTTCTGGTTCAAAGAATTTCCATGGCAGCATTAAGAGACAATACACACAGGCCTGGGAGCCACTTGGTCTGAAAAAAATCCACCTGGGGATCGCTATGGGCTTAAAAGGCTCTCTCTGTCCCATGAAAGTCACTTTTCTATCCACTGTTCAGGAGATTATTTTTTAAACTTTACGTCTTGAAAATCTTCAAACTTCCTCGTAAATAGAGAGAATAGGATAATGAACCCCCATGGTTCCTTACAGAGAAGCAGATGATATGACCAAGTTCAGGTTCAGTTAACAGCCAAGAGATCTAAGTGAACCTTGGACAAACCCCTTCTCCCTGAGCCTCAGTTTCCCTCTTAGCTCCATGGCCATGCTTTGCTTTCAGGATCTCTCTGGTGCTAGAAAGAAACCTCAACCCAGTGTGAGAGCGGCAATTGTTTAGGGCTGGTGAATGAAGCTCTCTTCTGCCCGATGCGTCTCTCTTCTGGATGACACAGTGAGTCACTCAGGGCCAGATGGAAGGTGATGAAAACACTCATTGTCTCTGGAATGAGATTTCTCTGGCAAGTTGAGTCACTAAGGACCATGGCGATGCCATAGGGTTTGATAAGTGACACATGAGCCGCCAGAGTGATGTTGACAGTGATTCGTCTTGTGGGAATTGGCGTGAAGAAGCCTTATTATTCAGATGACATGGAGGAGAAATGGCCTGACTAGACAGCTTGGGAGGATGAGGTGTCTAAGCATGGCTATTTCCAGCATGTTGGAAAGCCTGCTCCCTCATCTCCTGCAAAAGCAGGGCAGTATTTCACCACCTCTTGTTCTCTGTGCTTGCAGGAGAGGAAGAATTATGCCTCCTGGATGAGTTTTATTCCTGGTTCATCACAATGGCCACCATCCGAGGAGAGGTCCTTCAGCCAGGCCCTTGCCACCACTGGCTGCAGGACGAAGGCAGTCTGTCCGCTCTGGGACAGTGTTCCCCTTGGGCTCCTCTCCCACCTCATCTTCGAACTCTTCTGGTGGACACTATTCCTGGGAGAGGGGTTCAGGAGTTCTCAGCTATGCCCAGTTTCTTGCTTACTTCTAAATGGAAAAGTGTAATTCAGCATGAAATGAAAATCATACACACACACACACACACACACACACACGGAAAGAAGTTGCAAAGAAAGCCACAGTATTTTGACAGAACTTATCAGAAGTTGGTGGGAGAAGGGGGTGATTTTTATTTTCTTCTTTGTGCTTTTCTGAATGTTCCAAAGTTTCAATAATAGTTTTTCTTTGTTTTAAGGAAACTCAGTAATTCCTCTTCCTTTCAAGGAATCCAGTCGGTCTTTTCTTGTCACGTGGTGGGCCGCCACAGAACTGGGACTCAGCCTGCTCCAGCGACTTCAGAAAGCGAGGCATACACACCTCCACGCCGGCTCTGGCTCGCTGACCTTTCACCGGCCGATGGACCTTTCTCAAGCAGAGCTGGGCATCTGCGTCAGCCACTCCGCACGTCTGACTCAAGGGTCCTTCACGGGGGCTCAGTGGTGGCAGGGCTGTAAGGCAGCTGCCTGACAGGTGTAGGCAGTTGACTGATTCAGCCCCCACGGGGGCCGAAGCTGTCCTGGGTCCCCTGGCTGCTCAGGGAACCAGCATGTCTCAGACAGGAATTCACAAACACGTGTCGAGCTGGGAGTTGTCTTTTCCTTTTCCCATCTGACGGGTCGAGGAGCCTAGGCACTCAAACGTCCTTGGGCTTCTTCCGGAAGTGCTTCCAGCATGTGAAGGGGTGTGAGGACACGCTGTTTCCCAGGCTTTGTCCTCAGGCCCTTTCCCAGCCTCATCTGGAGACAGAGCCCCGCCCCCCGCCCCTTCCTGCCCTCCTCCTCTAGGTCACTGCCACGACAGGCTCCACGGACGACAGGTCTGTCTTCCCAGACTGGAGCTGAGAGGAGGGCAGGAGGCTGTTGGCTAGTGGAGCCGTGCGGCCGCTGCTTTTCTCCGTCCAAGCCACTCTGAAGGAGGGGACCGGGGAGGGCGGCCGCTCCTCCTGAGGCTTGGGCGACCTTTGGCACATGCGTAGTAATGCCTTCAGCTCGACCCTGAAGTTCTCGTTGAGCCAGCAGTAGATGAAGGGGTTGTAACAGGTGCTGCTCATGGCGATCCAGTGGAAGGCAAAGTAGAGGGCATTACTGGTGTGGATGACCTTGCTGGACAGGAGGAGGACGTAGCAGTTGAGGGGGAACCAGCAGAGGGCGAAGAGGACCACCACCAGCATCAGCATCTTGATGGTTTTCTTCTTCTTGCGCCGCAGGGCCAGGTATTGCTCCGTGGTCACATCCCCGATGGTGTTGCACAGCCACAGCTTCTTGGCCACGCGGGCGTAGGCCACGGAGATGATGAGGAGGGGGAGAATGTAAAGCAGGATGAACGTGGCCAAGTCCAGGTACTTCCA
Organism: Eubalaena glacialis; assembly: GCF_028564815.1. NCBI lineage: Eukaryota > Metazoa > Chordata > Mammalia > Artiodactyla > Balaenidae > Eubalaena > Eubalaena glacialis. The sequence continues at coordinate 50,103,814 of NC_083725.1, read as the reverse complement.
GAAGAGGTCGGCTGGCTCAGGGAAGTCTGGCAAGCACAGGGAGCGGGCAGTGTCCTCACTGCGGGCAGGGGAGAGAGAGACAGAGAGGGAGAGGGATAGATAGAGAAGGAGGGTGTGAAATTAGCATGGAAAAGCCCCATCCCAGGAACCACTGGCCTCTCCCTCCACTGGGCTCCTGGTACATCCGTCTGTTACAGCACATGTGATGAGCAGCCTGATTATCTGATTACATTTTCAGCTCTCCCACTAGGCTGGGCGTTCGATATAGGTAAGAAATACACCTAGGGCTTCCCTGGTGGCTCAGTGGTTAAGAATCTGCCTGCCAATGCAGGGGACACGGGTTCGAGCCCTGGTCTGGGAAGATCCCACATGCCGCGGAGCAACTAAGCCCGTGAGCCACAACTACTGAGCCTGCGCGTCTGGAGCCTGTGCTCCGCCACGGGAGAGGCCGCGACAGTGAGAGGCCCGCGCACTGCGATGAAGAGTGGCCCCCGCTTGCCGCAACTGGAGAAAGCCCTCGCACAGAAACGAAGACCCAACACAGCCAAAAATTAATTAATTAATTAATTAATTAATTAATTAAAAAAAAAAAAAGAAATACACCTAAATGTCCATCGACAAATGAATGGATAAAGAAGATGTGGTACATATATACAATGGAATATTACTTAGCCATAAAAAAATGAAATAATGCCATTTGCAGCACAGATGGACCTAGAGATTATCATACTAAGTGAAGAAAGCCAGCCAGAGAAAGACAAATATCATATGATATTGCTTACACACAGAATCTAAAAAAAAATGATACAAACGAACTTATATACAAAATAGAAATAGACCCGCAGACATAGAAAATGAACTTATGGTTACCAAAGGGGAAAGGTCAGGGGGAGGGATAAACTGGGAGTTTGGGATAACATATACACACTACAATATATAAAATAGATAACCAACAGGAATCTGAAAAAGAATTTATATATATATACACACACACACACACACACTCATATATATATATAACTGAATCACTTCGCTGTACACCTGAGACTAACACAACATTGTAAATCAACTGTACTTCAATTTTTAAAAAAGAGAAATACACCTAGATCACTCTGTGTCCTCTTTACTTTGTATTATTCCTAGCCCAGAATAGACACCCAATAAATATTTGTTCAATGAACGAATGCAACACTGGTGTTCCTAGTCTTAGAATTAACTCATCCTGGGAGCATGATGGATTCAGGAAATCTTGGAATTTCCCATTGTACTACCTACTCCCATTCCAGAGGGGATCCAAGGAATGGGGCAAAGAAATGGGTCTTGAGAATGTGAGTGGCAATGCCTGAACTCATACACCTTCAGCCACTCAGACAAAAAGTACTTATTTTCTATGGAATGTACCTCTTGAAATTTTTTAGGGACATCTGTGTATGCTGGAAAACCCAGAGCTGGTGGGTTAAGAATATGCAGATTATGATCTGCTGAATGAGGTGGCAGGGAGCTCCCTCAGGAGCTTCCTTCCACTTTGGGGAAGCGAAAACCCAGGGGCCGTTTTGACTGAAGGCGCAGTTTTCAATACACTCACACAAAGGAAGTCACAAGACTATTACTTACATCCCAGAATGGGGGCACTATGAGCCAGGAGAAGGGCAGTCCTCCCTCCCAGGTCACAGGTGAGCAGGAGAGAGAGAGAGCAGGGTAGCAAGCACCTGTTACTTACAAGGTGGTTGGGGCAGAGGTCACTAATTTTTCACAAGTGGTCATTTTAAAAGATGCCCCAGGAAAAGCAAGGCGGGAACTTGTGGCAGGAATCCTAAGCTCGGGTCTTTATCTAAATGTCCAGACTCTGGGTGCGAGCAGGGTTTTCGTACTGTAAAATCTCTGAGCAGCAACTCAAAATTGCTACTTTTTTTTTCCATCATACCATGTAGCTTGTTGATCTTGTTATACGTGCAGGTGGCCATCACTAGTGAAAGAAAGAAAACTCTCTTCGCTTTTGTTAGCAGAAAAAAGAAATAACCTTCCATATGTGAAGGCAGTTGGGGAGTCTGAATGCTGGGAAGGGGTGAGTATGTGATTCATTCAATAGTCTAGAATTTGGGGACAGAGACTTTATAAATTAGTTGAAATTGGCCTTCAGAGCTTGTTCTCTGGACCCCGCTTATGTCACAGGAGTGTATGTAAATGTATGTCTCAGGTGAGGCAGCACATGGTAAGACCTGCCAGCAGTGCACCCACTAGATCCCCTTTACTGGTCTGGAGCACCAGGACCCCAGCTCCGGCCCACCTGACAAGACACAGCTGTCAGCCGTGATCTTCTAGGGGCCTAGAACTACCCTAAGGCCACTGAAGATACTTTCCACAGATCCATTACGAGCCAGAAGTGGCCAGGTATCTCCATTTCCCCCAGAAAGGCCTGGAATATGAAAGCCCAGCTCCTTTGGCTCAAAGCGGGCAAACTCTGTTACCAGTCTGCTCCAGAGCTCCCCCTGCAAACCACAGCCTCCCTTGGTCTCTCCCCATTTGCTGTCCAGCTTCTCCACTGCCTTACCCATTACCCCGGGAGCACATTCTTAAAAATCACAGACACATGTACCTTCCTCTATCTCAGGATCTGTTTCTATGCAACTTCAGCTGAAACAACAATGACCTGATGAAGATCACGCTAAGCTCATTCATTCATTCAGTAACTATGTACAGAGAGCTCGTGATGTGAAGACAGTAATATAGATGCTAGGGACACCAAGATGGCAAAATCAGAAATGGGGCCAGCTCCCCCCAACCTCACAGTCTAACAGGGGAGATCACCTTTAACTAACTAGCAGCACACACGAGTGTTTAAATTTCAAGACACTGAGTGCTTTCCATTCTGTGAGAGCACAGGACAAAGCATATGATAAATGGGAGGTGGTGGGGAGGGGGGTAGAGCATCCTGCATGAGACACTTAGAGATATACATGTTTGTTTGTAGGTTGTGCGAGGGAATTTAAACATCACCGTTTTAAACAGGGCCTGGGTGATTCTGAATCTCAGTCTGGGTTAGTACCTGTCCCCAGTGGCAGAAGCCGATTGTTATTGCCTTGACCTTACAGACAAAGGGACAGAGACTAAAGAGGAAGCTAAAAGTGTTGCGAAGAAAAGATGAGAAAAAGCAGAAAAAGTGCAGAGGATACGCACGGGCCTGGAAGCAACAGGATGGGAAGGAGACAGAGAGAACAGCTCAGTGCAGCAGGTACTGGTAACTCTGAGATTCAGAGGGGGCTCAGATTTCCCTCTGTCAAGGTTCTCCGGATCCCCAGGCTGCTCCCCACTAGTTCATCTCACCTGTACTTGAAGGTAAATAATTTCTGGCAGATAGCGTGTGGAAGTGAAAAGAACGTCGCCATGGTCCAGATAGCTGCGATGTAGATGACACCTTTTGTGATTGAGATCCGGGGTTTTAATGGATGCATGATGACCTGGAAGACAAGCAAACTGGGCATCACTGGCTGAAGACAGTTTGAAGCAAATAAGAAATCCAGACGATGCAGCTCACTTGTCACAATGAGGCAGGTAGGTCCTACATAGAGTCAAGCACCCCTTAACTCATTATTGAGCCCCTGAGCTGCATCACCCCACCATCCAGCCCATGGGGGTACAGAGAGGGTGTCATCTGGACTCAGAGACTCCAGGCAGTTCAAATGCCCCTTGCAGGACTTCCCTGGTGGCGCAGTGGTTAAGAATCCGCCTGCCAATGCAGGGGACACGAGTTCGAGCCCTGGTCTGGGAAGATCCCACATGCCGCGGAACAACTAAACCCGTGCGCCACAACTACTGAGTCTGTGCTCTAGAGCCCACAAGCCACAACTACTAAGCCCGAGAGCCACAACTAATGAGGCCTGCACACCTAGAGCCCGTGCACCGCAACGAAGAGAAGCCCCCACTCACCACAACTAGAGAGCCCGCACGCAGCAACAAAGACCCAATGCAGCCAAAAATAAATTAATTAATTAATTTAAAAAAAATGCCTCTTGCAGGTCATGTGTGGCAGAAGCCGGGTGCAGTGAGAGGCTGGGGGAGCAGTGAAGGGGGAGGTCTGTTCCCACGACACCCACAGCGAGGCTGGCACAGGAGCAGCCGTGGCACCTCGGGATCTCATCTCGTCTGCCCATGATTCCAGATCCTTTAAGTTACAAAGGGCTCCGAGGGGTCTAAGGGCGACACACATCGGGAGGAGACTTTCACCATTTATCATGGGAAGCTGCATTGCTCTTTATTTGGGGGTTCACCACATTGTCTCTGAAAACCATTTCTAAAATTGCAGAGCGGCCCAGCTTTCCCAAGCCCCAAATTAAACCATTGTTAGAGGCTTTGTGCTGAAAAGCATCTTGGAATTGATTGCTACTGTATGCCAATCAATTCTCCTAAAAGGTTTAAATAAAGACTTGGGAATTTAACAGCATCCTCATTTTAAGATTAGAATCATTATTCCTTTTTTTTTTAATTGAAGTATAGTTGATGTATAATGTATAAATTGCAGGTGTACAATATAGTGATTCACAATTTTTAAAGGTTATACTCCATTTATAGTTATTATAAAATATTGGCTATATTCCCCATGTTGGACAACATATCCTTGTAGCTTATTTTATACCTATAGTTTGTACCTCTTAATCTCCTACCCCTATATGGCCCCTCCCCCATTCCCTCCCCACTGGTAACCACTAGTTTGTTCTCCATATCTGTGGGTCTCCTTCTTTTTTGTTATATTCACTAGTTTGTTGTATTTTTTTAGATTCCACATATAAGTGGTAGCACACAGTATTTGTCTTTCTCTGGCTGATTTATTTCACTTAGTATAATGCCTTCCAAATCCATCCATGGCAAAATTTCATTCTTTTTTATGGCTGAGTAGTATTCCATTATACATAGATACCACATCTTCTTTATCTATTCATCTGTTGACGAACACTTAGGTTGCAAGATTAGAATCATTATTTCTTGAAAAAGCCATTTGGGGATAGGTGAGTCGGGTCAGAAAGAGAGGTCATAAAGAGCTGCCATTGTCTCAGGATGCCATCCCAGGACACACTGGACATTCTGCTGTGTCCTCCCAAGTCTTCTCCCAATTTTTTAAGGTTTTACGGGAGGAATGGGCTAGGCTTTAGACGCTGCCCAGCACATCTCCATTCTGGACTTTGCCATCCTTGCCCCTCACACGCCATCATGGTTCAGGTTGATAAAGGGAGTGGAAGCCTCAGTCAGAGGCCCTGGACACTTGAAGAACCTGTAGACTCTGGGACGGGATCCCATGTGTGGGTATATGTCACAGCAATGTGGCCAATGTGGGCAAGACTCGCTCCCCTGGTCCTCAGACCTGCCTTTGGCCCAAGGGTCAGCCCTCAGTTAGCTGTGTTAAATGCGGTGGGTATAGTCCAAGTAAAGGTGATCCAGAGTCCCTCTTGTTGAATTAGGGGAGAAGGTTAAGAAAAGGCAGGAAATATTTGTATGCAACCTTTTCACACTTTGCACCAAAACATCTGTAACATAAATGCCAAAATGACGGCATTTCAGGGTTAAAGAGACCTCAAAGTTTGCCAAGTCCAATTCCCCATTAGAGGCATGAATGTCCTCTAAAACCTCCCTATCAAGTGTTCATCCAAGCCTTGCTTAAATATGGCTGGTGACATGAAACTCACCTCCCCAGGTAGCTTTGTCCACCTTCAGACACTTCTATGAGAAAACTCTTCCTCATACTGAGCTGCATCTTTGAGTCTGTATCTTAGAAGCTTCCTATCCCTTGGTCGTTTTGTACCTCTTGGAGCTACTTAGAATAAATTCTCTCTTTGTCCTGGTGGCCCTTACGATACCAGCCTTGTAGGTGCCCTTGCGTCTTCTCAGAGCAGACTAGTGATCTTCTAGAGATCCGAGCATGAGCCTGGGGCCAGACAGACCTCAACCCTATTCCTACCTTCATCAATCACCAGGCATGTGATCTTGGGCAAGCTATGCATGCCCCTTCCTGAGCCTGCACACCTTGACTCAGCAGAGACCCAGTGTACAACAATGGTTCATTGAGTCAGCATGAGCGAGGCGCCTGTGTGGAGCCGCCCTCCTCCAGGATGGGCACCCTCAGGTCCTTTCCAGCTCCCTTCACCATATCGACCCATGTGAATCTGACGGAGCAGGACAGGAAGCTGGGCCTCCCTACCCCAGCCGACACCTGCGCCTGCCACTTGCCCGCCCCCCTCCAGCTTGTTTACCTCTTCAACAACCTGGGTCCAGAAATATCCATCTCATCTCCCAGCCAGGAGCCTTGCCTCGGACCTGCATTTGCCACTCTCTTTTCATCTGTGATTTTCCAGATCTGCTTTTCAACCCCCCAAAACAAACTCATTCAGCTCTGACACACAAAATGCCAGCAGTGAGTCTTCACTGGAGCAACACACGTGGAATAATGTTTTGCAGCCCCTAGCACAAAGGGGGCTATATGCCTATTTTAGCCCCTATTTTAGGGGTTATATGCCTAATTTAATACTCATAGTGGTCAATAAGAAGACAAATATGCTCATTGAAAAATGGGCTAAAACACTGCCTTCAGCCCCCTGGAAAGCAAAGCCGGGGAGGGAAGGACAGGGCATCGCGGCGTGGGTGCCCTCACCTGGTGACGGTCCACGGCGATGGCTGTCAGCGTCAGGGCTGAGACGTGCAGGGAACAGTACTGGGCGAAGCGGCTGACGTGGCACATGCCTTTCCCGAACACCCACGTGCTGTTCACAAAGCGGACCTGGAGACGAGCCCACAAACATCAGGAGACAGACAGGCCTTGACACTGACACCCGCTCCCTGTGGTCTCTGAGGAGCATCCCACAGGAGCCTTCTCCCCCTCCTCCTTCTTCCTCTGCACTGCTGGACTGTGGGTCACACATGCTTTTCTCCAGCATGACTCATTCTCTATCATTCAGTTCAACAAACCCTGACCCTGCTGTTATGGCTGGGCCCTGTTCAGTGTCAGGACAGCGTGGGAAGGACATGGGCTCTGGAGTTAGATTTCCCACCTCTAATCTTTTCTAGCTGTGTGACCTTGGGCAAGGTAGGTAACCTCTCTGAACCTCAGTTTACACATTTACAAAAAAAAAAAAAGGCTTAAAAATCTCTACCTTGTATCTTATTGTAGGGATCAACTTTAAAAAAAAAAAAATGGCTACAGGGACTTCCCTGGTGGCGCAGTGGTTAAGAATCCGCCTGCCAATGCAGGGGACACGGGTTCGAGCCCTGGTCCGGGAATATCCCACATGCCGCGGAGCAACTAAGCCTGTGCACCACAACTACTGAGCCTGCACTCTAGAGCCTGTGCTGTGCAACAAAGAGAAGCCACCACAGTGAGAAGCCTGCGCACAGCAACAAAGAGTAGCCCCCGCTTGCCGCAACTAGAGAAAGCCCGCGCGCAGCAACGAAGACCCAACGCAGCCAAAAAAAAAAGAAAAACTACTTAATAAAAAATAAGTAAGCATATAAAAAATTTAAAAATAAAATAATTTTAAAAAGGGTACAAAGTGTGGAACACGTCTGGCAGATTGCTAGAAAGATATGATTAGAAATAAATAGTAGCCATTTTTATGGTAATAGTAAAATTCATTTTTGGCTCATATGAGTTCAGACTCATGGAGGAGACACATCTAAAGAGTCACAACACAGCATGTGGGCTGTGCTCTGGAACCCTAGCTAAGCAGGCCTGCGACACGTCATCTGGGAAGGAGTCCCAGGGGCATGCAGAGGTGGGAGCAGGGACCAGGGTCTGGGCAGGGAGAGAAGACAAGCTCCCAGGGCATGTGGGGTCCAGGGAGCAGGCCTAGGCCTCACCCCACATCCTCCATGGCTATTTGATCACTCACTCAGCTCCTGAGCTCCTGTGAGTAATGCCCCACGCCCGAGAGAGATCAGGCCTTGATTCTGATCAAGGAGCTTCCAATCTGGGCAGAGGAGGACTCAGGTATCTCATATGCAAGACAGAAAGTAGTCAGTGCCCTACAGAAGGCCCAGACAGAGGGCCACCAGGTGGGGTGGGAGTGCGCTGAGGCAGAGAGAACGAGAGAAGACACCGAAAGAAATAGAGCAGGTCAGCTCGAGAGGAAGAATATTGCATAGTGATTTATAGCAGAGTATTTGCCAGTGATAGCTGCCACCTTGGGCAAGGCACTTAGGCCCAATGAGCCTCACTTTCCTCATCTGTAAAATGGGGCTAACCCTTGTTCACATGATTGTTATGAAACTCAGACACATGTAAAGCAGATAACACAGATAAAGCAGGTACGACAGTGCCTAGTACATAGCAAGTACTTAACACTATTACCTGCCATTATTATAACATACTAGACATTTGAGATGAACGTTAAAGAATAGGTAGGATTTGCCCATGGGGAGATAAGGACAAAGGGCTTGGCACTAGGTCAGAAATCCCAGGACCTGTTTGGGGAACAAGGGTTGGAACTGTTTGGCTGGAGTGTGTGGATGAGAGTCACGAGGGACAAGTCTGGTCTGATCATGAACCTGGGGCAGCAGACCATGGACACTACTCTCTTTGGAATAGGCAGGGAGGAGCAGCCCAGTAACATTACAGAGCAGGAAATCCTTAGCTACTCCTACTTCTCACCTTCCACAATCAATGAATCACCAAAGCCAACCAGTGCTACCCCGAAGGGTTTTCAAACCCATCCCCTCTTCTTCAGTCGCAAGGCCGTGGCCCGAGTGGAATCCCCCATCATCTCTCACCTGGACCATGATAGCCTCCAGACAGCTTTCCTTGTCCTCTAGTCTGTCCCCCTGTAATTCAGCCTTCACGCTGCTGACAGCATTTTCTTAATCAGAAATCAGATGCCTGCTTAGAATCATCATGCCTTTCAAGAGACAGCCAGATGCCTGACGAGCACCCAGGCCCGCTCGCAGCCCTGCCCCAGCCTTCCCTTCTGGTCACCTCTGCTTCCCCCTGCCCTGCTGGCTCCTCCGCTGGCCTTCTTGCCTCCGCTGCTCCAGCTACAGTGAACCACTCAGCGTTCCCTCAACACACCGTGAACTTGGACACCCTTGCCTTTGTTCTCCCAGGTCCCTCTTTCTGCAATGAACGTTCATCTAGGCCTGGGAAATGCCTACTTATCCTGGCCCCTTCGAAATGCCACGTGCCCTGAAAAGTCTCCTTTGACCCTCTCGTGGGACTCTGGCAGGTCAAAGTAAACGATCGCCTTCTCCAGGCTCCACCACATTCTGTGTACGGCTCTGCCATGGGAGTTGTGAATAACTGTTTGCTTTTCTCTCAATGACCAGAGCTGGACTTCATGCCGATGTAGAGTATAAAGTGGACAGAAAGGGAGACCTGGGAGGAAGGATATTGTCACCAACCAGCCCAAGGGCAGGACATCTTACCCCTTCAAGGAGCCTGGCTGAGGGCTTAGAAGACCCGCCCCTGGTTGCAAGAGCCTTGGAGGCTCTGACAGGAATTTGGATTGGGGTGGTGCATGGGTCAGGTTAAAGGCCAAGCTGCTTTGGATCAACCAGGAGCGGGGGCTGGGTTCTCAGGACCCTGACATCCCCTCTCTTGCAGGAGATCCTCCAGGTAGGGGCTGTCAGCTCTCAGCTGCAGCCTGGCCTCCCTCCCCACCTGCCCTGTGTCTGCCGCAGATCCAGCCATGCATCCTGCTCTGGGCAACAGCATAGGGCCATGCCCTGGGGCCTCCCAGTTCCCATCCTGGGTGGCCCGGTCCAACCCCAGCACTGCAGATTGTCAAGTCAGAAGCCAAGGGGGATCCAGGAGGAGCCAGAGATGCATTGTCCTGTGCTTTAAGGCAGCAGGGCGGGGGGAGTGTGTGTGTATGTGTGTGTGGGAGGGGGCGGGGGGGTATCTGGAAGTCCCTTTGTCCTTGGCTAGTCCCCAGAACATCCTGAGTGACCAGGAATCTGTTAAATGTAGGCAGGAAGGAGAGCAGGAGAAGTCCATGGTTTGGATTAGTGGTCCAAGGGTGCCCTGCCCGCTAGGTCCCAGTTGAGTGGCTTAGTGGACAGACCTCTGGCTGCACTTGAGTCAGGGGAAGTAATTCTCATCCTGGCTCTGCCAATTACTAGCCAAGTGACCTTGGACAAGGCATTGAACCTCTCTGTGCCTAAGTTTCCTTATCTGCAAAATGTGAGTGAAGTTCTCATAAGTGAGGACAAGAGAAAATGTAGTTTTTAAACATAAGGGTTGGAAGGACGTTCACACAGGTGGATAGGCTTGTGGGAGTTCACCCTCTTCTTTTTGCTTGTCTGTTATGTCTGGTCAAGTGTTGTGTGTGTGTGTGTGTAAGAAAGAGAAAGAGATAGAGAGAAAGAGATATGAACAGATATGGTTTGGTAATAACTCAAGTATCAACAAGATTATTCCAGAAATTGGAAAAATGTAACTCATGCTGCAGAAATACCAGGTGTAACTGTCATGATGATTACTTGGTCATAGCCCTCCCAGTCTCAATCATCCATGAGCACCACAGTCGCAAGTCATGGAGGGAGAGAAGTGACGCCACTAAGGCCCAGCAGTCAGGGCTCGGTGGAGGTTGTGGGAGCGAGAAGGGGGCTCACCTACCACCCTTGTGCCAATGCCCCCAGGCTGCCCCAGCTCTGGGGCCCAAGCCCACCTCACCCTCATCTCTTCCACAACACAGTCTTCACATACAGACTTCGCTGTCAAACCACAGAAGGCAAATGCAAGTTAAATAAGTGGTTTAGGAAAATTCACTCATGGTTCCATTAACAACTAGCAACTGTTTGATATTTCAGCTTGGTGCAAAGCAGCACCCATGCTGGGGCATTTAATGGGCTGTACTCCGGTTGGGAGGCGGGGGAGTTGACCTAATGATCTATGCTGGAATTTCAAGGGGCTTTGATTTACTGCACCATCATCAAGCAGGTTCATGCTCAGTGACATTAAACAGGAAATGGTCATTTGTTCACAGCTGGCTGCAGACACTCGAATCATTGACCCCAATGCCATGAGCTGCAGAAGCGCTGGCTTAGAAGATGATGAGAGAGAGACAGAGACAGAGAAAGCCAGAGTCGCAGAGTGGAAAAAAAGATGAAGACACCGAGAGATAGAGAAGAGAGACAGACCCCCCGAGAGACAGACAGGCAGAAAGACAAAGAATGACAGAGACAGACACACTAAGAGACAGACCAACAGAGGAGAGTAAGAGATGAGAAATGAGAGATGAGAGGGCAAGAGAGAGAAGACTAAGAAAGATGAAGACAGGAAGACAGGCAGAAGAGGGGGACCGGCAGGGAAATGAGGAGAGAAATCGGGTGGAGAGAGGGAGAGGGACGCAGAGAGAGACAGAAACGGAAATAAAAGAGACATCGAGACAGCAAGAGAGAGGAGGACAGAGAGAGGAGAGAGCGGAGCGCCAGCCCAGCCCTCGCGGTCTCACCAAAGTGAAGGGGGTGTTGAGGAGAGTGATCATTATGTCGGCGACGGCCAGGTTGACGATGAAGAGGCTGGTGGCCGAGTGCATCCGCTGGTTCTTGAAGATGACATGACAGACCAGGACGTTGCCAAAGAGCGAGAAGATGATGATGAAGGAGTAAGCCATGATGAGCAGGGCTTTCACCGTGGGGTTCTGGGACTCGGCCCCGTAGCGCCTCCGGCCCACGAAGTTCTGCCAGTCGGAGAAGGTATAGTTGTTCCAGGAGAAGAAGTGCGAGGCGTTGGGCCCCACCAGGGCCGCCTCCGGGCTCTGCTCGTCCGCGGCTCGCGCCACTGCGAGGAGGCAGAGCAGCACGCACCGAGGGATCATCTCTGCAGGAGCCTCGGCGCCCGGGACGGGACGGGGCGGGCGGGACGTCCCGCCAGGCCGCGCACGTGCGCTCGGGCGCGCGGAGAGGAGCGCGCGGGGCTGTGTGCGCAGGGACTCCCGGCCTCGCAGCGCCCGGCCGGCGCCCACTCCCCTCCGGCCTCCCGCCCGCGATCGGCGCGCTCCGGGTCGCCGGCCGCACTTTTGTGTCTCCGCTGCGCCCCCCGGCTGCGGGCGAGCGAGTGCCTCTGCCTATCGGGCGGCGCGGCGTCTCTCCGGGCGACCGTGACGCGCTCCGGCTCGGCGGGCTTCCCCACCCCCGGCCCCAGCCCGCTCTCGCTCTAGAAATAAAACTCCAGCCAGGCGTCAGGGCTGTTTCTCTAAAAACACTCATCCGCCTGCTTTCTGCTTAAGCCTCGCCATCGGAAAGGGAGCGGGCGGAAGGCGCCCCGGGGCGGTTGGGGTTTCGGGGGGCGCGCGGCAGGGACTGGGGCCGCTCCCTCCAGGCAACCCCTTGTTCCGCGCGGGGCTACTCTGGTCCAGTCTGAGCGTCAGGCTTGGCAGGTTTCAGGTTGAGGTGGGTCACTGGGGCCTGGCAGTTCTGGCACAAGGTGAACAAGGCAATCGATGTAGGCTTTCTCCAAGCGCCTTCAGTGATCAGACTTCAGATGTCCTGGGAGGCTGGCCAGGTTTTGTTTCCTTCCCTTCACTAAGACTCAATATGTGTGTGTGTGTTGCAGGGGGCAGGGGGGGGGGCGGGTTGGAGGGGGTGGCTTAGTTTTTCAAGGAAACACTTCAAAGCGGTTCTCCTGACGTCATCCAAGAATCAAAGGAGATCAATAGCTCTGTGCCCACTTCCTGGGTAACTGAGTTTTCTGCCCTGGGACTTTTTGAAGCTGTATCTGTAAGGGATGTTACCCATGTTGTTTTCTGTTTCCCACCTACTCCTCCAGGAAATCTTGATATCTTGCTGACCTGTTCTTTCACTCCCCCCTGTGAAGTCTCTCCCAGTCACCCCTGGCCCGCCATCCACCTCACCAGATCCCATTGAATCAGAGTCAAATTCCAGTTTTATCACATCCTAGCTGTGAAATCCTGAGCAAGTTATTTAACTTTTCTGGCCCTGGTGGAAAGCTTTCCTTTTTCCTGTAAGTGAGGTTTTCAGAGACCCGGGTAGGGATCTCCCACCACGTTACTCTCAGGTGCTATATGCAGTAACTGGTCGACTGCTTATAACTGCCCCCTCACCCGTCCTATTGGCAAACCCCATGTAGACTCTTTCTTGTCATCAAACCCTGCTGAGCAGTGCCCTTAGGCTGGGACTCCATCAAATGACTCAAGCCCAGGTACCTTCTGAGGTGTCCACTTGGTTCAGGAGAAATCCTGCACCTTTCTCCCACCTAAACTCTGGAGAACAGACCCCCCGCCCCCCACCAAAGTCCTCTTTTCTCACTGGGCCTTGAGGGGAAGCCTAGCCACCTTTCACTTTGGAAATTTTCCAGGAAAGTTAGACATCAGCTTCTGTACCCCGTTGAGCTCCAGGGACACAGGTCAATAAGCAATTAGAAAATGGTTTGATAAGTGTCACCATACTAAAGTACAAGGTGCACTTATCTAGGTGAGAAGGAATCAGGGAAGTCTTCCCAGAGAAAGTGACACTTCAGCTCAGTCCTAAGGGACCAGCAAGAGACATTAAGTCACAGAGGAGGAGGCAGAGGGAGGAAGATGGAGAATTTCATAAGGAGGGAATCATGGCACGTGCAAAGGTACCGAGATGAATGTGAGTATAGCTCATTCGACAACTACAGGAGTGGAAAGAGCTAGAGCGTGTTACGCAAAGAGCTATCAACTGAAGAAAAACGTACACCCTAGAAGTTGCCAGTTATGTTTTATTCAGGGACCACACTGAAGATTATAGCCCAGGAGATAGCCTCTCAGATCACTCTGAGGAACTGTTCCAGAGAGGTAAGGGAGGATCCACGATATAGAGGAGTTTTTGTTAAAATAAAAACAAACAAACACCAAAAGATGACTGCTAATAAAAAAAAACACACATCTCAAGTTAATGAATTTAGTGTTTTTCTATGTATGGGAAGATGCAAGAGTCTGGGCTCATTGAAATCATTCCTTTGACATACATCTTAACTATCTAGGGCCAGTGTCCTCTTTTTCTCCATCCTGAATTCTCCTCAGGGCGCACTCCGGTTGGTTTGCAGTGGCAGATGGCTTGATGGCGGGCAACAGTCTTTGTTTGCTGAAATGGCAGGCAACACATGTTTTTTTGTTCAAAGAGTTGAGTGGAGAGAGAGGTCTAGAGAGGTAGACAGGAGCCCAGACAAGAAGTGTCCCATCTGTTTTGAAATCCTCATCAAGATTTGAATGATTTCCAGAGAGCAACAGGAATTCACAGAAGGGCTACAAGTAGAGACTGAGAAGATCAGATCTGCATTTTAGAAAGAACAGTCTAGCAACGGGAGAATAGAGGTGCTGGGGCTTGAGGCAGGAGGTTTGAAGGCCGTTCAAGTGATCCAGGAGCAGAGGGGAGACTTGGATCCAGGTGTCGACAACGGGAGGAGCAGGGTTGACAGAGATTGGAGGGAGGAAGCCAGGATGATTGCCAAGTTCTCAGTGTGTTCGAAGTCAAACACTAAAAAACACCAAAGATCCTCCTTGGACCTCAGCCCCTCCCAGACCTTTTAGCCTACCTTTCTCCATTATCAGAAGTTCAAAGACGTCCACTCTTGTCTCCAATTCATCACCTTACATTCCTTCGTTAAACAACTGTGTCTGGGAGGAGAAGGTGATGAGCAGATGTCCTTCGATTCTACTGATGGACCTGGTGGGTCTCACAGAATCATGTGGTTGGAATAGGGGATGATGGGACTGATCCTAGGAGAAGGGACAGGGGTGCCAGGCACATGAAATAATAGATATTTAGCTACAGGAAAGAAACCAAGATACTGCCTGTGAACACGTAACTCAAGACATTGGGATGCTCCTTCAGGATGACTTGGCAGCATCTCAGGGAGGCAAGGCTCGAATGTGATGGTGATTTAGAAAACGGAACCCTTGTTAGTTGAATTAATCCCAGTGCTGAGAAAGAATGTATGGGCAGAAGAGGGCTACTCAGCATCAAGCACAGACAAAGAAACCCAGGGTAAGCAGTGTCCTTCCAAGCTCTGTCGTCTAAGTAGCCTGCTTGGTGCTCTGGACAGCACACTAATCGGGAGCACCTCATGCCTTCACGTTGATTTCCTGCTCACCATGCCCACCTTGTAGGTGTGAGGCCATTTGTGCCAGGGGCTTGAAACTCTCTCTCTGAAAGACGAGGTGACATATTTTAGTTCTCACCTTTCCACAGAAGTAAATCCTGAGCCAAAGTTTCCAGTGCAAGGGATTATTGGGGAAGTGAAAGCAAACATGAATAGGGAAAGAGGAAAAGTGAGACAAGGAAAGGAAGGTGGCTGACAAAGAATGTACTGTCAGACCAGCTACCACTGTGGGCAACTGAGCTTAATCCTGCTGGGAAAGCCAGTATAAAGCATACACGTTAGCTGTCCAAGCCGGGTGAGGGAGCTGGGGTATCTACATTCCACCTCCTGTCAATCACTGGTTGAAGGTTGCTCCCAGGGATGTGGTAATTCTCCTACACTTCCTGCTTGCCAAGTAGGTAGCTGAAGGGTGCTCCAGAGGCCAGAGAAGGCCCTCAGATTGCAGGTGGAAGTTGGACTGGTGTGCCCTGAAGGGGTCGGGGGTACTCACAATATACAAAGGTAGGTATAGATTCTAGAATCACTTCTTCTTCCTCTTCTCCAGGCATTTGGCTCTCTGCTCAGCCAGGCCTGGGTCTCCTGAGTTTCCAGCCAAGCACCACCATCCTCGACTTACCCTGAACTGCTGGAACAGCCTAGTGCTTAATGAAAGAACGTCTCTCACCCCTCACCCCCTCACATTAAGACTAATTTATTAAGAGAAGTTCCTTCCTCAGAGGCTTTATCAGTCCTGTAGCATTACTACTGCAGTAACTAAAGAGATTTGGGAAGACACAGAGCTTCCAGAATGAAGCAACTCCTTCTTTTGTGCCTTCTGAATAGAACCAAAGACACTGTGTATAGTCAGTATGTGCTGTTGGGGAGAAAAATTTTTCTTCTACCCATTTAGGTTCTTTTGGCTGGCCTAGTAACTAAATTAACAAAAGACAGATTAACAAAAGAAAAACAAATTTAATTACATACGTATGGGATCCCAACAGACAGTGAGAGGCTCCCTGAAAGTCAGGCAGTTGAGTCTGAGATGCCATATTCTGAACTAAGAAGAAGGCAGTAGGGGTCTGGGGCTTCAAAGGGAAGGAAGACAATTCACAGGGAAATGGGAAGAGCCAATGTCTGGTAAACAAATGTTTGCCATGCCATGCAGAGACAGTGGAACAGAGAGGATTTTGAACAGATAGGTCCTGCTGGATTCCCCCAGCTTTCCACGTGTAGCCCACACTCTCTGTAGTTATCTCTGGTGATAGTTCTCTTCCTGGACCAGACCCTCTGTCTAAATTCTTTTAGGCAGTTAAGGGGGAGGTAAAACAACAGTAACAACAACAGCTCTTCCTGAATCTTTTGGGCCTTAATTGACTTCAGCTCAAACTAGTCCATAAGCCAAAGTGGCATATTTCAGGGATGCTCATTCCGAACCCCTTCAGTGCCAAATAGTAATTATATTTCTGTCCCTAGTAATAGTCATACATGTTAAAGAAACCAGAGAGCAGAGTTTAGTGTTTAACTCTTTCAAATGGACTTGAAACAAAAAATAAAAATAGCAAATCATTTCACGAGTATTTTTAATAAAAACTAGACAAAGAATTATAGAATAACAATATCACACAGAGGTCTTAGAAAGGTGTTTCTGAGAGTCTCACCACACCAAGATTCCTGGCGCCACAAGCAATTGCTCACTGAACACCAATATTGTTTCCTGAAAAGCCCTACTTGATTTAAAAAGTTGCCACTCCCGGAAGGGTGAGATGTGACAGGGTGAGAGAGTGGCATGGACATATATACACTACCAAACGTAAAATAGATAGCTAGTGGGAAGCAGCTGCATAGCACAGGGAGATCAGCTCGGTGCTTTGTGACCACCTAGAGGGGTGGGATGGGGAGGGTGGGAGGGAGGGAGATGCAAGAGGGAAGAGATATGGGAACATATGTATATGTATAACTGATTCACTTTGTTATAAAGCAGAAACTAACACACCATTGTAAAGCAATTATACTTCAATAAAGATGTTTAAAAAAAAATACCACATCTTCATCTTTTATACATTTCTTATAAAAAGTGCTAGAGGGGGAGAGAAATCAAAAGAAAAACAAAAGTACAAAAGTTGAATCAGCTGCTATACCACCCCGTATTATCACAGCCTCTTGCCTCTCTTCCCCACCCCTTCATCATTTCTCCCTCAAGCTACTACTTTAAAGGTGTTTTTGGGTTTTTTGCATGTGTGTTTTTTTTTAATTTCTGGCTAAGTTTAAATAAAAATAGACTCAACACATTTTGTCTTTTAGCAAGAGTTTTGTGGAAAATTATTCTCTAACTCATATGCAGACACAGAAATTTTAAGCAATATCATTTCTTAAAAGAGACAATACAAATATGGTAGCATCAAATTTTTTTAAATAAATGAAATATATTCTTATTTTTTAAATGTGCATGTTCAATTTTATTTCTCTATGAAAAGATAGTATGCCTAATACTGAGGGGTAATCAAATCATAAAATTCAACATTATAGCTGAATATCTTGTATATTGACCTTTAATCATCTTCCAATAATTAAACATATTTTCAAGATATTTTAAGTTCAATTTTGAGTAACTATCGTTCAATACATGTTAAATTTTAGCAGTTGTTGTACTTCATTTATAACATTTGTGCTCATAAAATAAAATGACCTGTGAATCAATAAAAAAAAAAAAAAAAGTGTAACAGCACACATTTGAGTTGTTTTAAAAAAAAAAAAAAAAAAAAAGTTGCCACTCCCACAGTCCTTCTCTGGTGACAATCACAGTGGCAGAGGGAAAGAAAGGGCACGTAGCACCATTGCCAGTACATGACAGTCACACAGAGTTTGTTTTAATGGCAAAAGTTGGATGTCATCTTTCTTGAGCTACAAATGAACCAAGTAGGGCTAAAATATAAGCTATGGCTGAAGATAGTCTCAAATGGAATAAAAACATGAAGCATGTGGGCAGGTCATTAGTTTCCAGGAATTGGTTGGCTGGAATTCGTTTCCAAGTTCCAGGACACTGGAGCCATGGGGTAAAATGGTATATTTAGGATAAGTAAAAGGAAGTACACACAAGCAACTTACAGTTTGTGGTCCAATTTTTTTGTAAGTTGCTTGAACTCACTCTGCACTTTTACATAGGAATCTTTATAAATGGTGGCATGGGTATTGGACCAACTCATAACAGCCCATTTAACCCATGATGTAGATAAATAGTAGCATTTGTTGTAACCACCACAGGACTGCTCGTTAGTGTTGGTGATCTAGGGTGCCATCCTTCACTATCTGCTCCTCTTGAATTAAATGTCCCCCTGGGTGATCTCAGCCGTCTCTACTGGTTGAACCATCATCAGTCACCAATCACTCCAAATTGTACCTCTACTTACTACCTCTTTGAATGCTCCAGATCAACATTATATATTCAACTGTTGGTTGGACATTTCCACCTGGAATACTTAAAATTCAACCAGCTACAGACTAAACTCACCATATCCCACTCTTCCCTCATTTTCTTATAGTAACCCCTTTTCTTGTTCACCCGTTTGCTAGGGTTAGAATCTTGGGGTCTTGTCACAGCCCAGCAATTTTATGGTGCTATCTATTTGAAGATGCTGTTATTTCTCTGTCTAGACTCATCCCCTCTCCCACCCCCCAGGCCAGAAAGGCTCCTCTTCCTTCTTCAAGACCCAGCTCAATTGCTGTCTCTCCTGTGAAGATTCACAGACTCCCTTGGTGGCCACAATCCCAGAACAAGCAGAGTCAATGCCCCCAAATCTTCTCATTTAAAACTGCTCCCAGGGGAGGGGGAAGGGTAAGCTGGGACGAAGTGAGAGAGTGGCATGGACATATATACACTACCAAATGCAAAATAGATAGCTGGTGGGAAGCAGCCACATAGCACAGGGAGATCAGCTCGGTGCCTTGTGACCACCTAGAGGGGTGGGATAGGGAGGGTGGGAGGGAGACGCAAGAGGGAGGAGATTTGGGGATATATGTATATGTGTAGCTGATTTACTTTGTTATAAAGCAGAAACTAACACACCATTGTAAAGCAATTATACTCCAATAAAGATGTTAAAAAAATTTTTTTTAATGATTTCAGTGACAAAAAAAAAAAATAAACTAGCAAAAATCTGATTGAAAAAAATAAATAAATAAATAAAACTGCTCCCATACCATGTGATCTGTCCTCTGAGGTTACCTTTCCCTTGTGGTAGTCAGTTTGCAATTTATCTGTCTTTCCAAATAAACTGTCAGCTCTTCCAGGCTAAGATTGATCTTGTTCTTATCTTCTTACCTCCTAGAGCCTAGCCCAGTACCCAGACAGGGGAAATAGGCAGGACTGTGACAGAGGCTTTGAACATGGAATTAGACAACCCAGGATGCAAATCTTAATTTTTCTGAATACTCCTTTTTCTATCTAGTAGGGTCCAGGGACATATCTACATTTTAATCATTTAAAATTATACAAACTGCATCCTCTAAACTCAATGTAAAATCTACCTTCTGAGAAAATAACTGTATTTTCTGATTCTATTGCTGGTTAACCACTTAAAATGATTTCTTCAGTAAATCTCTGAGGAGGCAAAGAGAAGAAAATATAGTTCTTCTATGGGTAGAGCCATGGAACTAACGTTACAAGGAGATTTTCTGTAATCCTACAGGTTGAGTCATATTTCTTAGCCCCAGCTCTAATTCTATGCTCTTAATTGTTCTTGAGCTATTTTTTCCTCCTTCTCTTTTATTTCTGCTGTGTGCTTCGTTTCAAATCAGATCCTCAGAAAGTGAAAGAGGAAAATTAAGCATGACATTTAAGCCATTTGATTAATATTGCATTTTATAGAGGGAGGAATGATGATTAGTGTTTTTTTTTAATAGCAATACCAAATAAAAATTTTGTTAATGCTATTTCTAGAAAGCATCACCAGATCTGCAACTCATTTTCGCAGGATATAAGCAATAGCTTTCACTGATCTTACAGTCTTTTGAAAAATGTTTCCGTAAGACTTTTTTTTTTTTTTTTTGAATTACCAATGGAAGCCATTGGTTTTGAGTGCCAGAATAAAAAAAGCCACCTTTTCTCATATTAATTTTACCCTGACTTCTATTTTATAAAGTTCATGCTATAATAAAGGCAAATAACAGTCAAAAATTCAGCTTGCAGGCAAGGGAACCAAAGAAGGTTGTGGTGTTTGAAATATGATGATCATACTTCTCTGAGGAAGAAAATACTATTTGCAGTGGAGCAAACATGTAAGATTGGAATGTAAAGGTCAGATCCTGGCCAACCAGTCAGATTATTTAAAAAAATCATATTAGGAATATCATAAAAGCCTGAAATTAAGGGCAGAGTAATAATATCTAATCTAAATTGTGTGAGGAAAAAGACCATACCATTTATACTATACCAAACGTTTAATTGCTAAGTGAAAGATCTTAGCAACAAGTGACTTCTGGGTCTGATGGTTCATCCTGAGCTTACCTCTACCTCAACCTTTTCTATACGATGTAACTGTCTCCACCAGCTTCTCCTATTAGACTGAACTTCCTTCAGTGCGGGCACTCTGCTCTTTTCATATTTTAAACCAAACCTAGCATGGTGCCTGGCACAGAGCAGGCTCTTACTAAATACCTGATGAATGTATATATGAAAACATCAATAGAATGTTTTTAAAGACAAAAAATTCCAAAACACTTATAGAACTAAAGCAGAGCTGTTAATTTGACCGTCACTCCTTGACAGTGGAAATATCTCTCATAAACACAACTGCCTGTGTCCTGCAGAAACATAGGGTATAAATGACAAAGCCAGCTGTTTTATTTCCTCTCCAACAACCTCCTTTACACATAACCAAAAACTACCACCCAGGTCACATGGGCTCAGATGGCTAATCAGACCAATGACCCATCTCCAACAGTGACAATAGTAAGGGACCTGTTAGAGGTAAAGATTGACTGTTTTCTTCAGTCCATTACTTTTTTTTTTCCTGAGTATAAATGGTATTCGTAAAATAATACAAAAGAACATAAATAAGAAAATAAAAATCACCATAATCCTGCTATTAACATTTTGGTGTGTTTCCTTTACATTTTTTACATAGTTGAAATGAAATTTTATCAGTTTTGTGTCCTGTTTACATCATTCTGAGAGCATTTTCCATGTTACTAAATTTTTCTCAAAAACATCCCTTTTAACGGCTGTATATTTTGTCTCATGGCATATTTTTCACTGTAATAAATAATGCTTGATGGAATCATCTTTTATTATGAATATCTTAAGCCTTTTTATATAGAAATATGATATAATAAACTTAAATGTATCCATCACCCACCTTCAATCTATTTCTCCTCCCCTGGTCCAGATTATTTTGGAGCAAATTCCAGACATTATATCATTATGTCATTTAATTTGATATATTAAATAATATATAATTGTATATATACTCTCTCTATATTTACATATATTTTATAAATTATAATAATATGTATTGTTAGAGTATATTATATAGAGTATATTATATATATATATACTAATTTTTTATTATCAAATATTCAAGCTGTTGTACAAGCATACCTCATTTTATTGCATTTCATTTATTGCACTTTGCAGATACTGTGTTTTTTACAAATTGAAGGTTTGTAGCAACGCTGTGTCAAGCAAGTCTATCGGTGCCGTTTTTCCAGTAGCATTTGCTCACTTTCTGTCTCTGTGTTACATTTTGGTAACTCTCACAACATTTCAAACTTTTTCATTGTTGTTACACCTGTTATGGTGATCTGTGATCAGTGATCTTTGATGTTACTATTGTCATTGTTTTGGGGTGCTACAAACCATGCCCACATAAGATGGCAAACTTTATTGATAACATGCATGTTCTTTTTTTTTTTTTTTTTAAAACACCTTTATTGAAGTATAGTTGCTTTACAATGGTGTGTTAGCTTCTGCATTATAACAAAGTGAATCAGTTATACATATACATATGTTCCCATATCTCTTCCCTCTTGCATCTCCCTCCCTCCCACCCTCCCTATCCCACCCCTCTAGGTGGTCACAAAGCACCGAGCTGATCTCCCTGTGCTATGCGGCTGCTTCCCACTAGCTATCTATTTTACATTTGGTAGTGTATATATGTCCATGACACTCTCTCACCCTGTCACATCTCACCCCTCCCCCTCCCCATATCCTCAAGTCCATTCTCTAGTAGGTCTGTGTCTTTATTCCCATCTTGCCACTAGGTTCTTCATGACCTTTTTTTTTTTTTTTTCCTTAGATTCCATATATATGTGTTAGCATACTGTATTTCTTTTTCTCTTTCTGACTTACTTCACTCTGTATGACAGACTCTAACTCCATCCACCTCATTACAAACACCTCCATTTCATTTCTTTTTATGGCTGAGTAATATTCCATTGTATATATGTGCCACATCTTCTTTATCCATTCATCCGATGATGGACACCTAGGTTGCTTCCATGTCCTGGCTATTGTAAACAGAGCTGCAATGAATATTTTGGTACATGACTCTTTCTGAATTATGGTTTGCTCAGGGTATATGCCCAGTAGTGGGATTGCTGGGTCATATGGTAGTTCTATTTTTAGTTTTTTAAGGAACCTCCATACTGTTCTCCATAGTGGTTGTATCAATTTACATTCCCACCAACAGTGCAAGAGGGTTCCCTTTTCTCCACACCCTCTCCAGCATTTATTGTTTCTAGATTTTTTGATGATGGCCATTCTGCCTGGTGTGAGATGATACCTCATTGTAGTTTTGATTTGCATTTCTCTAATGATTAATGATGTTGAGTATTCTTTCATGTGTCTGTTGGCAATCTGTATCTCTTCTTTGGAGAAATGTCTATTTAGGTCTTCTGCCCATTTTTGGATTGGGTTGTTTGTTTTTTTGTTATTGAGCTGCATGAGCTGCTTGTAAATCTTGGAGATTAATCCTTTGTCAGTTGCTTCATTTGCAAATATTTTCTCCCATTCTGAGGGTTGTCTTTTGGTCTTGTTTATGGTTTCCTTTGCTGTGCAAAAGCTTTTAAGTTTCATTAGGTCCCATTTGTTTATTTGTGTTTTTATTTCCATTTCTCTAGGACCTGGGTCAAAAAGGATCTTGCTGTGATTTATGTCATAGAGTGTTCTGCCTATGTTTTCCTCTAAGAGTTTGATAGTGTCTGGCCTTACACTTAGGTCTTTAATCCATTTTGAGTTTATTTTTGTGTATGGCGTCAGGGAGTGTTCTAATTTCATACTTTTACATGTACCTGTCCAATTTTCCCAGCACCACTTATTGAAGAGGCTGTCTTTTCTCCACTGTATATGCTTGCCTCCTTTATCAAAGATAAGGTGACCATATGTGCGTGGGCTTATCTCTGGGCTTTCTATCCTGTTCCATTGATCTATATTTCTGTTTTTGTGCCAGTACCAAACTGTCTTGATTACTGTAGCTTTGTAATATAGTCTGAAGTCAGGGAGCCTGATTCCTCCAGCTCCATTTTTCGTTCTCAAGATTGCTTTGGCTATTTGGGGTCTTTTGTGTTTCCATACAAATTGTGAAATTTTTTGTTCTAGTTCTGTGAAAAATGCCAGTGGTAGTTTGATAGGGATTGCATTCAATCTGTAGATTGCTTTGGGTAGTAGAGTCATTTTCACAATGTTGATTCTTCCAATCCAAGAACATGGTATATCTCTCCATCTATTTGTATCATCTTTAATTTCTTTCATCAGTGTCCTATAATTTTCTGCATACAGGTCTTTTGTCTCCTTAGGTAGGTTTATTCCTAGGTATTTTATTCTTTTTGTTGCAATGGTAAACGGGAGTGTTTTCTTAATTTCACTTTCAGATTTTTCATCATTAGTATACAGGAATGCAAGAGATTTCTGTGCATTAATTTTGTATCCTGCTACTTTACCAAATTCATTGATTAGCTCTAGTAGTTTTCTGGTAGCATCTTTAGGATTCTCTATGTATAGTATCATGTCATCTGCAAACAGTGACAGCTTTACTTCTTCTTTTCCGATTTGGATTCCTTTTATTTCTTTTTCTTCTCTGATTGCTGTGGCTAACACTTCGAAAACTATGTTGAATAATAGTGGTGAGAGTGGGCAACCTTGTCTTGTTCCTGATCTTAGTGGAAATGGTTTCAGTTTTTCACCATTGAGGACAATGTTGGCTGTGGGTTTGTCATATACGGCCTTTATTATGTTGAGGAAAGTTCCCTCTATGCCTACTTTCTGCAGGACTTTTATCATAAATGGGTGTTGAATTTTGTCGAAAGCTTTCTCTGCATCTATTGAGATGATAATATGGTTTTTCTCCTTCAGTTTGTTAATATGATGTATCACGTTGATTGATTTGCGTATATTGAAGAATCCTTGCATTCCTGGAATAAACCCCACTTGATCATGGTGTATGATCCTTTTAATGTGCTGTTGGATTCTGTTTGCTAGTATTTTGTTGAGGATTTTTGCATCTATGTTCATCAGTGATATTGGCCTGTAGTTTTCTTTCTCTGTGACATCTTTGTCTGGTTTTGGTATCAGGGTGATGGTGGCCTCGTAGAATGAGTTTGGGAGTGTTCCTCCCTCTGCAATATTTTGGAAGAGTTTGAGAAGGATAGGTGTTAGCTCTTCTCTAAATGTTTGATAGAATTCGCCTGTGAAGCCATCTGGTCCTGGGCTTTTGTGTGTTGGAAGATTTTTAATCACAGTTTCAATTTCAGTGCTTGTGATTGGTCTGTTCATATTTTCTATTTCTTCCTGGTTCAGTCTTGGCAGGTTGTGCATTTCTAAGAATCTGTCCATTTCTTCCAGGTTGTCCATTTTATTGGCATAGAGTTGCTTGTAGTAATCTCTCATGATCGTTTGTATTTCTGCAGTGTCAGTGGTTACTTCTCCTTTTTCATTTCTAATTCTATTAATTTGAGTCTTCTCCCTTTTTCTCTTGATGAGTCTGGCTAATGGTTTATCAATTTTGTTTATCTTCTCAAAGAACCAGCTTTTAGTTTCATTGATTTTTGCTATTGTTTCCTTCATTTCTTTTTCATTTATTTATGATCTGATCTTTATGATTTCTTTCCTTCTGCTAGCTTTGGGGTTTTTTTGTTCTTCTTTCTCTAATTGCTTTAGGTGCAAGGTTAGGTTGTTTATTCGAGATGTTTCCTGTTTCTTGATGTAGGCTTGTATTGCTATAAACTTGCCTCTTAGAACTGCTTTTGCTGCATCCCATAGGTTTTGGATCGTCGTGTCTCCATTGTCATTTGTTTCTAGGTATTTTTTGATTTCCCCTTTGATTTCTTCAGTGATCACTTCATTATTAAGTAGTGTATTGTGTAGCTTCCATGTGTTTGTATTTTTTACAGATCTTTTCCTGTAATTGATATCTAGTCTCATAGCGTTGTGGTCAGAAAAGATACTTGATACGATTTCAATTTTTTTAAATTTACCAAGGCTTGATTTGTGACCCAAGATATGATCTATCCTGGAGAATGTTCCATGAGCACTTGAGAAAAATGTGTATTCTGTTGTTTTTGGGTGGAATGTCCTATAAATATCAATTAAGTCCATCTTGTTTAATGTATCATTTAAAGCTTGTGTTTCCTTCTTTATTTTCATTTTGGATGATCTGTCCATTGGTGAAAGTGGGGTGTTAAAGTCCCCTACTATGATTGTGTTACTGTCGATTTCCCCTTTTATGGCTGTTAGTATTTGCCTTATGTATTGAGGTGCTCCTATGTTGGGTGCATAAATATTTACAATTGTTATACCTTCCTCTTGGATCAATCCCTTGATCATTATATAGTGTCCTTCTTTGTCTCTTGTAATAGTCTTTATTTTAAAGTCTATTTTGTCTGATATGAGAATTGCTACTCCAGCTTTCTTTTGATTTCCATTTGCATGGAATATCTTTTTCCATCCCCTCACTTTCAGTCTGTATGTGTCTCTAGGTCTGAAGTGGGTCTCTTGTAGACAGCATATATATGGGTCTTGTTTTTGTATCCATTCAGCCAGTCTGTGTCTTTTGGTGGGAGCATTTAATCCATTTACATTTAAGGTAATTATCGATGCATATGTTCCTATTCCCATTTTCTTAAATGTTTTGGGTTTGTTATTGTAGGTGTTTTCCTTCTCTTGTGTTTCTTGCCTAGAGAAGTTCCTTTAGCATTTGTTGTAAAGCTGGTTTGGTGGTGCTGAACTCTCTCAGCTTTTGCTTGTCTGTAAAGGTTTTAATTTCTCCATCAAATCTGAATGAGATCCTTGCTGGGTAGAGTAATCTTGGTTGTAGGTTTTTCTCCTTCATCACTTTAAGTATATCCTGCCACTCCCTTCTGGCTTGCAGAGTTTCTGCTGAAAGATCAGCTGTTAACCTTATGGGGATGCCCTTGTGTGTTATTTGTTGTTTTTCCCTTGCTGCTTTTAATATGTTTTCTTTATATTTAATTTTTGATAGTTTGATTAATATGTGTCTTGGTGTGTTTCTCCTTGGATTTATCCTGTATGGGACTCTCTGTGCTTCCAGGACTTGATTAACTATTTCCTTTCCCATATTAGGGAAGTTTTCAACTATAATCTCTTCAAATATTTTCTCAGTCCCTTTCTTTTTCTCTTCTTCTTCTGGGACCCCTATAATTCGAATGTTGGTGCGTTTAATGTTGTCCCAGAGGTCTCTGAGACTGTCCTCAGTTCTTTTCATTCTTTTTTCTTTATTCTGCTCTGCAGTAGTTATTTCCACCATTTTATCTTCCAAGTCACTTATCCGTTCTTCTGCCTCAGTTATTCTGCTATTGATCCCATCTAGAGTATTTTTAATTTCATTTATTGTGCTTTTCATCGTTGCTTGGTTCCTCTTTAGTTCTTCTACGTCCTTGTTAAATGTTTCTTACATTTTGTCTATTCTATTTCCAAGATTTTGGATCATCCTTACTATCATTATTCTGAATTCTTTTTCAGGTAGACTACCTATTTCCTCTTCATTTGTTAGGTCTGGTGTGTTTTGACCCTGCTCCTTCATCTGCTGTGTGTTTTTCTGTCTTCTCATTTTGCTTATCTTACTGTGTTTGGGGTCTCCTTTTCACAGGCTGCAGGTTCGTAGTTCCCCTTGTTTTTGGTATCTGTCCCCAGTGGCTAAGGTTGGTTCAGTGGGTTGTGTAGGTTTCCTGGTGGAGGGAACTAGTGCCTGTGTTCTGGTGGATGAGGCTGGATGTTGTCTTTCTGGTGGGCTCGTCCACGTCTGGTGGTGTGTTTTGGGGTGTCTGTGGCCTTATTATGATTTTAGGCAGCCTCTCTGTTAATGGATGGGGCTGTGTTCCTGTCTTGCTAGTTGTTTGGCATAGGGTGTCCAGCACTGTAGCTTGCTGGTCGTTGAGTGAAGCTGGGTCTTGATGTTGAGATGGAGATCTCTGAGAGATTTTCGCCGTTTGGTATTACGTGGAGCTGGGAGGTCTCTCGTGGACCAGTGTCCTGAAGTTGGCTCTCCCACCTCAGAGGCACAGCCCTGATGCCTGGCTGGAGCACCTAGAGCCTTTCATCCACACGGCTCAGAATAAAAGGGAGAAAAAATGGAAAGAAAGAAAGAAAGAGGATAAAATAAAATAAAATAAAGCAATTATAATAAAAAATAAGAAAAAAAATTATTAAGAAAAAATTTATTAAGAAAAAATTTTTTTAAATTTTTTAAAACAAAAAATATGAAAAAACTTATTAAAAATTTTTTTTAATTTTTTAAAAATAGAAAATAAGGAAAAAATTATTAAGAAAACATTTATTAGGGAAAAAAAATTTTTTAAGTAAAAAAAAAAAAAACGGACGGACCTAACCCTAGGACTAACGGTGAGAGCAAAGCTATACAGACAAAATCTCACCCAGAAGCATACACATATACACTCACAAAAAAAGGAAAAGGGGAAAAGTTAATATATCCTGCTCCCAAAGTCCACCTCCTAAATTTGGGATGATTCGTTGTCTATTCAGGTATTCAACAGATGCAGGCACATCAAGTTGTTTGTGGAGCTCTAATCCGCTGCTTCTGAGGCTGCTGGGAGAGATTTCCCTTTCTCTTCTTTGTTCGTACAGCTCCCGGGGTTCAGCTTTGGGTTTGGACCCGCCTCTGCATGTAGGTCGCCTGAGGGCGTCTGTTCCCCGCCCAGACAGAACGGGGTTAAAGGAGCAGCTGATTCGGGGGCTCTGGCTCAGTCAGGCCGGGGGGAGGGAGCGGTATGGAGGAGGCGGGGCGAGCCTGCGGCGGCAGAAGCCGGCGTGACGTTGCAGCAGCCTGAGGCGCGCCGTGCGCTCTCCCGGGGAAGTTGTCCCCAGATCACGGGAGCCTGGCCGTGGCGGGCTGCACTGGCTCCCGGGAGGGGCGGTGTGGAGAGTGACCTGTGCTCGCACACAGGCTTTTTGGTGGCGGCAGCAGCAGCCTTAGCGTCTCATGCCCGTCTCTGGGGTCCGCGCTGATAGCCGCGGCTCGCGCCCGTCTCTGGAGTTCATTTAAGCGGCGCTCTGAATCCCCTCTCCTTGCACGCCGCGAAACAAAGAGGCAAGAAAAAGTCTCTTGCCTCTTCGGCAGCTGCAGACTTTTTCTCGGGCTCCCTCCCGGCTAGTTGTGGTGCGCTAGCCCCTTCAGGCTGTGTTCACGCAGCCAACCCCAGTCCTCTCCCTGGGATCCGACCGAAGCCCGAGCCTCAGCTCCCAGCCCCCGCCGGCCCCGGCGGGTGAGCAGACAAGCCTCTCGGGCTGGTGAGTGCTGCTCGGCGCCCAGCCTCTGTGCGGGAATCTCTCCGTTTTTCCCTCTGCGTCCCTGTTGCTGTGGGATCCGCGCTGATAGCCGCGGCTCGCGCCCGTCTCTGGAGCTCGTTTAGGCGGCGCTCTGAATCCCCTCTCCTCCCGCACCGCGAAACAAAGAGGCAAGAAAAAGTCTCTTGCCTCTTCGGCAGCTGCAGACTTTTTCCCGGACTCCCTCCCGGCTAGCTGTGGCGCACTAGCCCCTTCAGGCTGTGTTCACGCCGCCAACCCCAGTCCTCTCCCTGGGATCCGACCGAAGCCCGAGCCTCAGCTCCCAGCCCCCGCCCGCCCCGGCGGCTGAGCAGACAAGCCTCTCGGGCTGGTGAGTGCTGGTCGGCACCGATCCTCTGTGCGGGAATCTCTCCACTTTGCCCTCTGCACCCCTGTTGCTGTGCTCTCCTCCGTGGCTCCGAAGCTTCCCCCCTCTGCTACCCGCAGTCTCTGCCCACGAAGGGGCTTCCTAGTGTGTGGAAACCTTTCCTCCTTCACAGCTCCCTCCCACTGGTGCAGGTCCCGTCCCTATTCTTTTGTCTCTGTTATTTCTTTTTTCTTTTGCCCTACCCAAGTACGTGGGGATTTTCTTGCCTTTTGGGAGGTCTGACGTCTTCTGCCAGCGTTCAGTGGGTGTTCTGTAGGAACAGTTCCACGTGTAGATGTATTTCTCATGTATCTGTGGGGAGGAAGGTGATCTCCGCGTCTTACTCTTCCGCCATCTTGCCCCTCCTGCATGTTCTGACTGTTCCACCAACTAGCCATTCCCCATCTCTCTCCCTCTCCTCAGGCCTCCCTATTCCCTGAGATACAACAATATTGAAATTAGGCCAATTAATAACCCTACAGTGGCCTCTAAGTGTTCAAGTGCAGGGAAGAGTCACACGTCTTTCTTTAAATTAAAAGCTAGAAATAATTAAGCTTAGTGAGGGAAGCATGTTGAAAGCCAAGATAGGCTGAAAGCTAGGCCTCCTGCACCAAACTGTTAGCTAAGTGGTGACTGCAAAGGAAAAGTTCTTGAAGGAAATTAAAAGTGCTACTCCAGTGAACACACGGATGGTAAGAGAAACAGCCTATTGCTGATATGGAGCACGTTTTCGTGGTCTGGATAGAAGATCAAACCAGCTCCCACATTCTCTTATGCCAAGCCTAATCCAGAGCAAGGCCTAACTCTTTTCAGTTCTCTGAAGGCTGAGAGAGGTGAGGAAGCTGTAGAAGAAAAGTTTGATAGCAGAGGTTGGTTCATGAGCTTTAAGGAGAGAAGTCATCTCCATAATATAAAAGTACAAGGGGAAGCAGCAAGTGCTGATGTAGAAGCTGCACCAAGTTATCCAGAAGATCTAGCTAAGATAATTACTGAAGGCAGCTCCACTAAATAGCAGATTTTCAATGTAGATGAAACAGCCTAATATTGGAAGAAGACGCCATCTAGGGCTTTCATAGCTAGAGAGGAAAAGTCAATGCCTGGCTTCAAAGCTTCAAAGGACAGGCTGACTCTCTGTTAGGTGCTAATGCAGCTGGTGACTTGAAGGTGAAGCCAGTGCTCATTCACCATTCCAAAAATCCTAGAGCCCTTAAGAATTATGCTAAATCTACTCTGCCTGTGCTCTAGAAATGGAAGAACAAGGCCTGGATGACAGCACATTTGTTTACAACATGGTTTACTGAATGTTTTAAGCCTACTGTTGAGACCTACTGCTTAGAAAAAACGATTACTGCTCACTGACAATGCACCTGGCCACCCAAGAGCTCTGATGAAGATGTACAAAGAGATTAGTGTTGTTTGCATGTTGCTAACACAACATCCATTCTGCAGCCCATGGATCAAGGAGTAATTTTGACTTTCAAGTCTTATTACTTAAGAAACACATTTTGTAAAACTACAGCTGCCATAGATAGTGATTCCTCTGATGGATCTGGGCAAAGTCAATTGAAAACCTTCTGGAAAGGATACACCATCCTAGATGCCATTGAGAACATTCATGATGCATGGGAAGAAGCCAAAATATCAACATTAACAGGAGTTTAGAAGAAGTTGGTTCCAACCTTCATGGATGACTTTGAGGGATTCAGGACTTCGGTGGCAGATGTAACCACAGATGTGTTGGAAATAGCAAGACAACTAGAAGTGGAGCCTGAAGATGTGACTGAACTGCTGCAATCTCATGATACAACTTTAACAGAAGCAACAGATAGTTGCTTCCTATGGGTGAGCAAAGAAAGTGTTTTGAGATGGAATCTACTTCCGGTGAAGATGCTGGAAAGATTGTTGAAATGACAACAAAGGATTTAGAATATTAAATCAGCTTAGTTGATAAAGCAGCATCAGGGTTTGAGAGGATTGACTCTAATTTTGAAAGAAGTTCTATGTGGGCTAAATGCTATCAAACAGTATTGCATGCTAAAGAGAAATTGTTCCTGAAAGGAAGAGTCAGTCGATGGGGCAAAATTCATTGCCGTCTTATTTTAAGAAATTACCACAGTCACCCCACCCTTCTGCAACCACCACCTGATCAGTCAGCAGCCTTCAACATCGAGGCAAGACCCTCCACCAGAAAAAAGATTAATGACTTGCTGAAGGCGCAGATGATGTTTAGCATTTTTTAACAATAAAGTATTTTAAAACGAAGGAATGTACTCTTTTTTAGACATAATGCTGTTGCACACTTAATAGACCACAGTATAGTGTAAACATAACTTTTACGTACACTGGGAAAACAAAAAATTCATGTGACTCCCTTTATTATGATATTTGTTTTATTGCAGTGGTCTGGAGCTGAATCTGCAATATTTCTGAGGTATGTCTGTACATAAATCTTTGATCACATTTCTGATTCTCTCCTTGGGGTAGAATGCAAAAAATGGAATTCCAGGTAAAGATGAAAACTCTTTAAGGCTTATGATAATTTTGCCAGATTGCTTTGCAGAAAAGATATATCCATTTATACTCCCACGAGCAACATGAGAACACCACTTCCCTGTACCCTAACCAACACCCAGTCATTGAATTGATGTTTTGAAATGCATTCTGAAAGAATCCTCTTCATCCAGAAGCTAATGGTGAGATCTTTGGAGTCAGTCAAGGTTGAGATTCAATCCTCAGCCTGTGTAGCCATGTGACATGTGAGTCAGTCTCTGAACATATGTTTCCTCATTCAGTCGGTAACAATAACTACCACACAGAGTTTTGTGGTGATTAGATGTAATGTTTATAAAGTGCTTAGCACAGTCTTGGCAAACAGAGTTCAATAAATGGTATATGTATTTTAGACTAAATGTCCCATGAGGTCATGTCTATTGTGGGTTGTTGTTATTTGGGTTTTTTTTGCTTTTTGTTTTTGTTTTTTGTTTTTTGCCTTTGCTCAGTGTCCGATGCATCACTGGCACTCAATATCGAATGAGTGAGGGCTCCAGAGTAGGAAGGGTGGGGAGTGCAGCCCTGATGGGTCTCTTCTCAGGCTCTCTGATGGCAGGAGACAGATGACCTCGATCTTGCGGAGCCCTCATGCTCTCCACCTCACTCTGGCCCTGATCAAGCCTGCAGTTGTGCACCCACTGATTCTGGAGGCTGTTCATCAGCAGATTCAGAGCAACAAGTTCCTCATTGTACGAATGAGAGAATTTCTGTGGAGAAAGGAAGATTGCCAGAAGCTTTACCAAGAACGTGGAGGACATTTTTTCTCTCAGGAGCTGGTGGAGTTCATGGCCAGTGGGCCAATCTGAGTCTAAATCCTCCCCCACAAGGATGCCATCCAGATCTGGAGGACCCAGAGGGATGGGACCCACCAGAGTGTTTCGAGCATGCCACGTGGCCCCAGATTCAATTCGTGGGAGTTTTGGCCTCACCAACACCTGTAACACAATCCATGGCTCAGACTGTGGTTTCAGCCAGTAGAGAGATTGCAGCCTTTTCCCCTGACTTCAGTGAACAGTGCTGGTATGAGGAAGAGGAGCCCTAGCTGCGCTACAGTCCAGAGGAGGCCTGTCTGTCTGTGAAGACTGGTGGCATTACCCAGCCTTTTCTTGCAGACCTCTGGTCCAGAGCGTTCTCCTAGGACCAAGGAGGCCTGGGGCTCATTGCACCATCTCTGCTGGCCACCGCCACCTGCGTAAGGGCCTAGCTCCTCGCTGCCGTCTCTTCTAGAATCTAACTCTCTATCTGCCTCTTCTCTGGAATGTTCATGGGTGGTTCAGAGGAATAATGGCTCCTCCTTTTTCTGAGAACTATTCATCCGTTTTCAAGGAGGAGCTTTCCTAATTGACTTGCCTGAAAAATGCAGTGGCTCTGTATTAGCAATATTTGGTCTATTTTCCTTAATGAAAGTCAGTGTTCTACTGAATCCTCAAGGCTGGGAGCAGTACTCTAGGTGCTATCTCTCTGTCCTTAACTGGAGTAATTAAACCTGTCCTGAAGCCAAAAAAAAAAAAAAAAAAAAAAAAAAAATCACATGAATGAAAAGCCTCTATTTCAATAGTTAAAAATGATATGTCCCTTAAGTTAATTTAATTACTAATAAAGTCCTGGGCTTATTAGCTATTTGCATTTCCAGTCTGTCATTTTAAAATTCATGTCCTCTGGCCATTCAACAAGGGAATTTGTAGGTTTTTACCAAGTGTTTAAAATATGACCCACACTTTATGTCCAAAAAGTTCACATCTAAGAATTTATCTTAAAGAAACAAAGCAGCTATATTCACAAATACATATACATTTACTATATTAATTATATATATATATATTTTTCTTTGTGCTGTTTAGTACTTTTTAGTTTTCCTATAGTTTTTTTAAATAATCAGAGAAAAAATAATAAATATGATTTGGAGAAAAAACCCCCAAAATAGAAAAACTTCCTGTGGGAAATTACTATTAAACAAGTTTTTAGTTGATGGACACATTAAACCTAACTGAATCAATCCTGAGAATCCCAGTGGTCACCCATTCTCTGTCTATCTGTCTATCATCTATTATAGATTTTATCTGGACCAATTGGAAACCATTTACTTTTCAATATTCATAAGAACTTGGTCAGTGAGTCACCCATATTTACTGCTCATTGTTTAATATGAATCCCTGTAACCACCTGAAATGTCTCTCTCCAAGGGAAAGCTCTCCTCTGGGTGTTCACCCCGCCTGGGCCAACTTGAGATCTAGCTCACATTCTACTTTGGACTTTGCCCTTCTTTTCTGTATAGTCTCTGTTCAAAGATGCATTAGGATTTGAGACTAATGTTTTAAGCTGTAAGTCAGGACATGCCTCAGTTCATGGGAGGCAGTGTGGTCATGTGGAAAGAATGAGATTTGGATTCAGACAGAATTAGATTTAAATCTCAGCCCTACATTTATTAGCTGTGTGATCTTAAGCTATTTAAAAAAGGGTAATAATGTCTACTATGTAGTGTTATGAGAATTAAATAATGACAATGTGTATATACACCTGGGCCTGGCATGGAAGAGCAACTCAATAAACAGTTCTCTCCCTCATTTTCCTCCTTTCCTCATTCCCTTCGTAGCACCTGCTGCATCTGATGAGGAGAAGGGACCCCTGCAGAATATAAGGAGATGCGTATTAGGAAGTGGAAATGAAGATGGAAGGAAACTAGTGGGTGGAGAGGCAGAGGGGGTTGGGTAGTGAAGATCAGAACTGGAAGAAAGCCCAGATTGACTGTTTTGTAAATGTAGGAAGCGTTTCAGGAGAGGAGGGAAAAACAGCACATGCTTTAAACAAGTTGGAGGAAAAGAAGGTGGGTGAGGTGGGGGCATAAGAAACAGTATTACCCTCTCTTGACTGGGCTATGCCATCAATGGGCAAAGGAATATTAGGCCAGGTAAATGAGGTTGATAACATTTCAGGTAGGAAACAGGAAGGTACCAGCAAGAACAGGATATTTTCCTAATCTCACCCAGCAAACTTTAGCTTTGGCAACCAAAATTGGTTTCTTTGACTATCAAAGGAAATGTCTAGTCAAGCCTGGGAATAAGATCAAGGTTTAAATTAAATCAACTGCAATTGACAACAGTTAAGAATTATAACCAACTATATAGCACAGGGAACTATATTCAATATCCTGAGATAAACCATAATGGAAAAAAATATTAAAAAAGAATGTGGAGACTTCCCTAGTGGCACAGTGGTTAAGAATCCACCTGCCAATGCTGGGGACATGGGTTCGAACCCTGGTCCAAGAAGATCCCACATGCTGTGGAGCAACTAAGCCCGTGCACCACAACTACTGAGCCTGTGCTCTAGAGCCCACGAGCCACAACTACTGAGCCCACATGCCACAACTACTGAAGCCCACGTGCCTAGAGCCTATGCTCCGCAACGAGAGAAGCCAACACAATGAGAAGCCCGCGCACCACAACGAAGAGTAGCCCCCACTTGCTGCAACTAGAGAAAGCCCGCGCACAGCAACAAAGACCCAACGCAGCCAAAAATAAATAAATAAATAAATTTATATTAAAAAAAAAGAATATATATATATATACACACACATACATAGCTGAATCACTTTGCTGTACAGCAGAAATTAACACAACATTGTAAATCAACTATACTTCAATAAAAAAAAATTATAACCAAACTGAAACCACACAGGTATTTTTGTTAAGACCTTATATTAGCTCACAAGCAGTATATATAATTACAAAATTTACTTGAAAATTTGTACAGCCAGGAATTACCAAGAAAACCTTGGGGGGGAAAAACAAAGATGGAAGACTTGTTCTTATTATAAAACTCATTATAAAACTATAGCAATTAATTCCAAATAGAGCAATGGAACAGAATAAAGATTTCAGAAATAGATCTGTATATATATGGTCTGTTAATTAATGACTAAGATAGCTCTGCAGAGCAGGGGTAAAGGACTGTCATTTCAACAAATGGTGCTGAGGCCAGTGCATCTCCATGTGGAATAGAATGAAACATGATTCCTATCTCAGACCACACATAAAAATCAACTCCCAGCTGGACTGTAGAGTTAAATGTGAAAGGCAAATCAGATAAGCTTCTGGGACATAACACAGAAGAATCTCTTTATGATCTTAGGATAGAGAATGGTTTTCTCAAACAGGACACAGAAACATTAATCATTGATAAATTGACCTTTGTTGAAATTAAGAACTTCTGTTCAACAACACATCATTTACAGAACAAAAAGGTAAGCCACTGGAGAAGATTTTGCAATACATATACTCAACAAAGGAATTGTATAAAATATATCTCCCAGAAATCAGTAAGAAAAAGGCAGACAACCCATTCAAAAATGGGCAAAATGTCTGAATATGTATATCCCAAAAGATGACATCAAAATTTGCACAAAAAATATGAAATGTTCCTTAACATCATTAGTCATCAGAGAAATGAAAATAAAACCACAAGAAGATACTATTACATATCCATCAGTATGACTAAAATTAAAAAGACTGAAAATACCAAATATTTTGCAAGGATATGGACTGGTGAGAGCGGAAACTGCTATAAGCAATGAAAAAGTACAAAGTCATGCTGCAACATGAATGATCTCAGACATCACACTGTGAGAAAGAAGTCATACACGATAAGGTACACAACGTATAATTCCACTTGAATGAAGTTATTATTTGGTAAATTTATAAAATTTGCCTGGAGAAGAATTTTCCGAGCTATTTTTAGTTACAGTTTTTTAACTTTGGTAACATTCCACCAAAGTGTATAGAAAAAACTTTACATTCCCTGTCTGCACTTTGCCAGTTTTTTTGATATATTAACATGGAGGTGGAGGCCAATGCACTTAGATAAGAGAAAAAATTAAAGGCATAAGAATTGAAACAAGAAGGAAAAATATCTTTATTGGTGGGTCACATAAAATTACACCTGGAAAATCCTAGCGCATCAACGATAAAACAAATTTAAACGATAGAATTCAGCAAGTTAGCAGGATATAAAATTATCATGCAAAAATGAATAGCTTTCATATATAAAAATAACCAGTTATAAGATATAATGGAAGGGCTTCCCTGGTGGCACAGTGGTTAAGAATCCTCCTGCCAATGCAGGGGACACTGTTTCGAGCCCTGTTCCGGGAAGATCCCACATGCTGTGGAGCAACTAAGCCCGTGCACCACAACTACTGAACCTGCACTCTAGAGTCCACAAGCCACAACTACTGAGCCCGCATGCCACAACTACTGAAACCCGCATGCCTAGAGCCCATGCTCCGCAACAAGAAGCCACCGCAACGAAGAGTAGCCCCTGCTCACTGCAACTAGAGAAAGCCCGCACACAGCAATGAAGACTCAATGCAGCCAAAAATAAATAAAATAAATAAAATTTTTTAAAAAAGATATAATGGAAGAGAAAAACTATAATCACAATAGCAGCGCAAAAGACAAAATACTTAAGGTTAAATTTTAGAAGTGTTCAAAACCTCTATGAAGAACATTTAGAACATTTCTGAAACACATAAAATAGACTTGACATCCATACAAGATGTCAGTTCTTCCTAATTTATAAATTTAATGCAATTCCTCCAAAAAAAAACCAAAAAATTTTTTTGTTGCTGAAGCTACAAAATTGATACTTAAGTTCATTTGGAAAAACAAACATAAAAGAATAGCTAAGAAAACATTGAAAATGAAAAGCTATGAGGGGTGATTAGCCCTATCAGACATTATACCATACTACACAGCCTTCATATTTAAACCTTGTGCTATCAGTGCATGAAGAGACAGACCAATGGAATGGAACAGAAAGTCCAGAAATAGACCACACTACATATGAGAATCTATGTAGCACGTTGCTGGGGCAAAGAGGCCACTTTAATAAATGATGCACAGACAACTGGATAGTCATTTGTAAAAGATAAAATTAAATCCATTTCTCACAACTTTACAAAGAGTAAACTCTAAATGGATCAGAGATCTAAATGTGAAAGAAACGAAACTATAAGAGCACAAAAGGAAAGAAAACAAATTTTGCAATACATTATAGACAAAGGGCCAATATCCTTAATATAAAAGTTTTTAAAAAATTAATTTGGGGGGGAAGGGACTAAAAATCCTAGAAAAATGGACAAAATACACGAACAAGCAATGTACCAAAAATGGCCCTTACACATACATTTACAAGTTCAACTTCATTCATAACAGAAATGAAAACTAAAACTACATGGAGATAATCATCCACTAGATTGGCAAAAAATCAAAAGCTTGACAATTAATTCTGATGGTGAGGAGAAATATGGCAGTCTATATGGAGAAATAGGCAGTCTTACACATTTTTGGCAGAAATACAAAACGATGCAAACTCTCTGGAGGGAATTTGGCAGTATTTAGCAAAACTACATATGCATTCACCCTTTTACCCAGCAATCCCACCTTCTAGGAATTGACTCTGAAGATAAACTTCCAAAAATATGAAAATACTAATAAGGTTAATATTGCAGCATTATTTATATATTGTAAATATTGGAACTACTTAAATACCCATATGTAGGAGAGTGATAGAATAAACCATGGTATTTAAATTCAATGGAGTACTGTGTAGCTATGAAAAACAGAAAAGACCTTTATAAAATTGTAGGGAATAATTTCTAGGATATATTATTCGGAGTGAGAATATATATAGCATACAAATTTTTGTATAAGAAAAATGGGGAAATTAAAAATACACATATCCACTTTTAGCAAAAAGAAATGCAGAAAGGATAAACAAGAATGAAACTGTTTACCTACAATG
This sequence comes from Eubalaena glacialis, assembly GCF_028564815.1. NCBI lineage: Eukaryota > Metazoa > Chordata > Mammalia > Artiodactyla > Balaenidae > Eubalaena > Eubalaena glacialis. Next base: position 50,065,261 of record NC_083725.1, on the reverse strand, counting down.
GATAGAGCAGAAAAAGGAGAAAGGGATGGGGCAACAGGGAAGGGAGTAAGATTTGAGGACACATGAGTATATACTGAAGAAAAATACTAAGGGGTAAAGGAGCATTATCCCTTGCAACCTACTCTCAAAAGATTGAAAAAAAGTATATGTAAGTGTGCATGTTCATGGTTGTATATGAATATATATGTGTGGAACATACACACATAGAGAATAACTTTTTAAATGACGAAATGTTAAAAATTGGTGAATCTGCGTAAAAGGTAAAAAGTACTCTAGTATTCTTACACATTTTCCATAAATTTGATATTATTTCAAAATTAAAAGTTTAAAAAACATGACCTGGTTTTAAAGCACTACTAAAAAGCTCAGAAATCAAGACTGGGATGATCAACCATTGGGCGTTTTCAGATATGTCTATGGATGGATAGATGTCATTTCACAAGTCCTATTTCCAGACTATTAAGACCAATAGACAAAAAAACCCCACAAAAAACCAAAAAACCCCCACAAAAAACCAAAAAAACCAACAGACGTGCAATTGCACCTCTTATGCCATTAGGCAATGGCTTTTTGCCTCTAGCAGCATTTGCGCAAAGTCCAGATACACCCTGCAATCAGTTCAAATGCAATCATAGGTAGGCTGAAGTTAGTTTTATAAGCTTATGGTGGAGAAAATACTGATTTTTAAACAAAACGAACATGAAACTCTTGAAATTAAACAGGCACTGTGATCAAGGGTACTCAAGCACTAGTGTTGGGTAGCTGTACGTGAATCATCAGCACTGCCTAGTGGTTCTGACAGGCAGAAGAGAGTGTGGCCTGGGCCAACCAGCCTAATATCCATTGTGCTTCTTTCATTTAATCAACTATTATGTGCAATCACCAGGCAAGAGCTCTTTGAATCTCACTTTACCACTTATGACGTCAAGGCACACAGATTAAATATTCTTTTATTTGACCCAAATTATTATTGAGTGATAACATTTAAATTACACATCGGAAAGCAGTACAATTACCTCTTAAAACAGGCAATGATGGTTTAATTAAAAGAGTTTGATAGGGCTTCCCTGGTGGTGCAGTGGTTGAGAATCCACCTCCCAATGCAGGGGACACGGGTTCAAGCCCTGGTCTGGGAAGATCCCACATGCCGCGGAGCGACTAGGTCCGTGAGCCACAACTACTGAGCCTACGCGTCTGGAGCTTGTGCTCCGCAACAAGAGAGGCCGCGACAGTGAGAGGCCCGCGCACCGCGATGAAGAGTGGCCCCTGCTCGCCGCAACTAGAGAAAGCCCTTGCACAGAAATGAAGACCCAACACAGCCAAAATAAAGAAATAAATAAATAGCGTTCCCTTAAAAAATAAAAAAAAAAGAGTTTGATAAAGAAGATATGGAAAAATCAGAATGTGAAGAAAAGTACCAAGGTGAACATACACCTTGACACAGAGACTAAAATATTTGACTATACAATTTGGGGTTCTAATTCAACAATTTTTGTTAGTAGTCATGCCGAAAGTAACTGGAGAAATATATACATAGTTGTTGAGAGGTTGTGTCTGGGGAGAGGATTATAGGGAAATACACATGTTTTGATAAAATTTCAATGTCTGAATTTTGAGGAATAAATATGCATTGCCTTTACGATTTAAACAGCTAAAATCAGATCTAGTTATCAGTCATGGCAATAGCAAGCTACGTGAACTGACTTCTTAAGAGATTAAGCTAAATCGCTAGTATTTTCAGACCTAGCTATTAAACATTAAGTTCAGACTATTAAAAGAAAATGAGAAAAGCAAATGATGAAATGTGGACATTTTTCGTTCAAAATATGGAAGCTCTTTGGACTCAAAAAACCAAGTCTTCATTCTATAAAAACTTTTATAATAATCTTAATGGTAGTTAACTTTAAAAAGCCACAAAATACTGTGAATTAAATGTATGAGAGATACAAAAGAGGACATCAGATTACATTGGGGGATGGTTATTTTTATTAAATTAAATTAATTAATTAATTTCTTTTTGGCCATGTTGAGTCTTTGTTGCTGCGCGTGGGCTTTCTCTAGCTGTGTCAAGCCGGGGCTACTCTTCGCTGCGGTGCGAGGGCTTCTCACTGCAGTGGCTTCTCTTGTGGCGGAGCACAGGCTCTAGGCACTGCGGGCTTCGGTTGTGGCACGTGGGTTCAGTAGTTGTGGCACACGGGCTTAGTTGCTCCGCAGTATGTGGGATCTTCCCGGACCAGGGATCGAACCCATGTCCCCTGCATGGGCAGGTGGATTCTTAACCACTGTGCCACCAGGGAAGTCCCGTTATATTTATTTATTTATTTGTTTGTTTGTTTGTTTGTTTATTTATTTATGGCTGTGTTGGGTCTTCGTTTCTGTGCGAGGGCTTTCTTCTAGTTGTGGCAAGCAGGGGCCACTCTTCATCGTGGTGCGTGGGCCTCTCACTATCGCAGCCTCTCTTGTTGCGGAGCACAGGCTCCAGACGCGCAGGCTCAGTAGTTGTGGCTCACGGGCCCAGCTGCTCCGCGGCATGTGGGATCTTCCCAGACCAGGGCTCGAACCCGTGTCCCCTGCATTGGCAGGCAGATTCTCAACCACTGCGCCACCAGGGAAGCCCAGTCCCGTTATTTTTAAATATAGTACATTTCATCAGAAAAATTTTACAATGGGAGACTTTTTTATTCCATTTTTCCAATAAAGAGTTTTTCCTCTTTGTTTATTAAAACATAAAATGTTTTCTTCTTGACCCTTTACATGTAAAATTTATCAATTTTACAGGCAATTTCCTGGCAATTTCACCAGGCTGAGCCAGGTGAAATATGTCAAGCAATTTACATATAAAATTAGAAAGCTAATTTTGGTTTTACTGCATAGTTTAGTATGCACAGGTTCCAAATTTACTTCAAAACTACACTGACTTAATTTTAGATTTGGAAGCACCACCTTGTGGCAAAAGTAAGAACTTCTGAATTGCAGGAGTCAAGACGAGTTTCTGGGAGAGAACACTGGTGGGCTTCTGAGGCATTGGTCATATTCTATTTCCTGACCTGTATAGAGAATGCCCTGAGGCTCACTTTATCATTATTTGTTAAAACACATGACTTTTCTGTTATTGCAGGTCATAATTTTAAAAGTTTAGGGAAAAAATGTCCAATTTGTACCCAAATTGAAAGTCGTATGCCTAAATGCTTGAATTTTCTACAAGTACCACTTTTATTTCCTAGAATTGTAAATGCACTATTGTATTTTTGATACACAACAAAATGCCAGAAAGAGGGATATTCTTTGGTAAACGATGGAAGGATTTTTTTCCTCAAAATGTTTTCACTGAGGCCCTCTCTCAGCCTCCAGAGCAACTCTTGGGGCTTTGCAGTCATCTGGAAATCACCGCTACACACCTATCCCAACGTGTCTGAAAACTGCCCAAAAAACCCTAGACTTCACTGCATCAATACAGAATATCAAGGATATGTGGCATATTTAACTATGCAGCAATATTCATCAAAAAGGCTTTTCCTTCCTATTTACTGTATTTCCAGGAAGTGACACACGCTATTCACAAAATGACCTGAATTGGCTGAGAGTTTCACCCTCTCTCACTGCCATGGAATCACTTTTCCTAGGAGCTAACAAAATCACATTTAGTACCTCTTTCATACCGTAGAGCAGTTTGTAGGAAGGGAGAAAGCCTTACTCTTTTTTTCTCAGGAACCTGTCAGGATGCATTAGTGACCATCTCCCTCACTATGACCCTCACCCCAGCAGGTGACATCTCATTGGCAGGTGAGAAGAGCCATTGGCTGAGTCTTCCCAGACAGCCGCCCAAACCAGCTTCCATCCCACCATGGAGAGCAACTCTTACTCATGATTTCATCTTTGCTTCATTCAAATACTGGGAATATTAAAGGTGGGAGCAGATGTGCCTGAGAATATTTCACAGGACAAGGCCTTCTGCTGAGTTAATGCAACCTGCTAAAATAATCCTTACGCTCAAGTGAGGCACAGAAAACATTTTTAAAGAAATGAAGGTTACATCGCAATTCTTGACTTAGACCCATTAAAAGAGCTATGATATAGAGGCAGCCACTAAGCAAATGCTGTCTTTTATAGTTTGACACATTCTAGGTATGAATATGCCAATAATCAGGAATATCACTCAGTCTAGCGTTTGTTTCTACATATAAAGAAATGTCAGGCTGTTGTACCACCAAGATCTATAACTTCCTTAAGGAGTCTTGAATATATAGCTGCATTGTAAGATGAAAAGAAGGAATACTCTCAGGGAGTCTTTAAACAGAGTCTTAAAAAGGAGAATGGGATTATTGAACTTCAATCTGAAGAGGTCAAATTCTTAGGTCCCCCGAATACAAGGAAGAAAATGTAACAGGAGCTGCTTCTCTAAGATTTTAGAATTGCCCATGCTCAATGTTAAGATAAAATATTATTAATGAGAAACCTTGGCATTGATATTCCACAGAAGTTATATTTCAATATGTTTATCTAATATAACCATAAGGTTCAAGTGACCACTCTATCTTAAAAAAAAAAAAAAAAAAAAATTCTTCAATAGCTTCTAAGAAGATATGGTTAAATTATTTTAACCCTTTCCTCCTAGAAACAGGTGAGAGAGAGAGAGAGAAAGAGAGAGCGAGAGAGAGAGAGAAAACCATTAATAATAGAAAATAATGGAGAAAATTACCACCATTCAATGGGAACATAATCCTCTGGAATCTTTGCTACAACTGGAATAAAAAAACTCAATAATTCTGACAGACTTTATTTTTTGATACAAACTTACATCTAATTATTCAAAGTATAGGGTATATGTAATCATTCAAAGTTTCTGGCTGATACTACCACAAGCATTAGAAAAAGAACATATACTGAGTAACAGACAGTGAGCTTAGGTACCGTTTCATATAAATTGTTTTACCTGCAGGAAATCCAGGATGTCTAGAAGTTACGAAAATTATAAAAAGGGCTAGATTCTATAAGCTCTTTTCCTCAACTTTGGCTAAATATAATAACCTTAAAATACTGACAGTCTTTGATTATAAAGCAGAAACATACAATGGTAGATTTATTTTAGTCCTTACTCAAGACTGTATTTAAGCAAAGCTCTCACTCGGTAAGACATATACTGATGTATGTCAGAAAAACAACATTCTAAGTTTTATGGAGCATTTATAGAACAGGTAATGTTAACAACCAGATTAAAAAATAAGGAAAACCAATGCTATTCTATATGCCCTTGAGCTGGGAAGTTTCTCAAATAATGAAGTCATGTTCAGGAAATGATATTCAAAAACATAAATTTTTATACATTAGTTTCTCTGTTAAGTAAGAATCATTCAAATTCTTCAGTTAACAGCAATACTCAAAAAATCTTCAAATCTTCAACTGGTAAACTCGTAGTTTGCAACGTTTCGATTTTTCCTGAATCTTGAACACTTCAAACTGCCATTAAATATATTATCTTCTGTTTCTTCTTAAAGAACTAAGGTTCATAAAAGGATCATCATCATCATCCTGGAATGACATCCAAATGTAAAATTAGTGACTGTTCCACGCTTCACTGAAACAAGACAGAAGTTCTTATGGGCAAAACAATACCAGTAAGAGCCATTTTCTCCTTTCACATGGGGTAGACTTTCATTTTTCTATTTCCTTTATAAATATGAATAGTTTGTCAATTTTTTTCTCTTCCTCCCTTCCTTAGTAGCTATTTCATTGTTAAAACAATGAAAGTCCAACTAAATTCTTAGCAAGCATTAAAAATAAAAATTTATCCTGCTGTATATGTGTGTATATATATAAGCCCACAATATATATCATATATACTTCTCTCAATTATTCACCTTAATAAAAGCAAATAAGGCATGGGCAAGACAAAAAAAAAAAAAACAAAAAAAACTCTTCAAGTCATTTCTATTAGGTTTTTAAATAGGTTTTTTTTTTTCACTTACATTTTATAACTGGTATATCTGATGTTCTGCAAATTCAGAGCCAAAAAAATAATGAAGCCACATGACCTAATTCAGAAATAGCTGTAATTTTTATTTCCATTACCCATTTAATGCTAGAAATAGCTACTCTCAGACTGGTATAAGAAGCAACCTAGGAAAGCAACCTTTCAAATATTTTTTTTTGGAAAAATAAGTAGAGGAACTATTTAGTTTCAAAGAGTTCCCATGCTGCTGGGACGTAGATTATATGCATAGTAAGAATAGGCAGGAATATCAGATGTTAACTAAGAATTTAATTAGAGAGAATGAAAACTTAACCTTCGATAAGCCCCAAATACATAATTTGATGAGGTTAACATAAAATCAATGATATACATTCTATAACTAACTATTCAAAAGAGAAAGCAAATTTTTAAAGTTTTGATTTATGTTTCTTTTAAGACATTAATAAAAAGGGATAATTATTTGGTGTTAGGCTCTGCTGGTGACATTAACATGTCCCAGTGTTTGCTAAATTAGCTATCTCTAGTGAGATATGGATGCCTTGAGAAACAAAAATTCACTCTCAATTATTGATTCATTTTCTGCTACCATAAAAGGCAGAACTCGTTAATAAACCAGAGATAAATCCAAACTATAGTAGAGAATTTGCTAATAGTTCTCCTTTGCAGCTAACATGAACTATATGAATTTCTGTAAGTAACATATAACCACATGTATATCTAGATGCTTTGGAATTAACAAACGGGTCAACAACTGCCCACTTCTCTCCTGGAGGCAACATGCTAGTATTCAATAGGTAGACTGAGCTCATGGTGCCATTTTTCTTTGCAGCCTGAGTTCTGGGGCGTCTTCTCTTCAAGCTGTTTCAAAACCACAGCTGGGACACAGGGAACGTGACGGCAGCAGGTGAAGCTCAAAATCAAAGGCGTGAGTCATGTGGTACAACAGGGATGAACCTGGAGGACACTATGCTCAGTGAAATGAGCCAGGCACAAAAAGACAAATGTTGTATAATTCCACTTATATGAAGTATCAGAGTAGTCAAAATCATAATGACACAAAGTAGAAGAGCCCCTTGCCAGGGGCTGAGGAGAGGGGAAAATAAGGAGATGTGGTTCAATGGGTATAGATTTTTGGTTTTGGAACATGAAAAGGTTCTGGAGATCGTTGTACAACAGTGTGAATATACTTAATATTAGTGAACAAACTGTACACTTAAAACTGGTTAAGATGGGGCTTCCCTGGTGGCGCAGTGGTTGATAATCTGCCTGCCAATGCAGGGGACACGGGTTCAAGCCCTGGTCTGGGAAGATCCCACATGCCGCGGAGCAACTGGGCCCGTGAGCCACAACTACTGAGCCTGCGCGTCTGGAGCCTGTGCTCTGCAACAAGAGAGGCCGCGATAGTGAGAGGCCCGCGCATCGCGATGAAGAGTGGCCCCCGCTTGCCGCAACTGGAGAAAGCCCTCACACAGAAACGAAGACCCAACACAGCCGTAAATAAATAAATTAATTAATTAAAAAAAAAAACTGGTTAAGATGGTAAGTTTTATGTTATGTGTTTCTACCACAACTGAAAAACACCATCATGTACCACCTTAAATATACGGGAAATGTGTAGAGCATATAGTGAACATTTAATAAACATTCTGTTGTAAAGTAACATTAAAGGCTTTCACGATATCATCACCACTATTTCTCCAAACATAAACAACAGAAGCTGAAAAAACTATTCTGATTCTACTGTTAACTGGGCAAGTTAAATAAGAGCTGAGTGAATATTATATGTTAAGGATCTGCAGGCCTTTCACATCTGAGGTATTTCCATCGATGAGCACTCAGCAGAGGCCACTCATTGAGTCAATATTAACTATGGTTCAAAGGAAGGTGATCAATGAAACTATTTTTAGAAATAATTTTCGGCAACTAGCTTAGCAGTCCCTATTCAGATTTTATAAACATTTAAGAATTATTTAAGACTTAACGTATTACGCTATTACCTCATCTGATTCAAAATCAACCCCTTTAGTGATGTGGCTCCGGGACATGTGTTTGCTCGATGATGAAGTGCTCAACCACCTGAGGCAAAATATGAGAAAAACAGAGAAAATGAACCAAAGAATTCATCACAGAGGCCTTTCTAGCTAAGTTTTTCATTTTAGTAGCAGCCATGAATAAAAATAACTAACACATTCCCTTCGAGCTGCATTAGAGGCAGTAGGAGCTTAGTGGCAATGAAAAGGACCCTGATGTCAGGGTCTGAATTCCAGTTCTGCCATTTAGGAGCTACATGGCTTCAAGCAGCTGAGCCTCTCTGTGCCGCAATTTCCTCACCTGTAAAACGAGGATGATAAGAACTTTTTAAAGATTAAATGTGTTTATATACTTAAACACTTTGATCAGTGCCTGACACACATGAAGCACGCCACAGATGTTTGCTGACATCATAGTTCTTAGCATATATTAACACGTATCTACTACCATCCTCTACTCCTGAAAATTATGGCAATATTGAAATATTTTAAATCAAATCTCAGTTACGTTTCTATAACAGGATAAAAGGATCTTAGGAAAGGCTCACCGCTTTCTAGGGTTGCCTCACTGTTAATATTATTTGTGTCCAGTCCGAATAACAAATATTTACTTAGTGCTTGACCCCTGCCAGGTACTATGATAGGCCCTGGGAAACATCAGTAAGCAAGATAATCAGGAATCTACTTTTATGAAGCTTAACTTGTAGTGATGGAACTCATATTCCTATGTATTTTTACTAACAAAAATTTTAAGTCATCTTAGGACAGGGGCCAGCAAACTTGGCTAGCAGACCAAATCCAGCCTACCTGTTCCTTACAGCCTGTCAGCTAAGAATGGTCTTCACATTTTGAAATGGGTATATTTAAATGGTTATATAAGCACCTACATAATATCCCCAGTTTTGCCTCTTGGCCCGCAAAGTCTAAAATATTTACTACCTGGCCCTTTAAGAAAAAAGTCTGCCGGCTCCTGTCTTAAATAAAAGCAGTGTTTGTGAACTCTTAGCCAACAATTTATTACCATGCTTTGGGATGTTACTATAGCAAACAAAATCTATCTAAAGGTCTTGTCTGGACAAATTGTTGAGAGTCAAGAGGTCTATGCATCAGAAGGAAACAGAAAAATCCACAGGCTCTTAGGCACAAAAGTAAAGGACAGGAGGATTTGCCGAGCAAACTTGAAGAGCAACATAGCTTTGGAGGTAGAGGATCAAGGAATCTATCAACCAATCTACCTGGGAAGTCCCCAACTCTCTGTACTTGACCTAAGCAGGAACTGATCATTGTTGACTTGTTTCCATCATCTGTGACAGGAAGAAGCAGATCAAAAGCATGAAGCCACAGTGCCAAGGCTAGCCACAGCAGGTGAGGCATTGTTGCTGTGAGAGCTGGGGAAAGAGGGGGGTTATAGGAAGAAGCACCCACTGAGGCCTGACTCCGCTTGCTGATGTCTCCCCAGACAAATAACCAGTGGTGTCCAGAAACAAGCCAGGCATTCTACACCAGATGCTGGCTCATTTGATCATAGCAGGAGCCCCTAATTCTGCACCAGAGGACCTCACACACCTACAGATCCAGTCTATGAGAGGTCCCCTATCCTTAGAAAGCAGTGGCAGGAAGGGAAGAATGGTTATACAGTTTTGACTGTTGGGTCAAATAAATGGGCTATTGTCCTGGATGTCAAAAAATGTTTAATTGGATTAGTTTCCTGTGGATGGCTCAAAAATAAGGCAGACAGGGTGTTTTACATTGAGTGCCACAAGCTGTAAGTCTTCTCCATTTTTGTACAGATATAATTTGGAGGCACAAGTCAGAATTCCTACCTAGAGATGTTCAGCCAATTATGTCAGTTGTAGCAGCATCACAAGCATAAGAGAACATGTTAAATTGGCCTTGGTACATAAAAGGTGCCACCAAAATGTTGGCTCCCCCCACTGCAAGGTTTAATAGAATCCCCTCCATCTCTCCTCCTCTACCTGGCCTGATGGGGCCAGGTCTTCTCTTGCTCACTGCTTTAAGGTCGGTGGTGGGGGGAGGGTTGCCACCAGCTCTATCAAATCTGGAAGGGTCCTTTTATCCCCAGTACAACCATGTAGAGTTTGGTGCAGTTTTTCCAGGGAAAAGTGGGTGGATTTCCACTGCCCATCCAGCAGAAAGGAGTTTTACAGTTGGAAGTTCTTTCCTTTTTAAAGTCAGCTACTAGAATATTAGTGCTTTTACTGCTTACCATTCTTCCCATTATTCTTGTTCTATTTCCCTAGCCTGTTATTTCTTCAATAAGCCCTTCTAGAGGTGTTACTATGTGTTAAGTACTGTACTTAGCACTTCACAAATATTAACTCACTTTAAAGCCTCATAACAACACTTTGAGGTAAATATTATTATCTTCATCTTACAAATGAGGATACTGAGGCACAGAAGTCAAAAAAACTTGCACAAGGTCCACACTCAGTAAGTGGTAGAGCTTAAATACTTTAAATGATGAGTGAAATAACTATACAAACCAGGCCATTACTAAACAATTCTTCAAAGACAGCATAAATTGTGGCACCCAGTTGCTGTCATCAGGGACACAAATCTGCCAAGGCTGATTTCAGATTTCTTGCCAAAATGTTCGTTTCTAAATCTCCTCTCGTCAATTAAATGATTCTTATTACATGCACAGAGGTCTGAGAGCTTAATCTATTATGTGAAGAAGCAACAGCAGAGGATGGACCTAGAGATTATCGTACTAAAGCGAAGTAAGTCAGAAAGAGAAAGACAAAGATCACATGATATCACTTACATGTGGAATCCAAAATACGACACAAATGAACTTATCTACAAAACAGAAACAAGACTCACAGACATAGAGGACAGACTTGTAGCTGCCAAGGGGGAGGCAGGTGGGGGAGGGATGGAGTGGGAGTTTGGGGTTAGCAGATGCAAATTATTATATTGATACACAGGATGGATAAACAACAAGGTCCTACTGCATAGCATAGGGAACCATATTCAGTATCCTGTGATAAACCATAATGGAAAAGAATATGAATATGTACAACTGATTCACTTTGCTGTACAGCAGAGATTAACACAACATTGTAAATCAACTATACGTCAATAAAATTAAGAAAAAAAAAAAAAAAAAGCAGCAGCAGCAGCAACAGCAAAGATGGGTCCTGGAGCAGAATGCTTGGCTCCGTGACTGGCTGTGTGACCTTAGGTAAGTTACTTAGACTACCATGCCTCACTTTCTTCAAAGGTAAAACGGGGAAAACAGAGTTGTAAGTATATTTACCTCCTGGAGTGACTGTGAGCAGCAAATAAGCTAATTCATATGCAAATAAGCTAATTCATATGCAAAGGCTCAGAATGGTACCTGACACATAGGAAGTGCTAAAAGCTGAAACAGAATATTAACAAAATACAAAGCTATTTTCTGTTAATTGGAGAGGACATAGTACTCCAGCAAGAAAATCGCTGGGTGGGTAATAAAGGCAAAAGGAAATGAATGACAAGTTATTCAAAGTTTCAGTGAAAATACTTGTAATAATGCTGCATTGACTCCACGAACTACCCCTTGGTCTATTTTTCACTTTTGTACATATGTGACTAGCTGAAAATAAATCTGTTAGACTTTCAGGGCTTCCCTGGTGGCGCAATGGTTAAGATCTGCCTGCCAATGCAGGGGACATGGGTTTGAACCCTGGTCTGGGAAGATCCCACATGCCACAGAGCAACTAAGCCCGTGTGCCGCAACTACTGAGCCTGTGAGCCACAACTACTGAAGCCTGCACGCCTAGAGCCCATGCTCTGTAATAAGAAAAGCCACCGCAATGAGAAGCCCGCACACCGCAATGAAGAGTAGCCCCCGTTCGCCGCAACTAGACAAAGCCTGTGTGCAGGAATGAAGACCCAACACAGCCATACATACATACATACATAAAATTTTTTTAAAAATCAGACTTCCGTAGCATAGAGAAATGTATATGTTGAATTCTGGATAATTTTTAATTTTTTCAGATATTCCTTTTTGCAGGAAGTCACTGCACCGACCTTTGATCAGCTTTGGAAGTGGTAGGAAAAATGTCTTCTTCCGTATCTGACTCATCTACCACAATTACCTAAGGGGGAGAAACAAAACAGCAAATAGTCTTTGTGGGAATGGAAAATCTGAATAAAAATGCATTAACTAACGTCAAAAAATATATATTTTTACAAAAAGTTACAAAAAAGGAGGCAGATACCATGTAAGCAATAACCATGAAAACTAAAGCTCTGCCTAACCTCCCCACTAATGTCACTCTTCATTTATAAATGGTTTTTTTATACAACATGTGTGAGCTCACTTCTCTCCTGCTACCACGGCAGCCTGGGTACCTAAACATGCACTTAGATTGGTGAATGACTCACATCGGGTCATGTGCGGACAGTGCCCTGTGATTTTCTTGGGTTCTAATGAGGAACTAGGCCATCGGTGCTTCATCTCCAATTTTAAATGAGGTATAAGACTGTGTGGGAAGTACCGGATATCTGTTTTTCTGTTACATTTATCCCTGTTAAATACCACTTGCTGCTTTTAAGCCCCATGAAAGATACTTGTGATTCTTCATTCTATCATCCAAATTACTACCTATTCCTCTACATTTTGTGTTATCTTGACACTTAATACACACATTTGCCATGTCTTCATCCAACTGATAAAGCCAAAGAAAAAATAGTGAAAAAAGCAGCACTTGAGACCCCCCCCTGCCCAAGGCTGACATTGAACTATTAATCACAAACCATTAAATGAAGTTGTCTAAATAGCTATGAATCCAGCCAATATTTCTGCATTTTGTCCATGAAACTATCAGGAGATTGTCTTAAGTGCCTTGAAGGAATCAAATGCCTTCAGCATTCCCCTTATCTACCACTATGTCACCTCAATCAAAAAAATGAAAGAAAAAGTTACCATGACTTGTTCTTTCTGAACTCATGTTCTTGCATTATAAAAGAAAAATCTAGAAGGGAAGCTACCTTGTGGACATGATGATAATTTTGTTTTCAGATATGATCTTGAAGCGATAGCAGGCAATAGTTGAATAGGAATAATGAAATGGAGCTCAGGATAAAAGTTAGCACCAGTATACCCATATATAATTGTATAATAATAAGAGAGAAAAAAAAAAAAACAGAGAAGTTTTCTGGAAGAGGAGGTGGTCAATTGTGTCACATACTCAAGAGATCAAGAAGGAGTGAAATTTGAGAAAATGCTGGTGGGGCAGTATGATATAGAGCAACGATTCTCAACTAGATGTGATTTTTAACCCCCCCCTCCCATCCCAGAAACATCTGGACATGTCTGGAGACATTTTGATTATCATAACTAGGGGGGACACCCCAGGCATCTAGTAGGTAGAGGCCAGGGATGGTGCCTGGGAAGTAAGACACGTGTTTTGAAAGAGGGGTAACAGGAGAATCAAGCCCATTCTGGACTCTTCTTGGAATCCAAAGGAAGAGCAGAAGTTTCATGTTAAATCTAGAGCTGAACACAGAGGTCCATAGACTCAGACCTTGTAGCTTGTCTTGAGTCTGCCTTCAGCCATTAAGACACAAGCCAGAGTATTATGAGAGTATAAGTAACAAAAGGAAGCCAGCAATAAATAAGACCTCTCTACGCACTGAACGCCCATCTTCAATCATAGTTTTCCATGCATGGACTCTTTTGGTTCAACGTTATTATCCTTAAAAATATTACTGGGTACATACATTTATGGGTGTCCAATCATGCGATCCATTATTAAAGAAAGAAAAAGAGAAACCCTCCTCCCACGCAAAAACCCTAGAAGCCCTCAGTCTAGATAATCAGTAAAGTTCTCTGCAGTTTTAACGTTCCACATTTTTTCTTCTTTTATTTACTTTGTAGACCAAAGAATTGACAATCATAATGTAGGAAACATAAATTGGTACACAATTACAAAACTTTTTTTCTTACCTCTGAATAATTCTTAGTAGCAACATTTTGGGAGGGCTGCTGTCTTGCAGCTTTAAAGGCTATAACGAAAAAGATGAAACATGCATTATGTTATTCTTAAAAAAGCTTAGAAAAATTTGCACACTTCTTTAGCTGAAGGTTTCCTAAGTCCTATCTGCAAAAATCCATGATGACTAATTATAAAACCACTTACTATGCTTTAAAATCGGGAGATGGAATTATATGTCTAACTACCAGTCTCATATGATTTCCCGGTTTACTCAAATAAAGTAGTAATAAGCAGTGTTCATAAATACACCTACACTAAAAATATTTTATAGAAAAATAGCTGAAGGATAAAATCTGATCACCTAATGGACTGAACTCCAAATATAGTGAAAGTAACCCTTCTCAGGTGTTCCTTCTCTTATGGTTAGCAATCTCTTTCCCTGTGGGAGCCACATGGTTCCAGTAAGCGCTTCCTTATTCTCCTCTACTTTGTTAGAAATATTCAGTACCTAAGAAATAGTCCAGAGGGAATGCTAGAAAACAGCCTACCTTTCATTCCATGATAACTTTCCTATGAATCCTCACATTTTCAGCTTTGTAAACTTGGTTAGAAACATGAAGTTTAGTTAATTTTTATTTTTCCCGAGACCAAAATTATAATGTTTTGATTTTACAGTAAGAAATATATGTTTGGTCTTCATCCACATTTCTGGCAGAGAGCCCCTAAAACCCTAATTTCCTAAAGTAATGAGAGCCATCAAGGTGCTTTTTGTTATGTTAATGAGGTAACTTTGGGACCACAACTGAGGAGGGAGGCTGGTTACCAGGGGAACCAACCAGGAATAGAGGGTTCGAACTTTCAGTCCCATCCCCGATTTCTGGGGAGGGAAGAGGAGCTAGAGGTTGAATCAGTCACCAACAGCCAATGATTTAATCAATCATTCCTATGTAGTGGGGCCTCCATAAAAACCCAAAAGGAGGGGGAAGGAGGGGGTTCAGAGAGCTTCCAGGTGGTGAATCAAGATGCTTCCACGTGCCAACGTGCCTAGACCCCAAACTCAATGAGGACAGAAGCTCCTTTGTTCTGGACTTTGCCCTATACATCTCTTCATCTGGCTATTGATTCATATCCTTTCATATCTTTTGTAATAAACCAGTAATCTAGTGAGTAAACTAGTTTCCTGAGTTCTGTGAGCCACTCTAGCAAGTTAATTGAATCCAAGGTAGGGAGTCATGGGGACCTCTGATTGATAGCCTATTAGTCAGAAGTACAGATAACAACCTGGACTTGTGACTGGCATCTGAAGTAGAGGGGGGCAGTCTTCTGGAACTGAGTCCTTCCCCTGTGGGGTCTGATGCTATCTCTGGGTAGGTAGTGTCAGAATTGAGTTGACTTGCAGGACACCCAGCAGGTGTCTGAGGACAGCTTGGTGGTGTGGGTAACCACCCACCCCACCCCAGCCCCCCACACTGGAATTAAGTGCAGATTATTAAAAACCTACAATAAAATTTAAACAGCCAATTAGAGGTTTAATTTTCTCCTACGCCTTACCAGTTTCCTAATACAACAAAAAACGTTTCCCCCAAGATAACCCCCAAACTAAACAACAGAGCAAGAGGAGATAAAAAGACTTGAAGAAGTCAAATGCTCAAAGAACCCTACAAAGTCCAAAATTCTCCTAGTCAGAAAACTCAGGAATCTTTCCACCTAGCCTAAATTTAATGATTTACTCATTTTTCCTATTCCAGGTTCTATCCCCAATCTTAGGATGTCTACCTGAGAGGAGAAAGGAAAGGCAGAAGCAGAGCTCTTACCCACGCTACTCAATCACTAGCCTCACATCCTACTCTACTCAAAAGGCTGGAGAGGGCAACTGAATGAAAAGGCCAGCAATCGTGACTCTTTCAAAAACTATTTCTGCTCAATCGTTATTCACTAATTGACCCCTCAAACTCTCGGCTCCTGGAAGAAAGAAGAGCCTTCCTTTCTTTTTATCCCCAATAAATATTTGTGTGATAAATTAACATTATCAGAAAATTAAGCACTCGGTTCTGTTAGGAAGGCAATACATACTGTATTGGGGGTTAAAAGCTCTGGTTTTAGAGTTAGAGCCATGTGGACTCACTAGCTGGGTGACTGTGGCCAAGTTCCTTGGCTTCTTCAAGTCTCGGTTTCCCCACCTATAAAACAGTGTTAATAATACTTCATGCTGAAAATTGTTGACAGGATAAAAAGAGGTAGTTAACGTAAATTGTTTTGGCAAGCGCCTAGATGTAGTAGGTATTCAAATGATTTCGCTAGTAATAGCGGATGGAGTAGCCGCAGTGGTAACCATGGTAAATTAAATGCAAAGACAGAAGCTTCTTTTATTAACTTAGTCACTATCCTCTGCAGACAAACTTCAGTGGAAAAGTCTGGGCTGTTAACTTTCATTCACAACCGCTGCTGGCTATAAGTGTAATATCTACCTTTCCCAATAAAACTCCAGTACTACTGTACAAATCTTTACACTCCATGGAGCTTGTTATAATAGGATTGAACCTTTATTTATCTCTTCATTCCTCCATTTATAATACGAACGTAGAAGCTATAGTTTAAAGTTGCTTTTGTCCCAAACTTATAGTAACTATAGTTAGTACTCCATGGTTATTTTGTCAGAGACCGTATTAAAAAGTCAGTTTCGTTTTTCAAAAAAAAGGCCAATGTTGGAGTTAAACTGCAAAACCATTGGACCAAATCAACTGCATTAGACTGATTTATAGAAACATCCATTTTCATGAGTTAACTGTAAACACAGTCACTAATACTAACAGCAGCAGTCATTTATTGGATTCTTTCTAAGTGCTGTGCTCAGTAATGGTTATGCATAGTTCATTTAACACTTATAACTACTCTGGGAAGTTAGTACTCCTCCTCCAGTGGGAGGACACAGTGAATAGGTCATACATTTATTTAATTGAAGTCTTAGAAGGAAAGAAAAAGTATAGCACACAGGTAATATCTGAAGGGATAACAGCAAAGGATTTCTAGAGATGATAAAAGGCACCAATTCACAGTTTCATGAAACCCCATAAATCCTAAGCAGGATAAAAAAAGAATCACATATCTAGATTCATCATAGTGAAAGTGTAGAACACCAAAGACGGCCAGCCGGAGGAAAAATAGACTACTTTAAAAAAAGCAACAAGCTAAACTAATAGCTGATTTCTTAATGACAACAATGGAAACCTGAAGACTCAATCCGAGTGATTAATTCTGCCCACTGGTGTCAAGGAAAGTTTCACATAAAACAACAAAGCCATGGTGATAAAAGGCAGTTTGGGCTAAGGTAAAGGCAGGTAATTTACAAAGTCTATGCCTCTGTGTTGCACACTGACCAACTTTTGGTAGTTTAACATGGAAGTGTTCTTATTTTACTCACGATCCTTTTCTAACTCCCTCTGTTTTCTCTTTTTTTATAATAGCTCATATATATATATAAACATTTCACAAAAGCCTACTATGTGCCAGGCTTTTGGCTTTTTTTTTTTTTTTGGCTGTACTGCACGGCCTGCAGGATCTTAGTTCCCCAACCAGGGATTGAACCCGGGCCCTCAGTGGAGTCCTAACCACTGGACCACCAGGGAATTCCAAGGCTTTTTGCTTTTAATCTTCAGAGTAATCCAATATGGCAAGATTATTCCCAATGCACCTGTAAACAAACTAGGAGAGTGAGTGACTTGTCCAAAGTCACAAAGCTTTTTACACGTTGAACTCATCCCAGATCGTTTACCGTGCTGCCTTTTTTCACTTCCTTTTCCCTTCTCTGCTTTTATCTTACACCGTCCAAGAATGTCACAGCATCTTTCTAAATGCCATTTTCTAAACGGCAACAGAGACGATATACTTCTAAAGTCAAAAGATAAGGATCTCAGCTGGCCCTACTCAAGTACTGAATAATCCTTGAATAAAAACATAGCAGCAGAACTTCTGATAAGAAGGTTCTTTAAGAATCATTTAATAGAGCTGATGGTTTTATCCTTTCTCCAATGTCATCTGTCATCCAGAAAATATTGAAAACTTCCTCTGATGGAGTCACAACTCACTTCCTTCTGAGGCAGCTTACACCATCTTTATGTTGGTTGATAGATTATTCCGTATAATGCAAAGACTTCTCTACTGAGAGCCAGTAGCTCAATCTCTAATCTTCTCTTGCTCTGGAAACTAACAGTAGAGTGGTTACCTACTCACTCTGAAGGCCAGAGAATGTGGGATCAATTCAAGCTCTAGAATTTACTAGTTGTGAGACCTTGGATAAGTTGCCTATCTTTTCAAAGCCTCAGTTCCCTTTTCTGTAAAACAGAGAAATAATAAGTGCCTATCCCACTGAGCTGTTGAGAGGCCTGCAGTAATCGTCTCATAAGTATTAGCTATTATTAGTACTATTAGTGGTTTTATCAACCTAGGGCAAATTACTTAGCTCAATTCCCTCGTCTATAAAAGAGGGAGTAGGTGAAATTGTTCTTAAGCCTTCCAGGTCCACTTTATCACATAATAAACTTAAATCTGTGTGTGATTAGCTTTTCCCATCTATCCTCATTGGGTTGGTAGTTCTTAACCTGGAGCCCATGGATAGGCTTCATGGGGGTCCCTGAGCCCTTTAAAATGGAGTACAATTGCATATGAGTACTTATTTAAAGATAGGAGACATAGCTTTCAGAATCCATAGCTTAAAATAGATTTAAAACCACTGTCTTTAGGACTATACAAATCAAATCTATTCGATCTTTGACATAACAGAACTTAATTTCTGTAAAGACTTGAATTTTTCCCAGGTTAGATATCCTAAGTTCCTTCTATCAAATTTTTTATATTATATGGTTTCTCTTCTGAATGACCATATAAAGTTGACATCTTTCTTGAAATATGGTTCCAAAAGATGAGCACAGTATTCTTGGCATGATACATCCAATCAGTACGAGGGAGAACTTCCTTGCTGTAGAGAAGCATTACTTCTATTAATAGTCCTTAAGGCGCCATTAGATTTGGACAGTTAGATCAACCTGCACAACCTTAGTCACCTAAGTCTTTCTTACTTGGTTCTCTGCTAATATCATATACTTCTCTGTGCAGCTGTCCTTTTGGACATAAATACAGTTTATATTTACCCTTGACAAATTTCATCTTGTGAGATTTAGTCCAACTCTCCAATCTGTCAAAAATTAATCTCAAATAATAAGATGATATAAATAAAATACATATGGATATACTCTGAATGGTAGGGAGAAAAAAATATCACCACCTATTTTAACATATATTTTCACAGATCTGACTTACAACTTCCTCTGATCTCATAAACTGTAATACTAAAAATAGTTTATTAAATTTTTATATTAAATTATTATTAAAATAGTTTATGAAAATAGGTTCCCTAGGTTTGAGGCTAATTTTTAGACCACAGCACATACACAAAATCAATTCAAAGAATCCTAACCATAATTTCCCTTAAATGCAGCTCACATGACTCTATACTAACAGTAGAGATGGACAAAAGCAGCATGAGGAAAGAAAGTTTACAGTACATTAAGGAGCAGTTCCTTCTCTCTTAATCATTGTTGATACACTGACCAACTGCCTTTTCCATGTCTTAGTGATCCCTCTATAAAAGGGAAATAATCAAATTTGTCTAAAGTAGGATATAAAACTTAATTTTTAGAGCCCACCCTCTTCAATAGCCTCCATGAATGGCAAAGGTCTTTTATTTTATTTTATTTTTTTATTATTATTATTTTTTTAATTTATTTATTATTTATTTATTATTTATTTTTGGCTGTGTTGGGTCTTCGTTTCTGTGCGAGGACTTTCTGTAGTTGCGGCAAGCGGGGGCCACTCTTCATCGCGATGCGCGGGCCTCTCACTATCGAGGCCTCTCTTGTTGCGGAGCACAGGCTCCAGACGCGCAGGCTCAGTAGTCGTGGCTCACGGGCCTAGTTGCTCCGCAGCATGTGGGATCTTCCCAGACCAGGGCTCGAACCCGTGTCCCCTGCATTGGCAGGCAGATTCTCAACCACTGCGTCACCAGGGAAGCCTGGCAAAGGTCTTTTAAATCAGCATAATTTATCCTGTGATTCAACACAAACCAGTAAGGTTTACTCATGGGGTTTCCTGAGTCTTCCTGTGTTGGAATTTATAAGTACCTGCTAGGTGATCTTTTGCAGTCTATACTCACCATCTACAATAGACATATTTCTAGATGTTGACATAGTGGCCTTTGAACTTCTGCCTCGAGTAGAAGTCTCCAGAGCAGCGCCTGCTGTTAGAATAATGAGCGGTCAGTATAAAAGTCCACCAGTAGCTAAGGTTTTTTTTGTTTTTTTAAAAAAAATCACTAAATAAAGTTATGTCAAAACATAGTTTATGTGTAAAATGTCAAAGATATATATAAGAAGAAACATCTAGAGTCTGATCAATCAATTTTCAGAGACTATTCTTAGGCCACACTTGGTTCATATTGTTCCAATTACAATATAAGGAAAAAATTTATAAATGTAAGGATAATGAAAACAATTATCACTAGAAGATGGGGATTTCTCTCCTGGGAGATTTTTAACTAAAGTACTACCCATTTTAACAGTTTAAAATTCCAACAGATAAATATTTAATAAAAAAATAATTTAAAAATATTCCTAGGGATGGAGTTCTATAATGCATCAGGAAGTCACTAGATGACTATCTTCTATTATTTGGACTATTCAATGACAATAGTATCACATTAGACACAATGATGGCAATTAATTTAATGACTGCTTTAAAAAATCAAATTGTGTAGGGGCAGTTTTCAAAAATAATAAATTTTATAATCTGGAGTTTTCTTCCTGCTGTTAGTGGGCATTAGCTAGACATTTTCCTGAAGTGTTTGCCTCACTATTACTTTGTACATGTGAGAGTAAACATGTCTACTAAATGTTCCCAATGTGTGAGAAGCACTATGAAATTCTTTAAAAAAAAAAACGTGTTAAGAACTATTCAAACTATATGTGCATGTGGCCATTCAGAATTTATTTACATGAAATGTACATGTTGGAACTACATTAAAGACTGTTTTTATGCATTATAAAAATAAATTTTTAAAGGACTGTGTAACTCAATTCTGCCAAAATGAACACAATTCTGAATTTCCCACACAACTGCCAAGTGTGAATGTGTAAGAAAGACTGTACTCAGTGCTAACCTCTTCCTCTCTGAGATCCTCCTCTTGACACTGGATTCTGCCCTCTTCCTCCTCTCCGGCCTCTTCCTCGGCCTCTTCCTCTGTTGGCTGCTGCTGTGATGCTGTCATCAGAGTCATCAGCCATCTGTTCTGCCAAATCTATACTCATAAGGTCATCAGCACTAAAGGCGGAAGCAGCTTCCTCTGACTGCGATCTGAGGGCTCTGGCCCTACTCATGGCCTAAGAGGGATGACAAGAGGAAAATACACATCAGTAGACAATGCAGCAGCCTAAAAGTCATTAATCCAGTCACTCGGATGGACATTTCATATTGCCAAACTGTCTAAACTATTATTTTTCACTAATCATGCTAAAAAATGTAAAACAGGAGAAGCTCTCTCCCCCATCAATCAAATTCAGTGCCCACAATTTGTTAGATCAATTTACAATACCACTGATACCTGTAAAATGAGACCGTTTGAAAATGTATAAAATGAGACCTTTTGAAAATGTATATCAAGAACCATAAAATTTCACAGAATCAAAAGTTTCAGAACTGGGAGGAATGTTGGCAATCGCCCCTAATGCAACACCACCATTTGTAAGAGACTGCCATCATTTGAGCTACTTTGTACAACGGGCTCTTGATAAGTAACAAGAAAAAAAACTCGAGGTCGGTGGGGAGCAGGAGGCTGCCGCAGGGGAGGTGCCGCGGGCAGCCAGGACACCTGGCTTGGCCGTAACCCCGTCCGGGGCCGGGTGGGACCGCAAGGGCCCATGGCCGAGCCAGCTCCGTTACCTCTGACTTTCAAGGATGTGGCCGTTTATTTCTCCGAGCAAGAATGACTGAATCTAGAGGCATGGCAGAAGGAACTTTACAAGCAAGTAATGAGAACCAATTATGAGATTCTTGTTTCTCTAGTGAAGAACCAATTAAAGTAACTGAATCTATAGAGAAAGAAAAATAATCTTGTGTCATGAACCCCGTGCCACCCAAAAAGAATGTTGCAAGCATCAAGATCACATGGATGTGGACTTCCATGGTGGCACAGTGGTTAAGATTCTGCCTGCCAATGCAGGGGACACGGGTTCGAGCCCTGGTCCAGGAAGATCCCACATGCTGCGGAGCAACTAAGCCCGTGAGCCACAACTACTGAAGCCCACGCACCTAGAGCCTGTTCTCCTTAACAAGAGAAGCCACCACAATGAGAAGCCTGCGCACGACAGTGAACAGTAGCCCCTGCTCAATGCAACTAGAGAAAGCCCACGTGCAGCAATGAAGACCCAACAAAAGATCAAATGGATATGAAGTGGTGTATTAGTGTGGGTTTGGTTTGCACTTCCTTCATGGCTAATCATGTTGAGCATCTTTTCATTTGTGTATCTTTTCGGAGAAATGTCCATTCAAATACTTTGCCCATTTTTGAAGTGGGCTATTTGTCTTTTTATTGTTGGGTTATAAGTGTTCTCTCTTTGTTCTGAATATTGAACCCTTATCAGATATATGATTTGCAGATATTTTCTCCATTTCTTGGGTTGTCTGTTCCCTTTTTGATGGCGTCCTTTGAAGCAAAAAGTTTTAAGTTTTGATGAATTCCAGTTTATTTTTTCTTTTGTTGCTTGAGCTTTTGGTGTCATATCTAAGAAGCCATTGCCTAATCCAGAGTCACAAAGATCCACTCCTATATTTTCTTCTAAGAGTTTTATGGTTTTAGTGCATATATTTAGGTCTTTGATTCTTTTTTTTCCCTTCTTTGATCCATTTTGAGCTAATTTTTTTATACTGTGTGATATAGGGATCCAGCCTCTTTTGCATATGGATATCCAGTTGTCCCTACACCATTTGTTGAAAAGACTGTTCTTTCCCCCACTGAATTATCTTGGCACCCTTCTGGAAAACCAATTAACCATAAATGTCAGAGTTTATTTCTGGATTCTTGATTCTGTTTCATGGATTGATTTGTCTAGCCTTATCCCAGTACCACACTGTTTTAATTACCATTACTTTAGGATCAGTTTGTTAATTTCTGCCAAAAAAAAAAAAAAAAGGAAAAAGGCAGATGGGGTTTGGGGATTACTGTCATCTAGCAGTACTAAGTCTTCCAGTTCATGAACATGGGATATCATTTCATTTATTTAGTACTTTTTTTAGGACTTTTAAAATTACTTTCAGCAACATTTTATGATTTTTATTGTGCAAGTCTTATGTTTCTTTTATTGGGTTTATTCCTAAGTATTTTACTCTTTTTGATGTTCTTGTAAATGGACTTGTTTTCTTAATTTTTTTTTGAAAAATAGTTTTATTTTAAAAGATGCTGAGAGTTCAACCCAGATGAAGACTGAGAATAGGTGTATGGATTTATTTTTTTTAATTAATTTTTGTTGGAGTATAGTTGCTTTACAATGTTGTGTTAGTTTCTGCTGTACAGCAAAGTGAATCAGTTATACGTATACACATATCCCCTGTTTTTTAGATTTCCTTCCCATTTAGGTCACCAAAGAGCATTGAGTAGAGCTCCCTGTGTTATACAGTAGGTTCTCATTAGTTATCTATTTTATATATAGTAGTGTATATATGTCAATCCTAAGCTCCCAATTCATCTCACCCTCCCTTCCCCCCTTGGTTTCCACACGTTTGTTCTCTACATCTGTGTCTCTATTTCTGCTTTGCAAATAAGTTCATCTGTACCATTTTTCTAGATTCCACATATAAGCGATATTATATGATATTTGTTTTAGGCGTATGGATTTAAATAAAAGATAGTGATTTCTTTTTTCGTGAAATTAAAAAAAAAAGAAAAGAAAAAAGAAAAAAACTCACCAAAAATAGCTGCTATCTCTGGGTGATGAAATTTTAGGGTGCTTTTTGTTTTCTTCATTATTCTTGAATATTACAAATTTGCTACAATGTACGTTTTCTAAAATATTACTTTTATAATCAGAAAAACATAAGCAATAATCTCTTACAAATATATAGTAAAAAGAATTAGGTAGAACAAAACAATTGAAAGCCTGGAAATAATAAAAACCTGAGGGCCAAGATTTTAACTTAATAAATTTTAATTTGATAAGAAACTGTCTAGAAAAGACAAGTTTGAGACTTAATGAAATATCCTAACTCTGAAATGAATATAGATTTTCTGATTAAAAACAGAATAGGAGCAATGCTGCCCTGATCTCTTCCTTTAAACCTATCAAAATGTAACAAGGAGAACAAAAATTTTAAAAATACCTTTTTGAATAAAATTAGAAAATTGCTCCACCCACAAAACACAAAACCTAGGAGAAAGAGTTAATGGGTATAGTGAATATTTGGCCTGGCTAAGGGAGAAGGTTGAGAAGAGTTTCAGACACTACAGAGAGCTCCAAAATTGATCTACCCATGCCAAGAGGCCATGACAACAGTCTCTCTTGCTTGGAATGACTAGTTCTGGGTCTCAGAATAGGCATCCAGAGCTTTTCTAAGCTCTGTGTGGTGCCATGAAATATGGAGAGACAGGGCTAGATGAGGAGATGAGCACAGAGCAGGCAGGGCAGAAGCAGGAGTGTAGCGGGTGGGGGGAGGTGGAGGTAACCCAGCTTCACGCTGATGAACTTGCTGAAGTGAAACAACAGCTAAGTGACTACGGGAAGGGCTCAACATGGCATTACAACTCCAAAAGAACAAAACTTTAGGGAATACAACCAAAAAGATACAGAGAAAAAATAGTTGAAAAAGATTTCAATTCATCTTCCTTGTCCCAGATGAAGTACAGTCAATCCTCATAATTTTCAGACTCCGTATATGCAAATTCACCTACTTGCCAAAATTTATTTCTAACTCCTGATGCATTTGTGGTCATTCACGGACACGTGCAGAGAGGTGAAAATTCTGAATCGCCTGACACGCACCTTCCCAGATGAGGTCGAACGAGGCGACACTCAGCCTTCTTTAAACGAGTACCCTTTTCATAGTACGTTTAGTGCCGTGTTCACAATTTTGTGCTTTCAGCGGGGGATTTTACTTTTAAAACGGCCCCCAGTGTAGTGCTGAAGCGCTGTCTAGGGTTCCTAAGTGCAAGAAGCTGTGATGTGCCTTATGGAGGAAACACATGCATCATATACGCTTCATTAAGGCATGCGCTGAATGGGCCACAAGTCCAATGCTAATGAATCAATGATATATATTGAGTAAGGTCTTAAAACAGAAACACACATGGAAAGGGTTATGTATTAATCAGTTAACAAAAATGCTGTAACCAGTGGCTGGCAGGAACCTATTCCTGTATTTCCCCTAGGAGCAACAGTTCAGTGTTCACTCAGTGTTTACAGTGACTTTATAGAATACAACTACCATGAATAACGAGAACTAGCTCTACATTAAAATATACATATACAGGGACTTCCCTGGTGGCACAGTGGTTAAGAATCCGCCTGCCAATGCAGGGGACACGGGTTTGAGCCCTGGTCCGGGAAGATCCCACATGCCGTGGAGCAACTAAGCCTGTGCACCACAACTACTGAGCCTGCACTCTAGAGCCCATGAGCCACACTACTGAGCCCACGTGCCACAACTACTGAGCCCACGTGCCACAACTACTGAAGCCCGTCCGCCTAGAGCCTGTGCTCCGCAACAAGAGAAGCCTCCGCAATGAGAAGCCCGCGCACCACAACGAAGGGTAGCCCCCGCTCGCCGCAACTAGAGAAAGCCCGCGCACAGCAACGAAGACCCAAGGCAGCCAAAAATAAATAAATAAATTTATAAAATAAAATAAAAAATATATATATTTAAAAGAAAAAAGGAGACCTAAATTACATAAGGTAGATCTAATTGATACACGTTGAACTCTGTACTCTGAAAATAAACAATATACTTCTTTTCAAGACACCATGAAATGTTTTAACCGATATATAATGGGATGCTAAGAAAAACATCAATTCTAAATAGTAAAAAGAATATTATCATACTTTCTAATCACAATGCAATAAAATTAGAAATTAATAAGACAAAAGCCTGGACTCCAAACTGCAAAACAAAACAAAAATTGTAGAATACCTAGAAAATGATAATAAAAATACTGCATATCAGAACACATGAAACAATTTAAAAATGAATTGTTAAATTAAAGCAAAGAAAGGAGAATGGAGGGGAAAAAAGATCTAAGGAAAATTAAAAGAATTATGATAAAACACTCTGCTCAGTTCTAAGTAATCTGGAAAATAAATGACCTAAACTGAATCAAGAAAAGATAGACAGTCTCAACAGACTAATTAACAACATTTTGAGAAAATTCTTAAAAGAACTACACTCCCGAAAATGATCACAACCAGAGAGTTTCACAGGTAAATTCTACCAAATCTTCAAAGAACAGATGATTCCATGGCTATTTCAATAGGAACAGAGCATAAAGAAAGCAAGCTTCCAGCTGGTTTTTATAACGCCAGCATAACATGGTACTGAAAAACTGACAAAGAACTGCATGCACAAAAGGAAAATTACAGTATCTTACTCATGAATAGCAAAGCAAACAAAAGGAATCCCGGGGCGCATGGAAAGACCAGTACACCTATTATCAGGGGCTTCACAAAGTGATACTAAGGTTGGGTCAATAATAGGATAGGAAATAATATAATTCACCATATTAACAGAACACAGGAGGAAGAACCCTGCATGCTTATCTTCACAGATGCCAAAAAAGCTCTTAATTCATTACCCATTCTGGATTTAAACAAGCAAACAAAAAACTCTCAGGAACAAGTGGATACTTCTTTTACATAACAAAAACCTTAACTCTGCTGCTACACAAACACACATACAGAGTGTGCACACACTTTCACCCCAGTGCTCTTATAAACCAATTAGAGAAAGACCAATGCCCTAGCCAAAAGAAAAAAATATTCTATGCAAAGAACATGATCAGGTGTTTCATATAAATATAACTTATAAACATAAAAATTGCTCAGACTCACTAGTAATACAAGTAGTATGAGTTAAAAGCAACTGTAAGAAATAATTTCTCACCACTTAGATTTCTACAGATCAAAAGATGTAGTAATATGTCATGACCGCAAGGATGCAGGGAAATAAGCACTCCCTAATACTATCGGTCGGGAGAGGAACTGGTGTAACATATTTGGAGTGATTTGGCAGAATCTAGCAAAATTTAAAACACATATGCCTTTTTATGATTATTACTTCTTTGAATGAATTATCATCATTGCCAAATTTCATACTTTGCCTTTGTCTAAATACTACACCTTCATTTTAGCATCTCAAACATTATACTCAGATAATACTTTATCTTTCTGTACAACAGACTGTGGACTTTACTGATATCTTTGAACTACATTACTTCTATGAATTTACCTCATGAGTGGAGGCATAGGGCCAATGGCAAGACAATGTTTCCATATACTTTTTGCGAGATTTAAAAATATACTACCCTAGTATTATTGCACTTTTTTGTAGTAATATATACGTAACATAAAAATTTACCATTTTAACCATTTTTAAGTGTGTATTTCAGTGGCATTAAGTACATTACAGTGTTGTACAACCACTGCCATCATCCATTGTCACAACTTTTTCATAATCCCAAACTGAAACTCCATACCCATTAAATAACCCTTCATTCCCTAACTGCCCCCCCAAACTCCGATAATCACTCTTCTACCTTCTGTCTGTATGAATTTGACTACTCTAGGTATCTCATGTAAGTGGAATCATTTAGTATTTGTTCTTTTATGTCTGACTTACTTCACTTAGTATAATGTTTTGAAGGTTTATCCATGATATAGTATGTACCATTCTATACTTCAATTTCATTCCTTTTAAGGCTAAAGAATATTCCAATGGATGTATGTATCACATCTTGTTTACCCATTCATCTTTTGATAGACTTTGGATCGTTACTACCTGTGGGCTATTGTAAATAATGTTATGAACATTGGTGTACAAATACATGTTCGAGTCCCTGCTTTCAATTTTTTTTGGTAAATACACAGAAGTGGAATCACTAGATCATATGGCAATTCTATGTTTAATTTTCTGAGGAACCATCATACTGTTTTCCACAGTAGCTTTTATCTTCCCACCAGCAATGCACAAGGGTTCCAATTTCTCTATTTCCTTGCCAATACTTGTTACTTTCTAATTTTTGGATAATAGCCATCCAAAGGGGTGTGAATTTTATCTCATGGTTTTGATTAGAATCTCCTAGTGATTAGTGATGTGGAGCATCATTTCATGTGCTTTTTGGTTACTTGTATTTCTTCTTTAGAGAAATATCTATTTAAGCCCTTTGCTCATTTTTAAATTAGGTTGTTTTGTGTTCAATTTTAGGAGCTCTTTATATATTCTGGTTATTAATCCTTTATCAGACATATGATTTGCAAATATTTTCGCCCATGCTATTGGTTGCCTCTTCACTCTGGTAATAGCACTTGGTATTACAGTTTAAAAGAGGGTATCAACCCTGCCTCAAATTCAGATAGAACATAAGAAAGAAATCAGAGGCCCAGTGCAACTATGGACTATGGATCAGACTAAGAAGAGTTTTTACATTTTTAAAGGACTGTAAAAAAAAATATGTGACAGACACCATATATGGCTTGCAAAGCCTAAAATATTTACTATTTGGCCTTTTATTTAAATATGAACTTATAATTAAAGAAAATACTTGAGAGTGTTTCTATGTGAACAAAAAGACATTAAAGCATGTTTTTTCTCTACTGGAAGGACTAATGCTTTTGTTTGTCTGTTTAAATAATTTAAGTATGATACTGGGATTCATATTCTGAGCTAAATAATTCTGCAAAACTGTGAACCACAGCTTGGGAAAGTCCCAAACTCTATTAGTCAAGTTCTAAATAGAATGCTGAGAATGAAAAAATTTATAATACCCTATGGCATACTAAAAAATTACCTAAGAAGCCCTGATTACCTGTTACAGTCTTAAAATATAGCTGAAAATCTGAACTCCAAAGTTCTTTCTTCTGAAAAACTCCCATATGAAATTTCTCATACCCTCTCCTTACCATCCTTGGATAAAATGTTCACTCTTACTCTTTAAAAGACTAATGAAAAACTGAGATTAGTGATTTCGAACACAAAGGATCCATTATAAAGAAATATTTCTGTAATCTGTGAAATTGAAAAAGTTAATCAAGGGACTTCCCTGGCGGTCCAGTGGTTAAGATTCTGCGCTCCCAATGCAGGGGGCACGGGTTCAATCCCTGGTCGGGGAACTAAGATCCCGCATGCCGCATAGTGCGGCCTAAAAAACAAAACAAAACAAAAAAGAAAAAGTTAATCAAGTTTAAGTCAAATAATCCAAGAACCAAGAATCATTTCTTTCTAGCATTCATTCTTACCATTTGGTAAACTTCCTTTTCTACTTTAAGGGCACTCTACATAAGATGAATACAAATATAATAAATGTGGTAGGGTATCCCTAATCTATAGCTTTCTCCTCTTAGTTTCCAAAAATCACCTTGTAAAAAAATTTAAAAAGCAATTGATTCTATGCTTATTATAAAGTGATCTTCATGTGCTGCATGATTTTAGAAGTCTTAAATTTTTAGCCATTCATTGGCCATACCTTGTATTAATGTTATTATAATATAAAGCCCTGATAGGACATAGTATGGTGGAAAAGTCCAGACTCGGAGGTAGAACAGGTTCAAAATCCAGCCCCACCATGTGACCTGAAGTCTGGTCTCAGTCTCCTCATTTGTAAAATGGAAACTGAGATTAGTATAAGTAATGCACATAGCAAAAATTTAATAAGTACCATTTCCCTTTTCCCCTTGAAAACAGTAATGAATAAAGTCAAATAGGTAACCAGTTCTATTTTTTCCCAATACATTTATTTAGGAGAATGACTTTGATATTGGGAATGTTAAGTGTGAAATTTAGTGGATGGTGGTAGCTTTTAGTTCTGTAATCAATTACTGAAGGCTATTAATGAAAGACATGGTGTGGGAAAACACTGTAGTAAATACTGGTACTATCGCTGGTAATGTTAGCTTATGTTGCAAAATTTCCTATCTTACTGCATGGATAGTGTTAAGTGGTATAAGGGAAAGAGATCTGTGAAACCTATTACAACTAGACATTTAGAAGGTTATCCTAGCATATTCTTTTTAAAGAAAGGTTATTAACTGAGTTACTGTACTGTTCATATTTCTTCATATTCTAATGAAGTGGGACACAATTTGGAGGGGAAGAGTGTCCCAGAACATCAAACTTCTATAGTAAGACAGAGAAAAGAAAAAACCCACAACACCAAAAATGTCACTTTCCTATTCCCTAAAATTCCAGGTAAGTGGCATTATTGGATCAGTTAAAAATCCTAAATAGCAAGTATGGAATGTCGGATGATGAAGTAAATCAGATTTAGACTTGGAAGTTTCATTAAAAGAAAAAAACCCCACAAAAACCTAGAGTCTATCTTATGACCTCTAAAGATGGTACAGAAGAATTATTTGATAACCGATTTTTCCTATCAGAGTCTAAAACTGCTTGACCTTAAAGGCTGTGGTATTACCTAGTAGTCAACTACTAAACAGGATTCCTTTGGAAGAATTCAGGGAGGAAAAGAGTAAATTGAGAGTCTTCCTCTCCTTAAGCAGGGTGCTTTTCCTTCTCTCCTTAGTGACTCAGGTCTTGACTTTTGCCTAAGGAGTGTGCTTAAAATAAGGCAAAAAATATTATTTAAAAAGGGGGGAGGGGGCTCCTATTTATCCCCTTTTTATTGTAGCAGAGAAGACAGTGGGACTTGTCAAAGTTAATCTGAGGGATATGTCACGTTTCAACTCTTTCCAATTCACCGCCTGTCAGCTACAGTTCTGAAGTATTTAGGGAATGAAAATGGACAGTTGTATGAATTCAGTGAGGATGAAACTTCAGGTCATAAGGTTTAAATTTTTCTTTCTACATATATCTGTCTCACCTACTAAATTGAGAATCTCTGGTGGACACAGACTACACCTTTTTCATATTTATATTCCTAATAAAAAACAGAATGGCTACCCACAACAGGTACTATACAAAATGCTGAAGGAAAGCAATCAAGACAAAAGCCCAAAAGTAAATAATTGATAACATAATGTTTAAGTACTAGACAGCAATCATCAAACACTAAGGACAATTAGAAAACAGGAAAATATATTTCAATCATGAATTCACCAAGTATCAGAAAGAGGCCCAAAGTTTAAGTTAATGGTTGCTAACCTCAAGTCCCTAATCTCCAAAGTGACTGAAAAGACAGTGATAACGGTGAACAGGCTAATTTCAACATTTTAGAAAGGCCAGTGGACACTGTGTATTTACCTATGATGACACTGCTGACCAAAACACTAAGTTTCTTTCTTTTTGCCCCAAACAATATCAGCTCAGTAGGGTAAGATTTTATACTGATAAGATGCTCTAATAGCAGTTGGGAAATATTTTCATTAAAAAGAGCTCTACGGGCTACTATTCCTGTGCCTCACCTCCATGCCCGCACCCACCACATACACACATGCAAAATTAAGTAAGTTTTTGACAAGAGCAAAAGGAAAAAAAGAGAATATCAGCAAGCAGAATACTCGTAGGCCGAATTGGAATAAGTCAAAGGCAGCGGTCCTCAGCCAACCCCTGCTCAGTCCTACCCACCCAACAGAGATCCTGTGGACTGACTACTCTAAATAAACCTACTAGTTATTCTGATTTAACAAGCTGACATATAATAAAGGAATTTTCAGAAAAATTACCTCTCGAACTTCATCATCTTCTTCATTCTTCTGTCTGCTTTCTCTGAAACGACGTACCTGGATTGTAACAGAATAAATCACAAACATGTTACAAACATGTCTGTTATATAAATATAAAACTGATTAACTGATGTTTTCCATTACAACATAAAACTCGGAAATTCAAGTATAGTTTTGTTTCACAAAAGATTAAAGAAGTCATATTTCCCCAGTGACTTATATTAAAAATTCAGAAATGCACTCTAAGAAAAATTGGCCCTAAGCAAAATGATATTACCTGCTGACCAAATGTTCCAAGTCATTGAAAAACAGCCTGTCGGACTGCAGAGGAAAAAAT
This sequence comes from Eubalaena glacialis, assembly GCF_028564815.1. Classification (NCBI taxonomy): domain Eukaryota; kingdom Metazoa; phylum Chordata; class Mammalia; order Artiodactyla; family Balaenidae; genus Eubalaena; species Eubalaena glacialis. Next base: position 50,033,051 of record NC_083725.1, on the reverse strand, counting down.
TCTAATGTCCTATGGGTGTTATACTTCAGTAAAAGAGCTAAAAACAAAAACCTCTCTTTTAATAGGTTTGAATTATTACATTACTCAAATCATTCTTGGGCACCTGGCTGCAAGTCATCCAGGAGGCTCTCTGAAATGGTATCTGAAGTGGGTGGGCCCCTGAAGATCCATTTTGCTAACAGTCAACCACCAAATGTTTGCTGTCTGCCAACCCTGGTCCTGGTGCCAGGAAGGATACAAAGCTTCCTTTTTTACTGGTTCCTGCTCACAAAGCTCTTATAATATAGTTATGTAGCTAGAAATAAACTCCATTTATTTAATAATTTACTCGGCAACATATTTACTGAGCCAAGCTACTATGTGCCAGGTGCTATTGTAGGAACTGAGAATACAATAATGAACAAAATGGTCAAGAATTCTGCCCTCCATGGAGCTTACAATCAGTATGTGCATGTGTGTGTGCATGTGTGTGTGTGTGTTACAAAATAAGAAACAAAATAAAAAGTTATGTTGTATTTTAGAAAGTATATAGGATCAAGTTAATTTACAGCTAGACTGAGAAAGCTCCATCCTTACCTCTGAGGAGCCTCTGGCATTCCCAGGGCCAAATTATTTACTGATGGATTTCAACCTGCATGAGCAGTTAGACAGCATGGTTTGATTATGTGACCAGAGAGGCATAAAAGACTTCCTGGAAACTTCTGCACAGATCTTGGTGTTCTGTCCCGGGTTTGCTGTGTGCATATAAGGACGTGAGAAACAGACGCCTGGTGTCTCTCAGATCCCTAATGCCTGCCTATACTCCTTCTCTTGCAGTACTGTTATCAGTTGCCTTTAAATAAAAACTTTTAAGTGAGTATGTTCAGTGGAGTCTTATGAGTCCTTTCAAATATGTGAACCTGTGAAATCTTTGCAAAAGGTGTTAAGTGCTCAGAGAAAAGTAATGCAGGAAGAGGGACAGAGAGTGCTGAGGAGAGGCTACAGGATGATCATCAAAGGCCTCACGGAGAAAGTAGCAAAGCAAGAAGGTAGCAAAGATTTTAAAAGGTAGGGAATGAACCTTGCAAATAACTGGGGAAAATCATTCCAGTCAAAGGAAAGAATATATGCAAAGGCACTGGGGCAGAAGCATGGTATGTTTAAGAAACAGTAAGGAGGTCGCTGGGCTGGAGCAGACATAAGGATGAAGAAGTAACAGAAACCACATTGAGTAAGGCCTTGGGAGCAACTGTAAGGACTTTTGTTTTTAGGCAGGAGTGACTTCATCTAAACTATGTTACGATCACCAACAGCCCAGCTGAGCTGAGGACAGAACAGAGTGTGGAAGAAAAGCTCAGACAGAAACAGGGAGACCAGTGTGGAGGCCACAGGAGTAATCTAGGTGAGAAATGGCCAGGCCTTGGACCACTGATAGAGATGAAGGTGGTGAGAAATAGTCACATTCTGTAATATATTCTGAAGGTAGAGTTAAAGGATTTCCAGACAGGATATAGGTGACAGAAAAAGAGGAGTCAAGGATAACTTCAAGGTTTATCACTTGAGCAAATGAAAGACTAGTGCTTCCACTAGAACCCTACAGGTAGAGCAGGGGCTAAGCTTCAGCAATTCAGACTGGGAATGTTGGAAGTTGGAGAGGTCTATTAAACATCCAAGTGGAAGGTCTAGCAGGTTGTTGGCTACATAAGTCTTGAGTTGAGAGGAGAGGTTTGGGCTAGACTTTTGAAAAGTCATCACCAGATGACAGTATTTAAAGCCAGGAAGCTGGGTGACAATACAAAAGGAATATGTAGATGAAGAAGGGGTCCAAGGACTGAGTTCTGGAGACTCCAACTTAAGAGGCTGGAGAGGTGAGAGGAATCAACAACAGAGATTGAGAATACACATACAATGAGCTGGGAAGAAAACCAGAAGAGTATGGAGCCCTAAAAGCCAATGGAAAAAAGGTTTTAAGAAGAGGTCAAGTGAGATTTAAGATGGAGAACGGACAATGGATTTAGCACTGGAGGTCATTGGTGCTTTGACAAGAGTAAATTCACTGGAATGAGGGGGTGGAAACCCCTGAATAGATGGATTTAAGAGAAAAATGAAGGCGAAGAATCTGGGCAGCAAATACAGAAAACTCTGTGAAGCAATTCTGCTATAAAAGAGGAAAAAAGAAACAGAATAACAGCGAAAGGGAAATAGGATCTAGGCTCCCGAGTCTTGTTGAAAGAAATAGCAGCAAGTTTGTTAAGATTCAGTAGAAGGGGAAAAATACAGGAATAATATATTTTTTTAAAGACGGCACAGCATGTAACAGTGCTCGAGGTGGCATGTGATATATCAAAAGCACTGAGTCATTCACAGAAGAGAAATGAGCGTCAGAGTAAAAATACCGAGCAGGCATTATGTGCCAGTGTACTGAGGGCTTACATGTATTCTTTTAATCCTCACAACAACCTTGAATGAAGTTCTATTATCCCCATTTCATAGATGAGGAAACTGAGGCACAGAGAGGTTAAATACTTCACTGACGGTTCCATAGCGAGTAAGGTCATTTGGTCTATAGTCCATACTCTTAGCCACCATGCTACACACACCCCCCCCCCCCCCCCCACACACACACACTCTCTCTCTCTCTCTCTCTCTCAAAAGTCATGATGTCACTCCAGGTGTGGATGATCATTTTGGGGAGTGGAGGGTGGGAAGGAGGGTTTGTTTGTTTTATTTATTTACTTTTTTAGAGCAGCTTGGGTTCACAGCAAAATTAAAAGGAAGGCACAGAGATTTCCCATATAGCCCTGTCCCATACATGCACAGCCTCCCCTGTTAATATCAACATCCCCCACCAGAACTGTACAGTTGTTATAACTGATGAACCGATACTGACACTCCATACTCCATATCACCTAAACTCCTTAAGGTTCACTCTTGGTGGTGTACATTCTATGAGTTTGGACAAATGTATAATGACATGTATACATGTATAACCCACCATTACAGTTTGATACAGAGTAGTTTTACTGTTCTAAAAATCCTCTGTGAATCCACCTTTTCATCCCCTTATCCCATCCCTGCCCAACCACTGATTTTTGTACTATGTCCATAGTTTTACCTTTTCTAGAATGTTACATAGCAGGAATCATACATTAAGTTACTTTTTCAGATTGGCTTCTTTCAGTTGGTGATAGTCACTTAAGGTTCCTCCATGTCTTTTAATGGCTTGATAGGTCATTTCTTTTTAGCACAGAATAATATTCCCTTGTCTAGATGTTTCACAGTTTACTTATTCATTTACCTACTGAAGTACATCTGTGTTGCTTCCAAGTTTTGGCAATTATGAATAAAGCTGCTATAAATATCATGTGCAGGTTTGTGTTTAGACATAAGTTTTCAACTCCTTGGGTAGATACCAAGGAGCACGACTGCTGGAGAGTATGGGAAGAGTATGTTTACTTTTATAAGAAACTGACAAACTGCCTTTCAAAGTGACTGCACCACTTTGCATTCCCACTCGCAATCTAAGAGTTCCTGCTGCACCACATCCTCACCAGCATGTGGTGTTGTCGGTGCTCTGGAATTTGGCCGTTCTGACAGGTATGTAGTGGCATATCTCCTTGTTTTAATTTGCATTTCCCTAATGACATAAGATGTAGAGAATCTTTTCATATGCTTACTTGCCAACTGACTACCTTCCTTGGTCTGGTAAGGTCTTTTGCCCATTTTTTAATTGGATTTTTAAATTTTCTTATTGTTGCATTTTAAGAGTTTTTGTATATTTTAGATAATAATCCCTCATCAAACGTGTCTTTTGCAACTATCTTCTCCCAGTCTGTGGCGTGTCTTCTCATTCTCTTCATGTTGTCTTTTGCAGAGCAAAAGTTTTTAATTTCAATGTAGTCTAGCTTATCAATTACTTCTTTCCTGAATCGTGCTTTTGATGTTGAATCTAAAAAGTCATCACCATATACAAGGTCATCTAGGTTTTCTCCTATGTTATCTCCTAGGAGTTTTACAGTTTTGCATTTGACATTTAGGGGGTATGGTCATGTTATATTTATGGCACTTGACTGACAAATCCACCCATGCTAAAAATTTACAAACCTAACACATCCAGAGCCACAGAGTAAGTAGTTTTAGAGTGTGGATTATCTGCCTTCCCTGTGAAAGCACCTGGCATTTAATATTACTGGTTGTACATTAGTTGACACCATAAGGCTTTAAAAGAAGCATGTTAAATGACTAAAAGCACAAAAATAAAAGTAAAAGGGAATGAGTTTTAAAAATAACATTTTGTTCTTCTGCTTAGAGGGAATTTGGAAAATACAGAAAACGATCCCCTAAAATCCCACTACCTGAGCATAACCACTGATAATGTTTGGAATATCTTCTTCCATTCTTTGCATACATGCACCCACTCACATATAAAATAAAAATAACTGGGATCACATTGTGTATAGTTTTACCTCTTTGGAATTCTTTTCCCACTTAACACTGAAAATACTTTTCCATGTTCTTCAAAAGTGTAATTTTTAATAGCCACATAGTATTCCATACTATGTATGTGCCAATATTTATTTTACCAAAACATTTCCAACTTTTCCCCACTGCAGATAACACTGACAGAAATTACTCGCCATTCTAATCTCTATCTCATTATTGTCTTAGGAAAATCTCCCAGGGCTGAGTTAAAGGACAAATCTTAAGCTTCTTGACATGCTTAAGAAGGCAAAAATGCTTTTCAGTGCAGCTATTCAAACTCTGATACTCCTACCAGTAGAGTACTAAATATCTTTCTCAAATTGTTGCCACTTTGACAGATAAAAAATACATTTAATTTGAGCTTCTTTGATTATCCTAGGTTAAATACCAGTTTCATATGCCTATTAGCCATTTATATTTCTTTTGTGAACCACCTATTCAGGTCCTCTGTTCATTATTCTATTGAAATGTTTAATATTCTTAAGATTAATAAGAGCCCTTTAATATAGTAAGAATATTAACCTTTTGTTCTGCCCACATACGAATATTTTCTCCATGTCGATACCTTCTAATTTTGTTTTTTGACAATTTGACAGGCAAACTTTTAGAAATTTTATGTAGTCAAATCTAAAGAGCTTTTCCTCTGCTTTTATGCACAGAGGGACTGCATTTCCTAGGTGAAATTCAAAATCTCAATCAAAACTTAATAAAAAATTGAAATAAGCAGACATTTTCGCCCTATGAAGTTCATTTTAAAGCACTTTCATGATCTTCAAGAGAAGATACTAGCTATGGGGAACAAAACTAACATTCACTGGGTATCAATCATATTTGAGACTGTGTTCTAGACACTTATTAGACATTTTCTAATTTAATCCTCACTTTATGATCTCAATTTATAGATGAGGAAACTAAACAAATCAGTGAAGTTAATTAGTGATTTACCAGAAAGAAACGTAGAGCTACTCTTAAGGAGAGACTATCTAAATAATAGATTTTCCACCCCAAATTAGTTACTCACCTCTTCATCGATTTTATCCTCTAGGGCATCAGTATGACGTTCTTTAAGAAATCGCTGTGTTTTTTCCAACTGATATTTCACTAATTCCTCTATGGCATCTTTTTCTTCCTTGTCCACAAATTCTTGTACTGCTTCACCCATTCCCCTTTCTGTTAGAAGTGAGAGCTGCACGTTCTGTAAGAGACATATAAATCACTGGATGCAGCATCTTCCTTACAAAACAATTCTGTATAAGCAAGGAAAATTACAGAATAATTTTACCAGAGAAAAAGACAAAAAAGTTATCTAGTTATTGGAGGGAAAACAAAGCAAAGCAAAATAAATCAATGGACGGTAATTAAGCCTATTGATAAATACTAAGGGCCAGAAAAAGCAAAGTAAAAACAAGAAACAGGAGTAGAGTACAGGACTGGTGAAAATGCAGAGGCCTGAGAGGCTGGGACATAGAGTCCAGAAATAGCAGCTGATGACTAAGAGAGCAGGTTAACCAGTGTGGTAGGCAGAAAAATGGCCCCTAAAGATGTCCACATCCTAATCTCTGGGACCTGTGAATATGTTACATGGCAAAGGAGAATTAAGGTTACAGATGGAATTAAGGTTGCTAAGCAGCTGGCTACAAAACTGGGAGATTATCAGGGACTATCCAGGTGGGCCCAGTGTAATCACAAGCATCCTTGAAAATAGAAGAGGGAGGCCGAAGAAGGGAGTCACAGAGAAGTATCCGGGGAAATGATGGCCAGACAGATCCAGCGTTGCTTGCTTTGAAGATGGAAGAAGGGAGCCCAGAGCCAAGAAACACAGGTACCTCCAGAAGCTGGAGAAGATGAGGAAATGGAATCTTCCCTACAGCTTCCAGAAAGGAACACAGCCTTGACAACACCTCAGTTTTTGTCCAGTGAGACCAGTGTCTGGTTTCTGACCTACAAAACTGTAAGGTAATAAACCTGTGTTGTTTTAAACCACTAAGTTTGTGGACATTTATTCCAGCACCTATAGGAAGCTAATACAACCAGAGGATCTCAAAGGGGCATATACCCACAAAAATAAGAATAGCTTCACCATCCAGTGGCTTATTAATAAAGTAACTCTGAAATTACATCCAGATGCAAGAAAATTAAATCCTGGATTCAGACTTAGGTAGTAGCGATAAAAAGAAAGAGGATAACAGCATTGACAATAACAGCCACAATAATAACAATATTAATGACTGACATTAATTAAGCACTTATTTTTCTTGATACATATTAACTATAAATGAATGTAATTGTTACCCGGCTTACTTCATGGAGACATTCTGAGGATTCATTTTGTTTAAACTATCTATTACACATATCTTAAATTAAAATCTGTTATTATAAGATAGCCATTATCCAAACTGAGAACTGTAACTAAGAAATTACCTTCTCTGCGGTTTGAAAATACTGTTTCACAAGGTCTTCTACCCTTAGAGTTGTTCCTTCTGAAGGTTTTGTGATGAACTTCCCAAAGTTGATCTCTTCTCCTAGAAAAAAGAAGTCCATGAAAAAAAAAAAGTAGCAGTTTCTCTTTTAATGTTAAAGTGCCCAAACTCACTGAAGGTTGCTGTCAGTGAAGGAGGTATGGCCAAACTTTATCAACTGTCAGTTTGCTCAACCCAGTAAATTTTGAGGCAAAAACATGTCATTTTTGCTAATATCTAGAGTCGTTTCCCCAAGGTCTGTATTTCTTTTCCAAATCTCCAAGTAGTATGTCTCTTGGAGCTGTTCTCACAGAGTGGTCCACAGATCTCTGGGAGTCCCCCATACTGGTTCAGGGGGCTTAAGGTCAAATGTACTTTCATAATAATACTAAGACGTTATTTATCTCTTCCACCGTATTGACATTTGCACTGATGACACAAAAGCAGTCATGGGTAAAACTGCCGGTGCCTTGGGACGAGTCAAGGCAGTGTCTCTGAGTACTACTGAGAGTCATCACTTCGTACTCACAGTTCAAAACAAGACAAAACAAAAAGCCAGTTTCACATAAGAATGTCCTTGATGAAACAGCAAAAATTATTAATTTAATTAAATCTTGGCCATTAAACACGTATCTTTTTAATATTCTGTGAGACAAATGGGAAGTAGGTTTAAAGCACATTTGCTGTATTCCTAGGCAGGATGGCTGTCTCAAAAAACAGCAGGTACAGAATAAAAAGAATACTGGGCAAGAAGTCAAAAAGCATAGGGTCCAGTAGGTGCTCTGCTCATAACCTTTGTCAGGGAAATGAATATTAACTGTCTAGCACATGTGTGACCTGGTGTGGAAAACACAATGATAAAATGACAGGATGCCGCCCATAATAGCAAATGATTACAATACAAGATGGTAAGTGCTACAACAGAGGTAAGAACAGAATATATGACACTCAGAGAAGAAATAAATTAATTCGTCTCAAAGAAGGCTGAAAATAACATGCAGATAGCAAACGCAGTTATCATTTGACTCAAGACTTGCACTGCAACTAAGAAGTCTGCATGCCGCAACTGAAGATCCTGCATGCTACAACAAAGATCCCGCGTGCCATGACTAAGACCCGGCGCAGCCAAAAATAAAAACAAATAAATAAATTAATTAAAAAAAAAAAAAAAAAAGACTTGCAGAATGAATAAGACATACTAAGCAAAAAAGGAAAAAGAAAAAGTATTTTAGGCAGAGGGAAAAGTTTATGCAATGGCTTAGAGGGTAAAGAGGCACAAAGTTCAGTGTGCCTCTTACAAAGTGGTGAGGACAAGTGAATAGAAATCTTTTTTGAATTTCAAGACAGGAGAATTAATATTACTTCATAAATATGATTACTATATTCTACTATGCCAGACACTATGTTAAGACCATTTACACACAGTATATCATCTGATCCTCACAACAATCCCGTGAGGCAGGCACAGTTATTATCCTGATTTTGTAGACAAGAAAACAAAACATCAGAGATTAAGTAATTTGCATGATGTCACACATGTAGTTAAAGTAGCAGAGCTGGCCAAAACAACAAACAATTTCATGCTTTCAATAAGATATACAAAAGGGTCATTGTTTCCATTCAGCAATTAATGTTTAAACAAAAAAGGGATCATCAGAACAAAACTGACAATGGATGAAACTCAAGTAACATAAGGTACTAGGTTCTATACTCCACATTCTCACAAATGCTACACCCCAAAAATTCAAGGAATTGATAAGGATGGACAATTAAAGTAAATCACCATCAGTAAGTAACTAGCTAAAATTCATAGCATAAAAATATCATTCTCTGATATGGATTTTTCCCCCCTAAAACAGTATTCTATGAGCTCCATTTAAATATCCAAATGACTGTTTCAGGCTGAATTAACAGCACACACCATTGTGATCACAATTTCACTATGAAAAACAGAAGCCCATTAAATCGGGGTTAATAAAAATCAAGGTAGCGTACATGTAAACAAGGGCCGTATTTTTCTATGAAAATTCTGACTCGATAGCTCTAAGGAGATGAGCCTCTGTATTTAAAAGGACCAATACTTCTTAAGAAGAAGCACTGTTTCAGTCAGATGACCTGTTTTTGATAAATGCTAAAATAAGGGCAATTAGTTTTTATGAACTTTAATTGGAAATTAATTATCTGATCATCAGAAACATCAAACTTAAGCCCTTAAGTACATATCTTTTTAATATTCTGGGACACCTCTTATTTCAAAAGACTGGAGTCTTCTTAAATCACTGTACACTGTAAAGTTGGAATATTTAGCCCTGCAAAATTTGAGAGTATGTTCTCTGAACATTAATAATGTATAGTAAATAATAGATATTTAAACACTTTATCTCTAAAGTGTGTTGTTAATCAGCAGCACGTTTTAAAAAAACTACGAAAGGCTTCATTTCTTTATTGATATCCACAAGTTTACAAATGATCACTATCTAATTTTTAGAAGAGATTTAATTATTCCAACTATCAGTTTATTTGTCTGAGATATTAGAAAGAATCATAATAAAACATTTTCCATTATTGTTTTATTGTTTTATACTTTTACTAGAGATTGATATATGTGAAGCCTATAAGAGCATTTTTTAATTTGTAAAGATAACTAGCTTACCCGTGTCTTCCTTTTGCTCTCTACGCCTGAAAAAATGGATAACATCTTTTGGATTAGCTACCCGGTCCACAAATTTCTGGCTAAAGCGAAGAACACTGAACGGTTCAAAGCCTCCACTATAGTCCACCTGGAAATACAGAATAAGCTATGAAGGCTAGGGAACAACAGATCACCAATTTCAGTATTCATGTTTATGTGTAATACTTTTAAGTTAATATGTTAATGTTCCACAATTCATTTTAAAGATCATTATGATGTTATACCATTTATTCTACTGAGAAAATAAAACTTCAAAGGTTTACGCTTACGCAGAACATTGTCTGATGGAATCAAGATACAGTAAGAATTCCCACAATGTCAGAAAATTACATCTCCCCATGATAAAATTAGCAGTCTAGGTACCAGGAATATCATCTGAAAAGGATGTGAAATTTCTAAACAAATTTTTTTAAACTTTTAAAACAGAAGGAGATTCTCTACCAAAACAAAATGCTGGCCCCAGATGCATTTGTTAATTGGTCTATCATGTAGGGATAAGCTTTTACACTAGACAAAAATAAATGCTGGGAAAATCCATGGAGGAAAAGAAGCTAGTCTGTGAGCTTTGAGAAATGATCACCTTCCTTCAAAACACAGTACAGTCATCCCTCAGTATTCACGGGGGATTGGTTCCAGGATCCCTAAGAACACCAAAATCTGTGGATGCTCAAGTCCCTTATTATAAAATGGTGGAGTTCAATCAGCCCTCCATATCCGTGGATGTGGAAGTGCAGGTACAGAGGGCCGACTGTTTCTATTTATAAAAGAACTAATAATTGCTCTCAAGGCAGGCTCTTTCTAAAGAAGTCTATAGTGGTACCAAGCTCTTTACAAAGAAAAATACTACATCTCTTTCTAAGAGATATAATCGTTCTCCTAAACTAGCTGTTCTCGAAGTATGCTCGGGGAATCAGCATTGTACCACATCACCAGCCTTTCCAGATTACTCCTAACCTCCACCCCACTCTTCATCACACTTAGCACTAGCTAAGATTTTGTTCATGTATTCGGTATTTGTTTCTTGTGTCTCTCCTCACACCTCCACCTCCTGTAACCCTCGTCTATTTTACCATCGCTGTGGCCCTCCTCCCCGGCCACCAGCATGCAGAAAGAAGGTACTCAACATACATTTGTTCACTGCATTAGTGAATCAGTGAGCGTCCTCTAGCCAACACAATGTACTTCTGGAATACTACTTACGTGAAAATATTTGTTCTTTTGTTTCCTTAATGAATTAATAATTTAGTGTGTTTAGAAAAAGGAATGCCAATTTTCAATTTAAGTCTGGTTGGTTCTAATGGTATCAGGCAGACATAGATGAGGAACATGGGACCTTCTGCCCTGATAAAGAGAACTATGTGGTTCCCCCAAAGCAACTATGTTTCTGTTACCCAGACCATCTCTACAGCTGCTGCCATGTTCTAAAACAGAAAATGCCAAATGCTCAAGCTATTGGGCCTCCCCAAAACTCTTCAGACATTTTTAACAACTGTACTCCAGCCTAGTTTTATTTGTAATTTTCTGCTCCTAAAAGTCGCAAAACTCGTTCACTAAGCAAACTTTACTGAGTGTCCACAATGTGTAGGCACTCTGCTAAGGGCCAGGGGTACCACCGTAAGTAAAACAGCACCTTGGTTGTGAAGAAATTCACAGGCTGACTGGGAAGATAAACTATGTAAAGAAGTAATTGCAAGCAGAATGTGATGGTGCTGTCAGACGTATGTACACTGTGCAGTGCAGCCAAAAAAAAAAAACTTTAAAAAAATATTTAATAAAATATTATTACATATATACATATATATAACATTTTATTACATCTTCTGATAGTGAGATGTAATAAAGCCATTCTCTTTCTTGGCAAACTCAAAAAAAAAAAAAAAAAAAGAAGTATGTACAAAGCAGACTGAGGACACAAAGGAAGAAGGAACGACTCTGAAGGGAAGTCAAGAAAGGCTTCTTTTGAAGAGGGGAAGCTTTAAGTGGGTGTTAAAGGGGATATTACGAAAGAAGGAGAGAAGTGCATTCCATGCAACAGGATCAGCATGGGCAAACGTTCCAAAGAGTGAAATAAACTCCACTGGGACTAGGAAAACAGCAACTTTTAGTCCAGTATAACTGGAGCTTAGGAGGCGCTGGCAGGAAATGAGGTAGAAGCAAAGAGGTGGGTTTAGACCAGGTCATATAAACCCTCTGAATGCCATGCAAGAGTTTAGATTTGTTCCTGTTAGAGCTAGGAAATCATTAAGTTGTTTTCAGCAGGAAAGACATGCAAGATCGTATTTTCCAAAGATGATCTTGGCATTAGTGTGGAGAGGCTAGAGGTGGGGAGAGGGGGAAACTGGAGGCAGAGTCAGACAGTCGGCTACAGGCCAAGTAAGAATCAGGCCTCAGCTACAGCAATGACAACGGGATAGAGAGAAGGGGCCAGATTACTAAATTCATTTAGATCTTGTAAATCTATGAAGTACAACCAAGGGACAAGAGATCCAGTGGCTCAAGGTCATATAGCTAGTGGCAGAGCCAGAAGCAAACCTAAGCAGTCTGGTTCTAGAATGTACTCTTTACCTTCACACTCTGTGTCCCAGGGCTTCTCAAATTTTAATGTGCATATAAATCTCTTGGGGATCTTGTTAAAATGTAATTCAGTGGGGTTAATGTGGAGCCTGAGATTCTGCATTTTTAAGAATTTTCCAGGTGATGCCAATGTTGCTGGTTTGAGGGCCGCACCCCTTAAGTACAAGGCTTTAGAAGGACTCTTGGACCTCAACAAGGAGGTCTAAGCTGGAGGTCAAAATTTGGGAGTCGTCATTCTATAGGTGACCATATGCCTAGACTGAACAGAGGGCTAACTGAAAGATAGGAAGGGACAAACATCATTCGTAGTAGAGAATGCCAAAGAGTGATTCAGTAAGATGACAAAAATCTACTGGATTTGACAATTGAAGGTCATCTTTTCCACCTGAGATGGTGGGGTCAGAGCCTTGATTATAGTGGATTGAGGAAGAGAATATTACATGAGCAATATAGACAATGCATTTTTTTGAAAGAAAATCAGAAAGGGCAGGAGCTAGGAGAAGGGAAAGGCAGGGGGCAAAAAAAAAAAATCTGTTGTTATTTGTTTGTTTGTATATATCATGATAGAAAAGGTAAGCAGGCTTATAGGCACAGGAAACACTTCAATTTCTTAGACTTTTCTAATACTCTCAAATACTTATCAATTCTTTCCACATATTTATCAAGCACTTGTTATGTGTCAGGAACTGTTCTGGGATCTTTGGATACATTAGTTAAGAAGATTCACAAAGTTCCGTGCTTCTACAGAGCTGATAGTTTTGTAACTGAGGACAAACAATAACCAAAATAAATAAATTGGGTGTTGTAGGTTAGGAGGATGTGCTGTGGGAAAAAAAGAAAAGAAAAAGTAGAGAAGGGAAGTGAAATCAGGAGTGTTGGAGAGAGGGTATGGGGGTTGTAATCTTAATTAGGCTGGAGCCCACTGAGGTGACCACTGAGGTGACATCTGAGCAGATCTGGAGGAGGTGAGAGCATGTCTGATGCATCTGAGGAATTACAAGAAGGCCAAGTGTCTGGAAGGGAGGGAGAGAAGGGAACAGTAAACGATGAAGTCAGAGAGCACAGCCAACGTATCAAATAAAATAGACTATTTAGAAAATGAGAAAAATAAGAGGAAAAAAAACACCAAACCTATCAAAATGAAACTATGATTAAATCAAATCCTGGCTGCTTTATTATTTTTTCCACCAATGATGACTGCTCTTTTTACTATACGTACTCTCTTTGGTACTTTTCCAAAAAAATCCATGTAAACTGTACAATACTCTCCTCTGAAAATCAATAAAGTTGAATTTATCTAAAGAGGACTTACTCGCAGTCGTATAAGAGGCTTCTCTGGCTGTCGAGAATTTCCCAGACGTTCCCGTTCTGCATTTTCAAGCATTTCTTCAATCTCAAAATAAAGATATTGTCATGTCTAGGGGGAAGAGGTACTACCGGCTGGCATCTAGTGGTTGAGGTCAGAGAGGACTTGTAAAAATCCTACCATGCACAGAACAAGCTCCCACAACAAAGTGTTACCCACTAAAATGTCAATTGTGCCAAGATTGAGAGACCCCGGGCTTCCTGACTAGGCCAAGACAATCCATTCATTTTCCATCTCCCTGGCCTCAGAGATTGGGTTCAGGGACAAGTACATGACCTCAGTCCAGGGAAACTCAGTGCTAGGGGTTTATTTGGAACTACTGGGAAAAAATGATTCTTTCAGCTGTAAGGACAATGTAAGTCTGTGGGCCACCACGTGAAAATGCCTTCCTTATAGCGAAGCTTAAGACAGAAACCATCAGACTGGGTGGCACAGAACTAGACACAGAAACAGAGAAAACTACAGTCTTAATCTGAGCTTCTGGATCTAGTCATTCTGAAACCAGCAAACTCTTAAACTTTCCAGTTATATGAGTTACATGTTGCTAGTAAGCTGTGACACTGGGCGAGTTACTTTATCTAAGGTTCAGCTCCTCTTTCTATAAAATGTGTATGGTAGACTCTACCTACCTATAGCATCGTTCAGTGGATTAAATGCAAAATGCTGTCAACGGTGTCCAGAATATATACGCCGCCAATGAATATCAGTGATAATTATCATTATCATTATCATGATTTTTATAAGAATAAAACGCAAAGCAGAAGAGCCTATACAGCATAAGAACTGAATAAGTGTCAGTAATTAATGTTATTAAGCTGTCAAGTTCCATATTATTAAATGCATTCACCCAACTTCATAGTGGCTCTAGAATTTCCGTAGTGGTTTAGGGATGGCAATCTGCATGGTGGGAGGTATGGGACTTACAATGAAGTGACAAGGTGCATAGCACACATTTTAAGATTTTATTTGGAGGGAGATTTCAGGGTGAAAGGGATGTGTGATAGAGATTATTAGCGCAATGGAGATTATTAGAGAGGCTAAGGCTCTCCTCATCTACCATAACATCCTGCCATTCTCCAATCAAAGCCACTGCCTGCTTTCATTAATAAAATGAACAAATTATTGAATCAGAATAAAAAGAGAGAAAAGATTACATATATGTTTTTGAGAAGGAGGAAAGGATCTGGGAGAGGGGCTTAATTAAACAAAGTTTCTTCTATTTATAACATTCCTCCCTCTGGAAGACGTTAGTTTTTTGGGTTTTTTTTTTTGATGTGGACCATCCTTAAAGTCTTTATTGAATTTGCTACAATATTGCTTCTGTTCTATGTTTTTGGTTTTTTGGCCACCAGGTATGTGGGATCTCAGCTCCCTGACCAGGGATTGAACCCGCTCCCCCTGCCCTGGAAGGCAAAGTCTTAACCACTGGACTGCCAGTGAAGTCTCTATTAAAAAAAAAAAAAAGAAAAAAATTTGATACAACTGAACTCATTTATAAAACAACAGTGGTTCCTCACAGGCTTCATGAGAATGTAACAAATACAATGACTTCCCTCTACTCTACTGAAGTATTTAATTCAAGGTAAATAACCTCTCAACTAAAGTAGATCTCACTGACCTTTATCTAGAAGAATTACCTTCTCCAAGCAGAAGCTTTGTATGACTTGGGTTACTTTAGGATTATCGGGGTTAAAAATGTCTGGATGATCAGCCAGAACAACATCCTCCATGAAAAACTGCCGCACTGTGTGGAGAGGAATTTTCTGCATGTTCATCTTCCTTCCTTTAATACGCAGCAAACCAACGTGTCTGAAATGAGGAGGGAAATGAAAGCATAGTCACATTGTAAACTTCCTCAGGAAAATGTGCACATCAAAACTATCATATTTCTAAATTTCTACAAAGTATTTATAAAAATCACACCCTTAAAAAGTGTTTTTAGTAATTTAATCTTAATGTTGTATCACAGGAAAAAACTTAAACATTCTTCTTCCCCAAAATAAAATCCATTTCATACATCATTTTCCCTACAGTACTCTAACTTAAAATTTAATTAATAAAAATATTAGCCTTGAATTGGCCTAATGAGCAGCAAAATCATTAATATCATTGGGATCTTCTCCTGGTGAAAATAGCTTAAAGTCTGGGCAAACAGTAACACTGTATTGAATGATCAATCTTTATGAATAAATCTATCATATAAATAACAGCATCATCAGTACCTTGAGCCTCTGAGATGGTTAGACTATCACAGCACATTTTTTTTAATTGATTTAAAAACTATAATAATTACTCACTTCTTTACAGCTTCTCCTGGGGAAAGAGAAGTGACCACTGAGCTTCCAGGTTGTGATACGTAAAAGAGCTGTTGTTCATTTTTGGTTGGGGCTATTTTACACTCATGTTCATGGCCCCAGATAACAAGATCAATGAAGTCATCCAAAAACTGTTCTGGAATGAAGTTAGTACTTCCGTGTTTACTCCTATGCCAAGATTTTAAAAAATAAATATTATAAATGTCCAGAGATATAGAAAAACTTCATAATAAGTAAGTCTGTATAGATCTTTCTTTCTCCATTAACTAAAGATTTTATTACATCCCTTCTATACACCAGAAACGTTCAAGGGATTGGGGATGCAAAGACAGTATCTAATTCCTGCCCTCAAAGGGTTTACAAACTTGCAGGACACAGACAAGTAGAAGCCTCAAAAGAGAAAGCAGTCAATTCTACATACAGAGGCAGATCACGAAAGGCTTTAGAGAGGAATAACTCCCCCTACGGGAAAGTCAGAAAAGCATGAGCTCTAAAAATAGTAAAAACCTATAAATTGGTCTGAGTGTATACCAGAGTACAGAAAATGGGAAGTGAGTTTAGTCTAAGCTTTGTAAAATAAAGTCAAAACTCTAAATATGTCCCATCATTTTTTTAACATGTTTCTTTTACTGACTATAAAAATAATGAGAATGTCAGTCTTACACAGAGATGAGAGTTTTCAATATTAAATAAAATATTGTATGAATATGTGATTTTCAAACTCTCATTTTATACCTAGATTAGCTGCTATTATTAAAAGATACGTGAAAACCCAAAGAGAGGAAGACAAAAAAAAAAGTTTTCCCTAATACTGATTTATATCACTGAGAATTTAAGTAAGAGTGTTCAAATACTTCAACCAGCATTCACTTAAGGACAACTGACATTCATTCATTGAACAAGTATTTACTGTGTGTCTACTATGTGTCAGGTTTCCCAGGTCTCTTCTAGAGACTGAAGACATAGCAGTGAACAAAGTCCTTGCTCTAGTGGGGGAAATTAGCAATAATACAATATGTTTACGTATATGCATACACACACACACACACACACACACATATATACATATACATATATATATATAATTTGTCAGGTAGTGACAGGTGCTATAAAGAAAAATAAAGGGAAAAATTACATGGAAAAGGGAGGCTACTATACAAAGGGTGGTCAGGGAAGGCATCTCTGACAGGAGACAAATGAGCAGAGAACTTAGAGGAGGGACCAGGAGTGCATGGGAAGAAAGTCCTAGGCAGAGGGATGAGCTGATGGCAGAGGTGCTGACGTGGGAATGTATTCAGTGAGTTCAAGATCAGCAAGGAGACCAGCGTGGCTAAGCAGAATGAATGCAAGGAAGAGCAGGAAGTGAAATCAGAGAAGCTCATGTATCTAGGAATATTTATGTAAAAAACATTTTTATGTAAAAAACGTTATGATCCTATCACAATTACTGAAGAAATGCAGAATAACTCAAATACGACATGATGTAACTATGCTTTAATGGAGCACTGGAAAAGGGAAGATTATGCTGGTGGGCTGACTCTGATTTGTGACCTAGAAGCTGATCAAAACATCTTTGTGGAAATATTTTGCATGACAAAATTGCTCAGGAGAAAGAGAAAGAAACTGGTCCACATATAGAAACAAATGGAAAATAAAGTAAAATGTAAAAGGCTCCAGAATTCTCGATTAATATGAGAAAACCTGTTTTTTATAAGACCCTGAAAACAGTAACAAAAGAAGTACCTAAGAATGCAGAGGATGACAAATGAACCTAACAGCATTACAAAAAAACTATTATAACCACAATGAAGGGGTAAGGGAAAAGGAACTGACCGAAGTAACTTTAGAAAGTGGTGTTTCTGACTAGATATAGTAAGGCTAAGGTCTAAAATAACATACAAACACTGTACCCTAGCTGGCAAATTTGTTTCTCACAGGGCTATGGGTCAGCAATTTTGAAATTACTTTGTTATGTCAACCAGTATTGAAAAAAATAAGTAAACATACCGTAGATAATACAATCGAGGTTTCTAACTGTTAGAGAAAGAAGTCACAAATAAGAAAAGACAAAAATGAATCCTGTAGGGCTGGATTCAAATCAGTATGAACTCGTGCTTCTTTTTTTTTTTTTTTTTTTAACACATGTATACATACAGACATGTATGCATGAATTAGTGAATATACATATATTTCTTTAACTCTAGTCATGAGGGCTAAGAGACCCACAGTAGCAATAAGCACATTTAGTGGCCATATCTGGGTTTCTAAATACCACTCTCCAATAAAAGCAATTAGGGCTCCTTGGAAAAGTGGCTGATTCCAGGGCTTGAGGAGAAAAATACAAGATGAGCCTGGAGCATCTTGTGGTACTAGAAGGTTAAGGACATGCTCAAAAAACAAAAAGGAAGAGGGTATGTTGAAAGGACATAGAAGCCAATGTAAAAAAGCTCCCAACGGTCAGAGTTGAAACAACCTGAGCAACAAAAACAACAACATCAAAAAATTAAAGTATTGGATTATAACTCAAAGAATTAAATAAATATCCTTGAGTCCACAGTAACATAAATAAATGAAAGAATGAATAAGTAAATAAATGAGAAGGGACAAATTTTCCTAACAGAAGAATTTCAATTAATAATTATAAAAAGAATGAGGGAAAAAAAAAAATCAGAAACAACACCACAGTATTAATTGCTGGAAACAAGATCCACCAATGGATGCTAAAATTTGTGGGCAAAAGTTTAAGTTGAAACAGGATGTTCACATAGTCTCAATGTATTTTTCCCAAAATATTTATTAATTACAAAGTAGAAAATGGGACCTTTACAGGGGAGAAACCTGGTCTACACCACCTTAATTGAATGATCAAGATTATTAACATCACCAGTAACCAGCCATACCAACATTATACTACTCATTCCCCTTACCAATGCTGCCATTCCAAACTTTCATTCTGGCTTGGAATCGCTGATAATTGTTCCTTCTGGCTTATCCCTACCTTGGGAAAGTACAAAGTGTAGCAGAACTGGAAAGCCCTCAGCAAGAGAAGGAACAAACTCCCAGTTTTGTTATATGGAGACCACACATATCAAAACTCTGGACTGCTCCTCCTTTAACTCACACTGTTTATTCAAGAATATACATAAGGCAACATAAGACTGTCCCCTAAAGCCTTTCTTTCACCTAGTACCAGTGATGGGTAAGTACCAGAGTATTCTGCTGTCAATAAATATCTGTTCAATAAATAATAAATGATATAATCAGGCCCCAAATCCCTTTAGATTCTTCCTTAATAACTTCTCAGCTTTGTCCCTTACATATCACTCTCACTATCATCACTGTTAACCATCTCACACTTTTTTTACTATAATGATCACATAATAAATCTTGCTTCTTCAAATCTCTATTCCTTTCAATCAAACCTACACCCTGCCAACAGATTAAATTTCTTAAAACTACTAACAAAAGAAAGTTGATCTAGCTATATTTAATATTCTGGAAAAACACTTGTATGTATGTACCAGGAAAAATCTATAAGAATGTTCCTAACAAAAAGGTTTAAAAAAGCAAAAATCTGGAAATAACAAAAAACACTCACTAACAGGAGAGAAAGCTGAACTGTATACATCAGTGAAAATGAATTACACTTTTAAGCATCAAAATGGATGAATCTTAGTAACATAATGTTGAACAAAATAAGCCAACTGCAAAATATAAAGTATGGTGTTCCAGTTATACCAAAACTAAATAAAAAATACTCATAATGAATGTGTATGTGATTAAACAATAAAGAAAAGCTATGGACATATAAATAAAAATTGAAGATAGTGCTTCCTCTGGAGTTGGTGGAAAAAGATGTGGTCAGGGAAGGGCATGGGGTAGGGTACTGGTAATGTTCCACTTCTTTCTGAATTTAGGATTATTCATTTTGTGGTTCTTCGTATACCTTATCCATATGCTAGAAATATTCTTTGTAAGTATGAATATATACTGAAAACAATTTCAAGATGCAGTCACACAATGCATATCGAAGTCTTGCCTGATCCTGCACTGACAACTTTCAAAGCATAAGGAGCATTTTACTGAAATAATAGGTAAGCTTGGAAACAGAGACTTGGGGAACCTCAATACTTGACTCAAAAATTTTCAGAGACTACTTTTACCTGTTCTGATGAATCACAAATAAGTTAAACCAAGAGTTCCCATCTTCTTTTGGTCTCAACATTGTTACTTTTTTGTTGACGAACATTCGATAGAGCCTTTCATCTGGAATGGATCCTGAAATGGATATTACATTATTTTAAAAGTGGTTTCTTACTCGGTTTTAAAAAACGAATATGTTTTGCTTCTAAATTATGTGCTTCTCTGAGTACTTCATTTTCCTATTAGAGAGATATTTGAAATTTGATATCATTATTTACAAATGAACATGTTCCAGGTTCATGCCTGACAACTGCTAAGCAGTTAGTTGCATTTGAAGAATGTTTTCCAGGTCAAGCATATATACTTTCAAGATCTGGAAAATGTGGAATAAAAATTTGAGTTTTCTATGCTCAAATTCTTATTAAAATTTCTAATAATATTGTTTTCCACTCTCCCTTTATTTATTCTAAGTATATATGTACTTTTGATTTAACAAATACATTGTAAAATACACAGGAGGAGATATTAAAGGGGATGATATTAAAAATGTATTTAAAAATAATAGTCTTATGTATATTATGCTTTTAAATAAAAATACTGTGCTTTTTAATAATTTAATGACTTTTAAATAACTCTTCCTAGTCCCCAAAGGATCACCTTAGTCTAGTGAAGGAGGCCAACAAAAACAATTAAACATGAAAATTGCAATTTTAAATATTATAAAAGGGAAAAAAGTCAGGATGCTAAGATGGGGATTATCACTGGGAGGACAAGGTTGCTACTTTATGGAGTGATTAGGGAAGGCCTGGGAAGAAAGGCCAACACCACATAAGTATAAGAGCTAGAAGAGGTCTAGCTTCTAAAGAGAATTCCTAGTGTGGCCAATGAAATAGATGGTGGCATGCAGAACATATAACTGGAACAAAAAAGCCAAGACATAAAAAAATCCAGGGCATTAGAAGGTTGATCTACTTGGGTGTCGAAGCACTGAGAACACTGACAAAATTGGAAGGTAGGCAAGTAAGAAAATTGAGGGAATGGAGAAGGCAGTTTAGCCAGTTGGCAATTAGCTTCAAGGGTGTTTGCAGGCAGGAAAGGAGGTGTCAGTAGGAAGCAAGCAGAACAGTGACTTGCCCTCCACCCCTTCTGCCCTCAAGCCCATAAGAGGCCATGAGAGAACTACATGGGACACAGTAACCTCAGGGGCCAGTCAGTTTCACTGAGGGTTGGAGAGTACAGGCAGCATTCAGAGACTGATGAAATGAGGGAATTTGCTAACTAAAAAGAGCTCTAGGGTATACAGAGCTGGGGTGAGAGGAGGGGGTGGAGGGTAGAGACAGAGTCCAGTTAAGGAAAACAGAACAGGATGAGATGAGAGTTTGGGAGAAAATGGATGACTGAAGCAGTTTGCTTCTGGCAGTGACTGAGGCATAATGGGATCTGTCCTTAGTCTGAAAGTAGGAGGATCAACCATTTTCTGCAGATATGATCCCTAACGTTACAGTGATTAAAATACCTGTTAGCAGTTTTTTAAAAAAGCATATTCCACTTCCTGCTCTATCACTTGCAAAATCAGACATAATACCTCGATCTCATTTTCCATATCTCTAAAATATAGATAACCACGATGCTTTTCTACTTGTTGGTGAAATTATGTAAATTGGGCAAAGACTATAAGCTTCCTAGAGAAGCTTCCTAGAGAAAGTATTTAAATAAACCATCCATCATAATTATTCTTTAAAAAACATACACAAAGAGAAATGAAGTAAATAAGATTTTCTAAGGCTTCTATTATACAAAAGTCACTCAAAAAATAGTAAAAACTATGTAGAGGCTACAGCATGAAATTTTTTCTCAATTTCTCTTGGGGTACTTTAAGGTTGGTTTAACAGGAAGTATAATTTTTATAATACGCTATACACAACAAAATCAATAAAACTATTGCATCCATAAAACAAATCAAACTGAACTTAATCCAAGGAAGACACAAAAAATAGCCTTTGAATGCACTCTAAAAATAGTCTTCCATTCATATGGAATAAAGTCTAGCAAACAAGCTTTTACCTACTGGACACTAAATAAATTGAAGATAGTGAAGCTGATAAAGCAAATTTTCTGAGCATTGTAGATGATAGCTCTAGATTAGCACTGTCTAATAAAAATATCATGTGAGCCACTAAAACAGGCCAAATATGTAATTTTTAATTTTCTAGTAGCCATATTAAAACAAGTAAAAGAAACAGGTGAAATTAATTTTAAGATATTTTATTTAACCCAAAATACCAAAGGTATTTTACATTTTTTTCTAAGTCTTTGAACTCTGATGTGTATTTTATACTTGTAGCATATCTCAATTCAGACTAGCCACATTTCAAGTGCCCAGTAGTTACATGATTACTGTATTGGACAGTGAAACTTTAGAACTTTCAAAGACTTCCAAGATATCAAAATTCAGTTTTTCTAATTACTCTATAAATGCTAATGTTCAGGATTTTTATCTGAGTCTAAAAGAAAGAAAAAATAAACAATAAATAGATACTAAAGGAAAAATATTTTTTCACCAAAACTGCTATTAAAAATAAGTATCAAGGACTATTGGTGCTTATAAAATACTAAAAAATTTCTACCAAAACCTTCTATCATTTTTTTAAGTCACCCATAAGGAATAATTAGATTTGCCTCACTTTTCCCCAAACAGCAGCAAAGTTAACTCCAGAATTTGATTTCCTAGCTGCTTAAACATTTAAACATGTATTGACATAAATAGTAAAATAAAACCATCTTACCTAAGCCATATAGAGCAATTTTTGTGCTTCCTTTTTGAAGCAAAACCGGACTAATGTCTATCTTCTCCACAGACATTGAACGTCCAAAGTGATTTACAAATCCAGCACAACTTAAAATATCCAGGGCGCAGAGTGCGTCTGCCTATGCAAAATATTTTCAAATAATATAAATGTATATCTAAAAATAAGTAATCTGCATATCATATTATTACTTATTAAAAGTATATTTTATATAGTAGTTACAAAAACCTAGATTAGGATAATGTCTTCTCAAAACAAAATTACAATAGTAAAAGTATTCGCTATCTTTTTTCTATTACAAGTGACCCACTGCGACTGGAATAACATGCTACATGCAAAGTTAACATTTCATCAAAACTTATGATGTCTTGTCCACTGAAAAATAAAAAAACAGCCATGAAATCAGTGCCTTGTCATATTAAGCAGACCTCTTAAGAGGTGAGAAAAAAAAGACTAGCTAAGTAGTGATTTATAATACATTAATGACCAGATAAAACAAAAAGATATTTTGAGATTATTTTAGGACCCCTATTATTAAAGATCTTCCTCGACTTACAATGGGTTTAGGTCCCAATAAATCCATCGTAAACTGAAAATACCGTTAAGTCGAAAATGCAGTTAAAGCACCTAACGTACCGAAAATTATAGCTTAGCCTAGCTTACTTTAAACATGCACAGAACACATACATTAGCCTACAGTTGGGCAAAAGTATAAATACTTTTACAATAAAGTATGGAGTATCTTGTGTAATTTACTGAATAATGTACTGTAAGTGAAAAACAGAATGGCTGTATGAGTACAGAATGGTTCTAAGTGTAGCAGCTGTTTACCCTCGTGACCGTGTGGCTGATCAGGAGCTGTGCCTCGCTGCCTTTGCCCAGCATCACACGAAAGTATCTTCCCATGTATCGTTAGCCCAAAAAAGATATTCAAAATTCAAACTTCGAAGTGCAACTTCTACTGAATGTATATCCATTTCGTACCACCGTAGAGTTGAAAAATCTAAGGTCGAACCCTCATAAACTAGGGACAGTCTGTACTTTCATATCAAACAGAAAATAAGATGATCTAATTTAGATTTAAAACTGTTCATGAAACCCTCATTTCCTACAGGTGAGATTTATGTGATAAGAGATACAAAAGCCCTTGGTAAACTGTAAAGCATTATATAAATGTTAGGTGTTTATTCTTCCTCCTGGTTACTTATTGTTAACCTTGGTACTTATGAAATAAATGTGTATGTCACATGCCATTTATTATTCCAGATTTTAAAAAATTATCTAAAAAGCAGTATAAAAGCTTATATGAATGATAAAAAGTCAATTTGAACTTTTGACTCAATTTGACTACAAATTGCTGGGAAGAAGTGAAAGAATGCTTTCCAAAGACAAACTAAACTGATCGTTTCTAAAATTTCAACAAACTAAGAACCCAATAATTACCCCCGTAGGATCATCATGATTGCCATGAATACTAAACACAGGAATTGAAATGTTGAGATTGCCATCTTCGTAGTTCACCCATGGAAACCTTAAAAAAGAAAGAAAGAAAGAAAATTTCTATAAGAGACAAAAGCTGTTTCCCCCATTATCCTCCTCCAAAAAATTAATAGTTATAGGCAAACTGGATGATCTAAGCTGGCAAATGACCACTAGTTTGGAGCTTTAAAAAAATAAAATCCAAGGCAGCAGTTCATTTCAATTCAAGTTTCAAAAGATCTCAAAGTACTACACTTTAAAAGAAAAACCATACAAATATATGATGCTTATGAATTGTATGAAAGATTTGAATATCTGGTTAATAGGAAATAGGCTTTCAAAATTTTGAAAGCCTTTATAAAAGGTTTTTATTTGTAGAAGCAGGAGGGGAAGAAATACATCTACTCTGGAATCCAAAAGACCTAGATTAAAAATTCTAGCTCTATCACTTACTACTTGGATGACTTAAAGTTCCCACCCACTCCTGCCCCTAGTAACCAAGCTTCTCTTCTCAGAGGCAAATAACATTAGGAATTTCTAGTGTATCTGTGCAAAAATATCTTATACCTGTAAAGCAAATAAATACATCTTCCTTCTTAAACAAATGGTAGCACAATATAGATTTCTGCCCCCTGCCTTTATCACTTAACATACTTTATAAATCATTCCATATCAGTACATAAAGAGCTTCCTTGTGATTTTTTTAGCTGTACACTGCATGGATTATTATAATGTGTTTAAGTAGTTACCTATCAATGGACATTTAGACTATTTCCAGCCTTTTATTTTACAAATATTGTTACAGTGAGTAATCTTGTACAAAGTTGCCCTTGTGAGAGTATAGGAAAATATCTAGAAGGAAACTGTCAGGTCAAAAGGAACGAGTGCATCTGTAAATTTGATAACTACTGCCAATTCCCCTCCACAGAGGTTGTATGATTTACTCATAGTACAATGGCAATCCATGAGACTAATTCCCCCTACTCCACCAACACACTGGGTGGGCCAAAAAAGTTCATTCGTTTTTTTCCCTAAGATGGCTCTAGTAGCGCTTAGTTGTCTTTAATTTCATTTGAAACAATTTTGTTAGACTGTACGTGACAGCTGTCATATCAGCGTGCATTTAAAAAAAAAGACTTATGAAAACTGGTGAAGGTTTGTGTAGCCATTTTAATACTGAAGATGGAAGAAAAAAAGCAACATTTTCTGCATATTATGCTTTATTATTTCAAGAAAGGTAAAAACGCAACCGAAATGCAAAAAAAAGATTTGTGCACTGTGTGGAGAAGGTGCTGTGACTGATAGAACGTGTCAAAAGTGGTCTGCGATGTTTCGTGCTGGAGATTTCTCACTGGACGATGCTCCCTGGTCAGGTAGACCAGTTGAAGTTGAGAGCGATTAAACAGAGACATTAACTGGGAACAATCAACGTTATACCACGTGGGAGATAGCCGACATACTCAAAATATCCAAAACAAGCAATGAAAATCATTTGCACCAGCTTGGTTATGTTCATCGCTTTGATGTTTGGGTTCCACGTTAAGTTAAGCGAAAAAAACCTTCTTGACCGTATTTCCGCATGTGATTCTCTACTTAAATGTAATGAAAAGTTCCATTTTTAAAACAAATTGTGACGGGCAATGAAAAATGGATACTGTACAATAATGTGGAATGGAAGAGATCGTGGGGCAAGTGAAATGAACCATCACCAACCACACCAAAGGCCAGTCTTCATCCAAAGGTGATGTTGTGTGTATGGTGGGATTAGAAGGGAGTCCTCTATTATGAGCTCCTTCTGGAAAACCAAACGATTAATTCCAACAAGTACTACTCCCAACTGGACCAATTGAAAGTGGCACTGGACGAAAAGCATCCAGATTTAGTCAACAGAAAACGCATAATCTTCCATCAGGATAACACAAGACCGCATGTTTCTTTGATGACCAGGCAAAAACCGTTACAGCTTGGCTGGAAGTTCTGATTCATCTGCCATTTTCACCAGACGTTGCACCTTCGGATTTCCATTTATTTAGGTCTTTACAAAATTCTCTTAATGGAAAAAATTTCAATTCCCTGGAAGACTGTAAAAGGCACCTGGAACAGTTCTTTGCTCAAAAAGATAAAAAGTTTTTGGAAGATGGAATTATGAAGTTGCCTGAAAAATGGCAGAAGGTAGTGGAACAAAAGGGTGAATACATTGTTCAATAAAGTTCTTGGTGAAAATGAAAAATGTGTCTTTTATTTTTACTTAAAAACCGAAGGCACTTTTTGGCCAACCCAATACATTATCAAGCTTTTTCAATCTATGCCAGTGGTTCTAAACCCTAGCTGCATGTTAGAATTTTCTAGGAATCTTTGAAGATCCACCAATGTCCCAGACACACTCAGAAAGATTAATTGACCTGGAGACAGGGCATCAGTATTTTTTAAGATTCTTAGGTAATGATAATGTGCACCCAGGACTGAGAATTACTGATCTATATCAATCTTATAGGAGAAAAATATATCAGTATACTTCATTTTGCATCTTTCATATTCTTTTAATATGTTTAAATGCTACTTTATTTCCTTTTCTATGAACTATGTCCATATTCTTTACCTATTTTTTATTAAGTCATGGATTTTTTTTTTAATTGACTTGAAAGAACTACTTAACTATTAACTATTGGGAAAATTAGACCGTAATTTGTCATGAGTTGCAAATATTCTTCCTGGTTGAACCCAGACTTTTGACTTCACTTTGGGCGGCTCTTGCCATGCAGAAATTTACTTTTACAAAGACAAACATATCAATCTTTTTTTTTATGGATTCTGGGTTTGTGTAATACTTAGAAAAGTCTTTTCCACATCCAGATCTTTTTTTAAAATGTCTAACAGTTTCTTCTAGTTCTTTTATTGAATAAGCTATATTTTTTGTGGAGATATGAGATACCACCTTTATCAAATACTAAATTCCCACATGTATTGAGGCTATTTCTGGAATTTCTATACTCTTCCACTTATCTGCCTATCAATTCATGAGTCATACCACTTTTTAAATTATTGTAGCATTGTAATATACTTTCTTTTTTCCAGCTTTATTGTGATATAATTGACATGTAACATTGTACCACTTTAAGGTATACAATGTGTTGATTTGATACACTCATATATTGCAAAATGATAACCACTATAGCTTACTTACCACTTTAAGCTTCACACACACCTAGCTTAACAGCTGCATCATGTCACATAATTGCCATTTCTTTTTCGTAATGAGAATATTTAAGATCTACTCTCTTGGAAACTTTCAAGTATAAAATACAATATTACTAACTATAACCACTATGCTGTACATTAGATCCTCAGAACTTATTCATTTTTAAACTGAAAATTATATATTGTTTTGATCAACATCTCCCCTTTTCCCCCAACTCCCTGCTCCTGGTAACCACCATTCTAGTCTCCATTTACATGAGTTCAGCTTTTTCAGATTCCATATACTGTATAAGTGATATCACACAGTATTTGTCTCTTTGTCTGACTTATTTTACTTAGCATAAAGCCCTCAAGGTCCATCCATGTTGTCTCAAATGAAAGGATGTCCTTTCTCATGGCTGAATATATATATATATACATGGCTGTGTGTGTGCATATATATCTGCACACACACACACATACATATATCACATCTTTATCCCTTCTTCCACTGATGGACACTTATGTTGTTGCCATATCTTGGTCATTGTGAATAATGCTGCAATGAATGTGGGAGTGCAGATTATCGCTTTGAGATCCCATTTTCATTTCCTTTGGATATACACCCAGAGGTAGGATTGCTGGATCACATAATAATTCTATCTTTAATTTGGGGGGGGAACCTCCACAGTGTTCTCCATAGTGGCTGCACAAATTTACATTCCTGCCAACAGTGCACAAGGGTTGCCTTTTCTCCACACCCCCTCCAACACTTGTTCTCTCTTATCTTTTTGATGATAGACATCCTAACAGGTGTGAGTTGATATCTCATTGTGGTTTTGATATGCATTTCCCTGATGATTAGTGATGTTGAGCACCTTTTCATGTACCTGTTGGTTGTTCTATTTTTGTGAAAAATGCCATTGGAATTTTGATAGGGATTGAATTGAGCTAGTCACTACTTAGTAGTCTTCTTTTTTCAGAGTTTCCCTATCTTTTCTTTTTTTTTTTGGTCTATTTTTTACATGAACTAGTAAACCAGAGGGAAAATTATCCAAAATATAGTACAAAGAGATAAAGTTATAGGGAATATTAAAAAGTGGGTAAAATATAAATAATTTTCAGAAAGAAAAAGAATAGGAAACAGAAAACATACTGGATAAGATTTTCCAAAATTGCTGCAAAAAAAATTCTTAGTTTGAAATGCATGTAGCCCAAGCAGGATAAATAGAACTAAATCCACAACTAAATATGTCACAGTAAGACTGCAAAATGCTAAGGGCAATGAGAAAAACTTAATGGTTACCTGAGTGCTTTCTTTATGCCAGCTACTATTCTAAGCAATTTTCTTATTAACTCAACTACTCCTAACAACAATTCTGAAAGATTAGCACTATTCTTTTCCCATCTTACAATAATGAAACTAAGGTAGGGCAGATCCAGGATTTGACCTCAGACAGTCTTATACCAGAATCCATGCTTTTAAGCACTATGTTATACTGCTTTTCCAGCAACTAAAATGATAGCAAGACTCCTCAAAAGCACCAAAAAATAAGAGTTTACTGACAGGCAGTGAAAAACTACTAAAAACTGTACTTCGGAAAGGAAACTGAATCTAGACAAAAGGAATGAAACATAAGAAACAGCAATAGTAAGCAAAGAAATAGGTAAACACATCTATGGGGTGGGTGAAGCAGTTTAAAAATAATAAAGTTTTAGATTTGAATAGAAGATGGGTAAAGACTGATCAGAATTCTTAAAAACAAGGACATATGTTAAAAATTACAAGAACCTTTTAAAATCCAATTCTATACTCAGCCAAATTATCAATCCGAAGTTAAAAATAGCCATTTTCTTACATTAAAATATCTCCAAAAATTTAACTCCCAATATAAACTCATTTTTAAAATATATATACACAAATACATAAGAAATAAATATAGCTATGTCTGTTTTCAGGGGTTACTTTATATATATATATTTTTTCTTTTTACATTTATATGTATACATGTGTGTATAATATGTGTATATATGTGTGTGTATGTGTGTGTGTGTGTGTGTGTGTATATATTTAAGCTCTGTGCACTGAGAGAGCCTAGAAGCAGTGATAAGACAATAGCCATGTGCATGCTTAGCATCCAGATTCTAGCTTCCAAATACCATTCCAAAAGGAACCAAGACTCCTTGAAGAAATGGATGAGTCTAGGGCTAGGGAAAAGAAAATACAAAATTAGCCTGGAGCATCTTACAGTGCCAAAAAGGGGGGAAAAAGATGACAGCATGTTGAAAGGACCCAAGAGGTGGTCTGAAAGAGTGCCCAATGGCTAAAGCTGGAACAATTTATTTGAGCAACAATAGATTATAATAGTATTAAATTACAATCCAAAGGAAAAAAAATGAGCTCATACTGATATAAACAATTGAATAAATTCCTACTGATATAGACAATTGAATAAATAAATAAACAAATGCGGGAGAAGGGACAAATCTTTACAGAACTATTCCAATTAATAAATGCAAAAAGAATGTGGGAAATATTTAGAAAATCACCATTAGGACACCGCAGTTACAACTGCTGTAGGCAAGAGCCACTGACGAATGCTAAAATTATTGGACAAACTTTAAAGAGAAACAGAATAGTTGCATGGCCTCCCCTAAAATATTTACTAGTTACTGTAGTGGTTTTAACACGCCCATAAATTCTTTGATACTCTTTCCTCTCTCCAGGAAGTGAAACGTAACGCCCTCTCTTCGAGTGTAGGCTGGACTTAGCTACTCACTTCTTACAAACAGTATATGGAATGGGAAAAATAGTAACTTGACAGTGGAGAAACCTGCAAGACACCATCTTAAACCAAGTGACCAAGGTTAACCTCACCAGTGCAGGCCATGTTGATAGCATGTACTCCTTACATACTGAGAAGGACACTTCACCTATAAGGAATATTCTTTCCCCCAAACCAATAACCCTAGTCTAATCACGAGAAGAACCCAAGTTGAGAGACATTCTACAAAATATCTGACCAGTACACTTCAAAATTGTCAGTGTCTGTCTGGAAAAGACTGGCATAGTCAAAAGGAGATTTTGAGACCATTTCAACTAAATGCAATGTGGTATCCTGTACAATGTTTAAGAAAAAACAGAGTACCTTTATGACATGGGGTTCTAGGTGGATATTGTAAATAAGTCCCAAAAGCACAAATATTAAAGAAAAAAAATAACGTGTTTGACTATGAACATCAAAATTAAATATTTCTGTCATCAAAAGGCCCTGTACAAATAGATGGAGAGATATACCATGTTCTTGGATTGGAAGAATCAACATTGTGAAAATGACTCTACTACCCAAAGCAATCTACAGATTCAATGCAATCCCTATCAAACTACCACTGGCATTTTTCACAGAACTAGAACAAAAAATTTCACAATTTGTATGGAAACACAAAAGACCCCGAATAGCCAAAGCAATCTTGAGAACGAAAAATGGAGCTGGAGGAATCAGGCTCCCTGACTTCAGACTATATTACAAAGCTACAGTAATCAAGACAGTTTGGTACTGGCACAAAAACAGAAATATAGATCAATGGAACAGGATAGAAAGCCCAGAGATAAACCCACGCACATATGGTCACCTTATCTTTGATAAAGGAGGCAAGCATATACAGTGGAGAAAAGACAGCCTCTTCAATAAGTGGTGCTGGGAAAATTGGACAGGTACATGTAAAAGTATGAAATTAGAACACTCCCTGACACCATACACAAAAATAAACTCAAAATGGATTAAAGACCTAAGTGTAAGGCCAGATACTATCAAACTCTTAGAGGAAAACATAGGCAGAACACTCTACGACATAAATCACAGCAAGATTCTTTTTGACCCAGCTCCTAGAGAAATGGAAATAAAAACACAAATAAACAAATGGGACCTAATGAAACTTAAAAGCTTTTGCACAGCAAAGGAAACCATAAACAAGACCAAAAGACAACCCTCAGAATGGAAGAAAATATTTGCAAATGAAGCAACTGACAAAGGATTAATCTCCAAGATTTACAAGCAGCTCATGCAGCTCAATAACAAAAAAACAAACAACCCAATCCAAAAATGGGCAGAAGACCTAAATAGACATTTCTCCAAAGAAGATATACAGATTGCCAACAGACACATGAAAGAATGCTCAACATCATTAATCATTAGAGAAATGCAAATCAAAACTACAATGAGATATCATCTCACACCGGTCAGAATGGCCATCATCAAAAAATCTAGAAACAATAAATGCTGGAGAGGGTGTGGAGAAAAGGGAACACTCTTGCACTGTTGGTGGGAATGTAAATTGATACAACCACTATGGAGAACAGTATGGAGGTTCCTTAAAAAACTACAAATAGAACTACCATACGACCCAGCAATCCCACTACTGGGCATATACCCTGAGAAAACCATAGTTCAAAAAGAGTCATGTACCAAAATGTTCATTGCAGCTCTATTTACAATAGCCAGGACCTGGAAGCAACCTAAGTGTGCATCATCGGATGAATGGATAAAGAAGATGTGGCACATATATACAATGGAATATTACTCAGCCATAAAAAGAAATGAAATGGAGGTATTTGTAATGAGGTGGATGGAGTTAGAGTCTGTCATACAGAGTGAAGTAAGTCAGAAAGAGAAAAACAAATACAGTATGCTAACACATATATATGGAATCTAAGGGAAAAAAAAAAAAAGGCCATGAAGAACCTAGTGGCAAGACGGGAATAAAGACACAGACCTACTAGAGAATGGACTTGAGGATATGGGGAGGGGGAAGGGTGAGATGTGACAGGGTGAGAGAGTGTCATGGACATATATACACTACCAGATGTAAAATAGATAGC
Organism: Eubalaena glacialis; assembly: GCF_028564815.1. NCBI lineage: Eukaryota > Metazoa > Chordata > Mammalia > Artiodactyla > Balaenidae > Eubalaena > Eubalaena glacialis. The sequence goes on along the minus strand of NC_083725.1, from coordinate 50,000,699 downwards.
TAGTGGGAAGCAGCCGCATAGCACAGGGAGATCAGCTTAGTGCTTTGTGACCACCTAGAGGGGTGGGATGGGGAGGGTGGGAGGGAGGGAGATGCAAGAGGGAAGAGATATGGGAACATATGTATATGTATAACTGATTCACTTTGTTATAAAGCAGAAACTAACACACCATTGTAAAGCAATTATACTTCAATAAAGATGTTTTAAAAAAAAAAAAAAAAGGCCCTGTAAACAAAGTCAAAAGACAATCCACTGATTGGGAAAAAATACATGCCTAACAAAGGCTTAATATCTAGAAATAACTCCTGCAAATTCAATAGGAAAAGACAAAAATATCCCAATTTTTAAAATGGACAAAGGATATGAACAGAAGAGATACCAAATGTACACAAAAAATTTGAGAAGTTACTCAGTCTCACTATTAATTAGGGAAATAGAATTTAATACAACAATGTACAGAAAATTCAAAGAACTACATTTACCAAGGAAATAGCTTGTAGTGAAGGTAAAATGGCTAATTGTTACCGTGTTCGTGTGTCTTATACAGAAAATATTATATATTATACATACATGTAATATTAACTATCATAAGGAAACATTCATTTAAGCATTTAAATATACTTACTTACTAAAACCGAAGTTGACTGACTGATCGCTGATAATTTCAAACTGTACAGGACGATCCCCCATGCAATATTTTCTTAATAACTCGAGGCAGTTATGTACTGTTTTTCTTGAGGGTTTATTTTCATGAAAAAGATCACCCCCTAACAAAACGAAATCCACCTAATCAACAGAAAATAGTGTGAAAATTAGTATGTTTTATAGATAAAATTTTTAAAACTATAGCACAAAGAGATAGAAAAAAAATCTTGTAAAAGATACTATTATGCGTGGAGATTGAGAGTTTCATATTTTGTTTAGTCAAAGGGCCTTTCAATCTGGTTATTAATCTGACTTCAGCTTAGGTTCCTAGGCCACCTTCAAAAAGGCCATCTTCAAATTACTACACCAAGTTTCTAACTCACACTACCCAAAGTCATCATACTTCTTTTTTTAAAGTTATCCAAATCAGGGGGCTTCCCTGGTGGCGCAGTGGTTGAGAATCTGCCTGCCAATGCAGGGGACACGGGTTCAAGCCCTGGTCTGGGAAGATCCCACATGCCGCGGAGCAACTAGGCCCGTGAGCCACAACTACTGAGCCTGCGCGTCTGGAGCCTGTGCTCCGCAACAAGAAAAAGGCCGCGATAGTGAGAGGCCCACGCACCGCGATGAAGAGTGGCCCCTGCTTGCCGCAACTAGAGAAAGCCCTCGCACAGAAACGAAGACCCAACACAGCCAAAAATAAATAAATTAAAAAAAAAAAAAAAAAAAAGTTATCCAAATCAAACATAAACTTAGCACTTTAATAAAACCTATGGAAGGGAAAACAGATTCAATCCAAATAATTCACTTGATTCATTCAACAATTATTTAGAGTCCCTGTAGGCACAGGCAGCTAAGGAAATAGCAATCTACAAAATATAGGATGTCCCTGCCCTCATTAAATACAGACAACGTGCCATACCCTATACTGAGTGTGATGAATAAAATACGATCCCTATCCTAAATATGTTCAAAATCTAATGGGAGGGACAAACTGCTAAGCATCTAAACGTAAGTCAAACTCTGACACGCACTAGAACAGATATATAAACAAACCAGGAGTAGAGATGACATTACAATTAATTCCAACTGAGAGGAGGAAATTCATCTGAGGACAATGTCTGGGAAGAATGGGCTAACATGGTGGCATCTGAGTGGCACCATGAAGGATAAACGAGATTTCGAGGAAGAGCATTCAGGAACAACGAGAGAGAAGGGAAATCACACAGGAAGAAAGTCCAACACACTTTCAAAAGTGTACAATCTACGTAAAGAAACTTGATTAAGTTCTTAATTATACAAAAGAACCCAGCAATACAGATCACCATGGGCTACAGTAGTGAGGGTAGCAGAATATGTCACCACAAAATGGACCACTTTGGCAATGTGGACTGTTTTGAGCTGAAGGCAATTAAGACCCAGCAGAGTCAGGAAAAGCTGTTTTACCTCTCTCTAAACTGCCTAAAAGAATTTGGATGGGGGGCATGTACCAGGAAGAGAGCTATTACCAGAGATAATTTCTGATATCAGAAAGACATCGCATGGCATGGCAAACACCTGTTTACCAAACATCTGATCTTCTCATCTTCCTGTGCATTGTCTTTCTCCCCTTTAAAGCCCCAAACTCCTTTCCCCTTCTCCTTAGCTCAGGATGGCAGATAAGCCTCAACTACTTCACTGCTGAGGAGTCTCGTATTTTTGTGGGGCTCCTATACGTATGAAATTTGTTTTTAACCCTGTTAATCTGTCTTACGTCAACTTCATTATTAGACCAGCCAGGGAACTTAGAAGGGAAGAAGGAAAAGATTTCTGCCCCAACAAGAGTCAGAGAGACTTCAATAAAAATGTGGGATTTAAGCCAGGTCTTCAAAACTAAACATGATTTGAGTAAAGGGAGAAAATGATCATAATCCAAGGCATAGAAGAAACAAAACAAAAGCAACAAAGCAAACAAACATTTTTACAAGGGAGGGGAAAGAGAAATAGTTGTTTAAATGATATAGTTTCACTTTTACCAGACGAAAAGAGTTCTGGAGATCGGTCACTCAACCATGCAAATGTGCTTAACACTACTCAACTGTACCCTTAAAAATGGTTAGGATGGGGGCTTCCCTGGTGGCGCAGTGGTTGAGAATCTGCCTGCCGATGCAGGGGACACGGGTTCGAGCCCTGGTCTGGGAAGATCCCACATGCCGCGGAGCAACTGGACCCGTGAGCCACAACTGCTGAGCCTGCGCGTCTGGAGCCTGTGCTCCGCAACAAGAGAGGCCGCGATAGTGAGAGGCCCGCGCATCGCGATGAAGAGTGGCCCCCACTTGCCGCAACTAGAGGAAGCCCTCGCACAGAAACGAAGACCCAACACAGCCAATAAATAAATTAAAAAAAAAAAAAAATGGTTAGGATGGGAAGTTTTATGGTATGTGTATTTTAACACAAGCAAAAAAAAAATTTTTTTTTAATATTTTTAAAAACTGGTTTGTGACTCCAGGGATCACTGAGAACACAACTTGCTTCTGTGGTATTCTGCCCAAGGTGAATCTACTCATGAGGAAACGTCAGACATATCCAGCTGAGGAATATTCTGCAAAAGTAACTACCCTGGACTCTTCAAAAATGTCAGGGTCATGAAAGACAAGGCAGACTGAGGAAACATCCCAGATTACAAGAGACTAAAGAGACAGGACAACTAAATGCAAAATGTAATCCTGGATTGGGATCTAGACACCACTGACCTGCCCCCAAACTGCTATGACAGACTTCGTCGGGACAACTGGCGGCATCTTAGAATTACATAATCGTACTGAATCAACATAATTCCCTGGTTTTGATAAGTGCACTGTGGTTACTTATGTAATTTACTCTCAAATGGTTCAGAAAAAGTGTGTGTGTGTGTGTCTATGAAGAGAGAGGATAAATCAAATGTGGTAAAGTGTAGGAAAATCTCGGTGAAGGGTAAGGAATTATTTGTACTATTCTTGCAATGTTTATGTAAGATTGATATTGTTTCAAAATTAAAAGTTAAAAAAAAAAAATAAAAAAAGATTCCAAAGAACTAAAGAGTAGAAATAAGGCTGGTTAGATGGCACAGGCCCACAAAATAGAGGACTTAAAAATCGGGAAGAATTTAGATTTCAATAAGAAGAAATAATAAACACAAATGATGGGGGGAAGTAAACATGCATTTGGAAGTACCAGCATGGGGCTGTAGGTGGGAGGGGGCAGTTAAGATTAAAGAATGCAGGGAGGGGAAACAGGAGGAAATGGAAGGGAAGGAAAGGACAAGGTAAAGGAAAAAAAAAAAAAAAAAAAGCTCGTGCTCAGGGAAAGAAATACTTCAGCACCTAAGAGTTAGAAAAAAAAGGACAGAGGATTCTCTGGCAGGAAACAGACCTTCTTTGACTGCAAATTTCTCTGCTCTCAGGGTAAAAGGAGACAGTCCTAGACATTCCCCCATTCATGAACACATTTATAAGAGTGCCTACTGCTTGCCAGATCCTTTCTAGGTACTAGGATACACATGAGCAAACAAAAAAGATTTTTCATTCTCATGGAGTTCACCTTCTAGTGGAGAAGATAATAAACACGTAAATAATTCAATAAATTATTTCAGATGGTGCTATAAAAAAAAATAAGAGTGTTTGGAGACATCAGGGAAGACCTCCCCAAAAAAGGTAAAACTTGAATTGAGAACTGAGAAGTCAATCCTGGCAAGACCAAGGTGCTCTGAGCAGGAAGAGAACCAGACATGCAGAGGTACCAGAGTAGAACAAACATCTCTGTATGGATGAAGCACAAACCAACCAGGCAGAGTGGAAGGAGATGAAGTCTCCTGGCAGGGGCCAGATCACACTGAAACTTGTAGTCTAATTTTTATTCTAGATTCAATGGAAGGCCACTTAGAAGATTATAAGCAGCAAAGTGACATGATCTGACATGATTTTTGTAAGTTCACTTTGGCTGCTATGCTGAATACTGTAGGGGGAAAGAATGGAAGTAAAAAAACCTAAGGGGAGCTACTGTAGTCCAGCAAAATATGACAAAAGTTTTGGACTAAGTTTACAGCATGAAGGTAGAAAATAGTAGAGAGGTTCCACTTGTGTACATTTGGGAATAAGAACCAAAGGACTTGCAGAAGAACTGAAGAGAACTCTGAGGAAAAGTCAAGGTTGAAGTTTGCAAGTCCCCAGAATTTATGTTTATTCCCCAGCTGTCTTTTGGGCTCGAGATGGACATTTCAACTGTCTGCTGGACTGTTTCCTTGAATGTCCTATTGGAATCTCTAACTCAAATGGTCTCAATCAGAATTCATCACCTTCCCACATAAAGAAGTATGTTATAAGGAAGTATGAAAATAAGGAAGAAATCTTTCTTATTTAAAACCTACTTCTATTATTGGTACCACCATCCACCCAAACATAATACACTCCAGAGTCACCGTCATCCCCTTCTCCCTCATCCCCACCCCCTACGATTGACTAACCAATCAAAGTATCCAAATCCTCTCTTTGTATTATCTCCTGCATTCACTTCCTCTTTTCCATTCCATGGCACCACTTTGAAAAAGCCTCCAACTTATCTTGCCTTCGTGCTGTACTCTGTTGCCAGAAGACTTTCTATTAAACTGGGTACAAACTCCTCAATCTGGTATTTGAAGCTCCTGATGCAGCTCAAACCACATTTCTCATCTTTCAGCACGCTTTCTAACACGCGACCTACCAGTGAGCCCAATATCTGCTGTACCCCTAATGGACCAATCGTCTCACCTCTGTGCCCTTCCTACTGCTTCACGGGAGGTGTACACTCTCTTTGCTTTTCACTCATTAAAAGCCAACCATCCTTCTAAGCCCAAGTTAAATGCCACTTCCTTCACCTCATCTTGCTATCCTCATCTAAATGTGATCTCTTCTACCTCCAAACTCCCAGGAAATGCTGTTTATATATAATCTTATGGCTCTTGCATCTGAGCATTTTTGACATTTATCATATCTCACATACTGATTTGCTTGCTGCATGTTCTTTGAAAGCAGAAACTATGACAGTCATCTTTACATGTCAAATAGAAACTGCCACAGGATACTGCACTCAGTAAACACTGTAAATATTTGTAAATTTTTACAGACTATTTACAAAAGTAGCTCCTACTTGAATTCAGGGAATAAAGAACACAAAATCTCCTTTGGGCTTTCAGCACATGGGCCTATAAAACAAACCTCTATCTTTAAAAGGAAAAAGAGCAAGTTGAGTAAGGGAACTTGGTAGAAATTGCAAAAATGCAAACTAAACTCACATCATTTTCCTGGGCAAGTCTTAAAATTTCATCAAGTGTGACAAACGTATCATTTCCTCTGACTGCATCTTTTTCCATAAATCCCAGATGAATATCTGTTGCAACTAAGATTTTAAATGTATTTTCATCATCGCTGTATTAGAAAAGAAGAAGCACGTCAATATAATTCATTAAAAGGATGTTCAAGCAAACTGAAACCTAAATCTATAAAATAATAGCAGTTATGACGTAAAATCATTTTTCTAGCCCTAAACTAGGTCCAAAAATTTGAAGCATTCAACAGACCATTAACGTCACAGTTTTCTTACCACTAAGACAAAGCAGAACAAATGTACACACATTTTTAAAAGGTTCTGTAACTGCTTCAGAAATGTATAACCTCATTACAGCCAGTTTCATAAACTGATATGTAACCTGGATTTGAAAGTTTGGTTGTTTTCCTGCTCTGTTCCACAGCAAAAATCCAAGAGGATTTGATCCCAGTATCTAAACTTATTATTTATCTACTTTGCACTTTCCCAAGAAAATTAGAATTAACTGGTTAATTTAAAAAGCCCTTCTCCTTACTTTATAAGTAGATTTTTATCCTAATAAACTAGTAACTTACATCCAGGGCCCTGAAGAGGCTTGCTCTCCATACAAAGTTAGTTTTTCATTAATGACTTTGGCCAAGTAACAAAACTAATTTACAATGCCATTTAAATTTGGTAGTATTCAAAAGTACTTTCATATGAAGCAGCAATATGATAGTTATTAATTCTCTCTTAAACTTAATATAACTTTTAATTGTCTTTAAAATATTTTGGTATCCCTGATCTCATCTCAACTCCCACATGTAAACAGGTTAAGTTTTATTATCTCTGAAAAACTAGAAAGCTATATACAGAGAAATTAACTGATTTATCATGAAACAAAATGGTAGAAATGGAACTAAAACCCGGTATTAAAACTCAGGCTGTTTTCACAAAACCATACGAACTTCAAAAAAATATTATATATATCTCCAAAATTCAAATCTTTATACATAAGAGAATTTTCCAGAAAAGATTTCTCTTCAGAAACTTCAAAATGATATGCACAGTTCTGATTGCTATATACATACAGGTAAGTCAGAATACTTCCAGATCACATTACTACCCAGACTTCCATAGCAATTTGTAAGGTATTTTCCCTTGAGGTCTCTCACTTAAATATGAGAATTAATCTGAGAGTCATTTTTTTTAAAAATGTATTTATTTTATTTATTTATTTTTGGCTGCATTGGGTCTTCGTTGCTGTGTGCCGGCTTTCTCTAGTTGCCGAGAGCGGGGACTACTCTTCGTTGCGGTGCACGGGCTTCTCATTGCGGTGGCTTCTCTTGTTGCGGAGCACAGGATCTAGGCGCACGGGCTTCAGTAGTTGTGGCACGCGGGCTTAGTTGCTCGGTGGCATGTGGGATCTTTCCCAACCAGGGCTCAAACCCGTGACCCCTGCATTGGCACGCGGATTCCTAACCACTGCGCCACCACCAGGGAAGCCCTCAGAGTCATTTGTAATCCAATTATACAAATGAAGAAATTGAGACAAAGTTTAGACGCTTGCTAACTTGTCCAAGTTTACACAATACTAATTAAGAAATTAAGGGGACTTCCCTGGTAGTCCAGTGGTTAAGACTCTGCGCTCCCAATGCAGGGGGCCCGGCTTCAATCCCTGGTTGGGGAACTAAGACCGCACATGCCGCAACTAAGCCCGCATACCGGAACTACTAAACCCACGCGCTCTAGAGCCCGCAACTAGAGAAGCCCGTGAACTGCAAGGAAAACCGGGCGCGCTGCCACGAAGACCTAGTGCAGCCTAGATAGATTAGATAGATAAATAGATAGATAGATTAAAAAAAATTAAAACAAGGGTGAAAGATTCCAAGTTTGAAGCTTTTTCCACATAACTTTTTCTAGTCCTTTATTTTCATTTTAGTCAGATTCATTTCCAATTTATTCAGTACTAAAGCAATTTACTTCTTTAAAAATCTGCTTTAAAAGACTTGCATCAGGACCTCCCAGGTGGCTCAGTGGTTAAGAATCCACCTGCCAATGCAGGGGACACCGGTTTGATCCCTGGTCCGGGAAGGTCCCACATGCTGCGGAGCAACTAAGCCCGTGCGCCACAACTACTGAAGCCCGCGCGCCTAGAGCCCCGAGCTCTGCAACAAGAGAAGCCACCGCAATGAGAAGCCCGCACACCGCAACCCCGGTCGCCGCAAGTAGAGAAAGCCCACCGCAACATTGAAGACCCAACGCAGCCAAAAATAATTAATTAAGGAAAAAAAGACTTGCATTAGCTAGTAAGACTTAGTTCAAGCATATTTATAGCTTCAATAGTTTAAGACAAAACCTAAGAACATAAACATATAGCAATATGCCAACCTACTGCAAAACCCCAATCTATAGCTGCATATTATCTTTAGTTAATAAACATATAGTATGAATTGTTAACCATTCCAAATATTCTTTTTGATGACTAACACTTGTATTCAGAGGCAAGGTCTTTATTTACTCATAGTTTATTAAATAAGTTTTCTTTTATGGTGATCATAGTTGATAGACTGTAGAAACCCAAAGCAACAAAGAAGACTTCGGAAGACAGGTGCTTACAGAGCATCTGCAGGACTCATTTCTATGATCAGTCCAGCTCCTCCAGGACCAGTTCTCTCTCCAAGTACCCCTGGGTCCTGTGCTCAAACACGTCAGAAAACTCACTCGATTCCAAATTCTAAAACGAAATTATATTATTCAAAACACATTTTTAAAAAGCAGAATGGCAATTTTGTAAGTGTCTCATTTTCAATTAAGCACTATTATACTTTTATTTTCAGAGCTTAAAAAACAAAAAAACATATCTCCAGTGACACTCTAGTTTCACCATTATGATTAAGCTCCTCTCCTGTTTCCCTTTCCATGCCCCATGGGAAGCTAATGTTTGTTAAATGAATGGGCAAAAAGGGTCACACCCAGTAGTTCTGGTTTAGCGCACGAACTCTGGATGTGCAGAAATGTTTAAGTTGCATGCATGGGCTACTCTGGAGCATGAGGCGACCCCGTATTTCCTGCTTAAACACAAAAATTTTTTTTAAAGGCATGGTCTTGTTTTGAAAAGATAGGGGGTCCACGTTTAAAGCTAGTGTAAATAAGCAGAAACACGTGGTTCAAGAAAAATGGCCAGGATCTTTGGGGAGGAGCGGCTGCCACCGCGGAACGACCCCTCCCACGTCCGGATTCCTGGTTCGGTGGGGATGCTAAGCCCCAGCAGCCCCGCACCACCGGACCCTCAGAAACCAGAACGCGGAAACCTCCCAGGCTCCTCCCGAGCCTACTCGGCCCAGAGTCAATCCTCTCTGGGCTTCCGCCCGAGATCCTGCAGATACAGAAAGCGACTCCTAAACTACCCCACATCTGGACTCTCCAAAGCCCCACCCTGGGACCCGAGGCTGTCTTTTACCCGGGAAGAAGGACGGAGATTCCTGAGAAGAAAAGCAACAGCACCGCCTGAGACGCTGCTTGGCCATAAACCTGAATTAAGCGGGAGAGAAAAAGCACCTCCTTCTCTCGCGATACCTCTTTAATGACGTAGGCGCTTCAACTCCTCTCATTGGCTGCCGACTGCCGTGAGGTAGCAGGAAAAGTTGCAGCGAGGACCCGCCCCCATGCAGGAGCCAATCCTGAGTAGCCCGGGGGACGAACCCCGGAAGCGAGCTTCCCGGCGGCGATTTTCCACTCTCTAAGGTGGGTAGGTCTTTCTCGTCCGGGGCCACGCTTCCTGGTCGCCTGGCGCCACCTAAGAACTCCTGGGCCCGAAAGGGCGGGTCCCCTGTCGACCCCTGCCGAGCCCTGCGAATCGGGCCGCGTCGTGGGTCCTAAGAAGGGCTGGAGCGGCTTCTTCGCTCGTAGAAGTTCGGAAGGCCGCAGACGCGACTCCCGGGCCTGTGAAGTGACCAGCCGGTGCTGGAGGGCCGGGACTGGTGGTCTTCTCCCTCACCTCCACTCCCCAGAGATTGAGCATTCGGACTCCAGTTTACAAGCCTTTCCCTGCGTCCCCTTATTGTCTGCCTGGATCCCGGGTTCAGCACATCTGCATTGCTTTGTGCTGACAGCAGTAAAATAGAGTGCATTAAAAAACAATGTGAAACTTTTGAATTAGAAAATTGGGGCTTTTAGTTCCATTGAAAGTTGTTTTAATCTATCTGAACCTCAGCGCCTTCACCTGTAAAATGGGGTTTACGGCCCCACCTGTCACTGAGTTGTTAAGAGTTGACATAGTTTAGATCTCTTATGGAATGTGATCTTTAAAAAACATACCCTAGTTCTTCTTGGTGGAGTATCATCAAGTAGGTATCTTGATCGGCTCTTTAAGTCCTGAATCAGGGAGATGCACCCGGGGTTGACTTTTTAAATTAAATCCATTAAGAAATTTTTATATGTAATTTATTTTACCTGGAACAGTAAATTTAAATTATAAAAAGAGAGTTTTTATGAAAAGGAAAGGGGGAGGTACAAGATCTGTGCTATAATGTTACTGTGGTTGATACAAATGACAAGTGAACTATACAGTATTTACTGGTATTTATTTAATAAAGTGTTTAATGAGTAGATTTGTGATCACTTTTGTATTGCAAAGTTCAGAGAATAGTTTGAGAAAAGTGAAAATATTAGAACATAAAGCCTTTCTGATAGGGTCTCTCGATTGACTCTGTAAAGTTGGACAGTCTTTGGAAATCCTTTAGTACAATCCTTTCATTGTGCAACAAAGTAACAGGTCCAGAGAAGGTACTGGTCATGAGTGATAAATTTAAACTTGACTTTAATGTTCTTGGCAGTAGTAATAAAATCTAATGATGCATTAGGATTGTATCAATTAAAACTCGTGAAAATTAGGTAGAAAGAAATCAGTATCTTAGGGGTACACGACTAACTCTCAAATTTCTCAGAATCCATTCCAAGCAAAATCAAGTGATAGGGCTTTAATTCTGTTTAATTCTACAAATATTTCTTAATGTTTGCTGTATATAAGTGGGACATAAATGTAAGTTAAATATAGTCCCTATCTTTAAGCTTACAATCTTTTAAGAGACTAAAACAAGAACAAAATTAGTGGTGAAATAAAACAGTATGTAGCACACAAAAAAGTAGAAACTAGAGACAGATCTAATTTGGAGGCTCAAGAAAGGCTTAATGAAGGAGGCAACATCTGAGAAGAGTCATGAAAGACTGATAAGATTTCAACAAATATAGTTGGGAAGCTGAGAAATATTTTTTAAATATTTATTATTCTCATTTTGTTTAATTGGTTAAAGTTTAATATGCTGCATAACTCTTTAAGCTGATATTGGTTTATAAATTATTATGGCAACCTAGCAGAATAAATATCATTTCCTTCAGGAAGCCTCCTCTACTCCCTGAGGACTGGGTTAATTATGACCTTCCTGTATATTCATCATATCTAGATATGGTCTTATCATAGTACTTAAACACTGTCTTTGCGAATCTCCCTGACGAGACAGGAAGCTTCTTGAGGTTAAGACGTGGATCTTGTTCATTATTGAATCCCAGTACCCAGAGACTGGCACATACCAGGCGTTCTATTCATCTTTGTTGAATGAAGGAGTAAATGACAGCCAAAGTTCTGTTTCAAAACAAGAAGCCAACTAAGAACTATAGTTGTCTGTCAATGAATAGGGCTACTTTTTAAAGCAGTGAATTTTCCTAAGCCTGAAATTGTTAAAGTAGAAATAGGTTGATTATTACAGATGTCATGATAAAGATATCTGCATTGGTGAGAGATTGGGACACATGTCCTTTGGGGGCTCTTCCATCTCTAAGAATCTCTGAGTCTTAGAAGTAGTTTTTTTAGGAACTAAAAATTTTTGCTCCTGCTTTATAGCTTCTGTGTGTCTAGTCTATAAAAATCGTGAATGTGCTTATCTTTATTAGTTATAATTTCAAAGCTTCAAGCATTAATCACTGTTGGCATAATACAATATAGTATGTGAATCAATAGATTCAAAATAAATAGTTATAACCACTGACTTAGTAGAAAAAACAATATTAAAAATAAAGATAACTGAAATCTTTCAGTTCCAATATTTAATGAATGTGAAGGGTATTAATAAACACCAAAAAAGTTTAGACAGGGTTTATTTGTGTATATTTGCAAGACTTATCTATGCTATTGATAAAGCCTCAGTAACCATTTTGCTCCTAATTTTTGTGTTTGTGTTTCAGATCTTGATGAATAAACTAACGCAGACATAATTCATCTCTGGAAAGATTATTTATACTCTGGCATTTGAAATGCTTTGTATTTAGAATAGTAGTAAACATGGAAAAAGAGAAAGTAAATGATGATGGAAAACCAGACCCAGAGAACTCCTTGGACTTTTCTGAACACTTTAACCAACTTGAATTATTAGAAACACATGGACATCTTATTCCCACTGGCACCCAAAGTCTCTGGGTAGGGAATTCTGATGAAGATGAAGAGCAAGATGAAAAAACTGAAGAGTGGTATCAATTGCAAGAAAAAAAAATGGAAAAAGATCCAAGCAAATTGCTTCTTTGGGCTGCTGAAAAAAATCGGGTAAAAAAAAAAAAAAAGAACAGTTACAGAGGAAACCTTAATTTAGTAGGAAAAGTATTAGATTGGAAGCCAGAAGACCTGTCCTGAATCTCGCTTTGGTCTGTAACTTTGGGCAAATCCTACTGTTTCTGCACCCCTATTTTCTTATCTGTAAAAATGGCCACCATAACACCTGCCTCTTTCATACAGGGTTTTATACAGAGGCAATGTAGGTGAAAACACATAGTAAGCTACAAAGTGTCATATGGGTATTTTGGGGAGCTTTAAGAATAATTAACTATAAAGAGAGCAAGCAATCATCTGTATTTTTAAATCATTTATATTAAGTCATTAGGATCATCCTAAAGACAAGTATCATTTAGTAAAGAGAGGATGGGAATTAACATTTATTAAATACCATGTGCCTTACTACATTATTGATTTAATCCTCATATATCCCTATAAGATATGTCATATTCTTCCCTTTTACAGATTAAGAAGTTGAGATTCAGGAACATTAATTTGCCCAGGATTGTCCAAGTAGGATGACCCTGCTTAACAGCCAAAGTCTGTTCTTCCCACTTAGCCACTTGTATCTTGTTTTACTAAGTTCCCCCATGTCTGTGTTAATAAACTAATAACTTAAATGGTCTTACATTTTTGGATAACTTTTTTTTTTTTAAGATTTATTTATTTTATTGATTGATTGATTGCTATGTTGGATCTTCGTTTCTGTGCTAGGGCTTTCTCTGGTTGCGGCAAGCGGGGGCCACTCTTCATCGCGGTGCACGGGCCTCTCAGTATCACGGCCTCTCTTGTTGCGGAGCACAGGCTCCAGACGCGCAGGCTCAGTAGTTGTAACTCACGGGCCCAGTCGCTCCGCGGCATGTGGAATCCTCCCAGACCAGGGCTCGAACCCGTGTCCCCTGCATTAGCAGGCAGACTCTCAACCACTGCGCCACCAGGGAAGCCCTTGGATAACTTTTTAAGCCAAGAGCAGACTGCATCCCACCAGAGGTCCTCAGACCAAACTGAAAATCACTTCCTGAAAACATGTATCTGAGGTTGTTTTAGTTAGAAGGAATTGAGCTCCTTAATCTCGACTTCCTTGTTACCATTGTATTATACTGTTAAAAGAAGTTGTTTTTTTTTTAATTGGAGTGTAGTTGATTGACAATGTTGTGTTGGTTTCAGATGTACAGCAGAGTGATTCAGTTATACATATATTCATTCTTTTTTAGATTCTTTTCTCATTTAGATTATCACAGAATATTGAGTAGAGTTCCCTGTGCTATACAGTAGGTATTTTTTAAAGTTTTATACAGTATGTATATTGGTGTGATAATCCTACTACAGAAAGATCAGTTTGTTCCATTACTATGTTTTCTTCGCAGATGAAATATAAAATATTAATACAGTTCTAGCCTGTATTTTTCATCTAGGACTATAGCTTTTATACAATAAGCCTTCATTGGACCAGGAATAAATGTATGGTTTGGTATTCAGAGAATCATGTTCTTAGAATCAACAGTTTATGGTTAACACTGACTTGTTCATTGTTAAATCAGTTCCCCCCCAAAAAAAAAAAATCTTATTTTTTTATTTTACAGTCATCTGCTAACAAGGAAGTTTTTATTTAACTTAATTAAATCTAACACCACTAGACGGTTTAATTTTCTTTGCTTATTGTTTCATTTCGAGTTGGGTTTGTAAAAGATCTGTTTTCTTCTCAGCTGACCACAGTGCGAAGACTGCTTTCAGAAAAGGCCGCCCACGTGAACACTCGAGATGAAGATGGGTACACTCCGCTCCATCGAGCAGCCTACAGCGGACACTTAGACGTGGTCCGGGAGCTGATTGCACACAGGGCAGATGTTCGTGCGGTGACTGTGGATGGCTGGACACCCCTGCACAGTGCCTGTAAGTGGAATAACACCAGAGTGGCTTCTTTCTTACTGCAGCATGATGCAGATATCAACGCCCAAACAAAAGGCCTCTTGACCCCCTTACATCTTGCTGCTGGGAACAGAGACAGCAAAGATACCCTCGAACTCCTCCTGATGAACCGCTACATCAAAGCAGGTCTGAAAAACAACCTGGAGGAAACTGCATTTGACATCGCCAGGAGGACAAGCATCTATCACTACCTCTTTGAAATTGTGGAAGGCTGCACAAATTCTTCACCTCAGTCTTAATGGTTCTAATAATTTTCTTAAGTTTCTAAGTCCCAGTGCCTCCTTTAGTGTGAGATGTGAAATGTCCCCATCATACAAAGTTGACATCAAAAGTCTTACGACAGTAATTCAGTGGTACTCACGATAATATCCTTCCAAGTGAATTGCCTGACCTTGATGTCAAAATGTATTTGAAAGTTGATTGGATATATCTTTAATGATTTCCGTGGTGTTTGTGATTTTTATCAAATCATTTTAACTTACCTATACTGGAAAACTTGTCACAAGTTGTACAGAAAACTAATGATATTTTTGGTGCTGATCCAAGAGAAATGTATTTTTAAATATTCCCCCATCCTAGATCTTTGTGCAGTATTTAGTATATTAATGTGTATTTTTATAAGGTCAGGTAACTCAGAATTTCGTTTAAAAGTCTTAATATACTGGTGCAGTTCAGCTGTCTTCTCTGCATCACCATAGCCATTTGCTTTCATTGTAAGCCGTAAGAATGAACATATTAGTGTCTTGAATCTTCGTAAATTAAAAAAAAATCAAGACACCTAGATCTTTGTTTTCTAGAACCTAGGCCATTTTCAGGAAATAGCTAAGTGTTTAATCCACGAATTTTATATACTGCCCCCTCCTGCAATCCACACAATCCTGTGGACCATCCTACCTCACCCTGGTCAACCTGCATATTCCTTATGCTGCTGGTGAGTCAGCACGACCCTTCAGACACGCGCACAACTATACCTTGGTTCAGATCGTAACGTATCTGCTCTCCAGCTAGTTTTACCTCCCTGGTCCTGCTGAGCTGGGCACTGCTCATCTAGTCTCTCAAGTTCACAGGAAGTGTTCTTTTCCAGGGTCCTCATTTTATACAAGCCACACAAAGACAAAGTGACAGGGAAAAGGAATTCTAAGAATGAGGGGATGATGATTATATTGGGGTGAGAACACAAAGTGGCTCAGGCCTTTTTTAAAAGCCACATTGTGGATAGTGACAAAAGCATAAATATAAATAAAAGTTTTGAACAACCAGAAAAAAGCATGAATTCTTTTTTTACCTGTGTATCTTCCTTGGATCCATAACATATTTATTCATCCAGCATACATTTATTTATCAGGTACTCTCTCCATCTCTCAGGTAGCAGTTTCCTGTTGACTACATAACCCCTCTGTGACTAAAACAAAGGGGTTTTCTCTTAACTTCGTCACACCAGCACTGACACACTGGGCAAAGGGAACTAAGCCAATGGCCCTTTTCTTCGGTTATATTTTTTAAATGTCCACCAAGGTTTGTCTCTTTTGACTTAGCCTATGTGACCCAGTCACCTTAGACTAAGTAATAATGTTATTTAATCAGATATGTGTGGCAATTTTTAGGCTAGAACAAAATTGGATCATCTCAGAAAAGTTAAAGATAACATATGATCTGAATCTTTGTGACAAACAGTATCTTAAGACTTAGGAGTGCTTCAATTATTCTGTGACCTCTGGCTAGGAGATGCCTCCATTTTAGAGTATCAATATCAATATCTTCGATATCAGGGTTTTGGCAGAAAGTGAGAGGTTGCTTTCTGTTTAATCTGCCCTAATTTAGTGATACCAAATGACGAGGTACAGCTGGTAGACAGTGACAGTAGAATAAGACCCCAACTACCCCCTTAGACTGCTAAACGAGGCTGCCTAGTTATCTGAAAGTCACAGATCCCATGGCTTCTTTCTTACTTGGGAATGAGTTGCATCCATGATTTTATGTAAGTTTTCCCTTTGAGTATGGCTCCAAAGGAGCTGCTTTGTTTCTAAGAAGCTGAGATGTGACTTCTCCCTTTTTTTCAGGCTTCAACACTCAGCCAGTGCTAGGGAGCAAATTCTCCATATTAGAGAAATCCCTTCCATCCCTGAGGGCAGAATTTGTATTGTTTGCTTCCTTTATACTTTCCTTAGTGTTTTTTTAAATTTCATTTTTTAATTATTATTTTCTTTTTTAATTGAAGTGTAGTTGACATACAATTTTATATGTTTCAGGTGTATGACAAAGCGATTTGATACTCTTCTTAGTATTTAGTAGACTCCTCTGTCCACAGAAGACATGCACTAATCATGCTTTTGACTACTCAGTGGACCCTTGAACAACGCTGGTTTGAACTGCGTGGGTACACTTAAAGGCAGTACTACACAACCCATGCAGTTGGTTCCACAAATGCAGAACCGCAGATATGGGGGCAGATGATAAAGTTTGGTTTTTGATTGCGCAGAGGGTCAGCATCCCTAACCTTTGTTTTTAAGGGTCAACGGTATTACCTGTGCTTTCCAGTTTTCTTTAAGAAGGCTGAATAGCTACATGTGCAAACAAAATTTTCTCTAGTCTTGAGTTTATCCAAAGACTTTTTAAAAAAATAAAATCCATGTTTTTCATAACTAAAGTTTAATTGTGATTAACTTATATGCTTGAGGAAGAGGTGACTTTTTGTCATTGTTCAAGGGACACATCATAATCCATAGGCCCACAGTGAAGTTAGCTGGCTTTGCTTTTATAAATCTTAAATATGCTTCTCCAGGGAGCTTTCTGGCTCACAACCTAACACATTGATGGGACTTCTTAGCGTTTTTATACTATAGATGTGACAGCATCCATTTATTTCTATTCATTGGCATCTATTATTACATCCACCACTATGCTAGAAAATCATGACCAAAAGAGGCCCAGAGAAGTAACACTTGCTCTGAGACTTATGTCCCAAACCAAAATGAAACCTCTGTATCAATTCTCCGTTCCTGATGAATACATATGCCATCTTCACCCTACCTAAAATGGCTCTAGGAATTTATGAGCTGCTTTGGCTCTGAAAGGTACCAGCCATGATGGCATCATTGATGGCTTTACTGTAATTAGTTACCATGGGATGCTCTAGTCCCTCCGTAGGATTACCAGATGACCACTCAACTTGTGCAATATGAAGGGCATTCTCTAAAGGGAATTTAAAATCTATGTTTGCTAAGTTCCAAAGGCAGTAAACTAAGAAAGATTGAATTAGCCTATTAATGTTCTAAATTCCTGAAAATTTCCCTTTGAAATCCTACAATTTCACTTCTGGGAACCTAAGTGGAAATTATCTAAATCAGTGCTATCGCGTAGAAACATAATGTGAGCCACATATGTAATGTTAAGTTTTTTTCTAGTAGCCACATTAAAATGAAAACAGATGAAATTAATTTTTAATAATACATATTATTTAATACATCCAAAATATTCCAACATGACATAAATATTTTAAAAATTGAGAGATTTTACCTTTTTTTGTAGTAAGTCTTCAAAATCATGTGTATTTTACAGCACATCTCAATTCAGACTAGTTCCATTTGACTAGTGGCTACTCTGTTGAACAGTGCAGGTCCAGAGGCCTGAAATATTCCCTGGAGACAAACCAGAATGGTTAAGAGGAGGAGCAGGGAACTTTGAGGCAGATAAATCTGGGTGCAAATCATGATTGCCACCTATGTGTGCCTTTTGGTAAATAACTTCAGTTTTCTCACATGTAAGATGGAGATAGTATGTATCTTCTTACAATTTTGTAAGGAATAAATGAGATGTAATGTGGATAGGCTACCTATCCACATTACATCTCAGGTACTCAAAGAATTCAGGTACTCAAAAAATGCTATTGAGTGGTTCCTTTCTCCAGCATTTCAAGCAGAAATGCCCTTCCTATTTTAGGTATTTGGATCCTTGAAGATCCCAAAGCTCTCCCTTTATATTCCTATAGTCCTCTCTCATGACTTTTTAGTAAAATATGCAGCAGGGAGCTTCTTTCAAGAATCCAAACACTTCCACTCCTAGAAAAAATGCCTACCCCATCTTCAAAGGCCTTGTGAGGTGTCAAAGGTCTCCAACAGAAGAAAAATTCAAGGAATAAGCAAAATAAAGCAAAAGAATTTCAGCAGATAATTACAAGGACTTGAAGGAAATGAGATTCTGACAGAAAATGTATTTCCATTGTGAACCCAGGGCCTTGAAACTCAATGTTTTACTATTCAATCTGTGTGCGGCTTCTTGGTACTTATCAAATGAGTGGCTCTTTAAATTCATGCCTAATTTTTTTCCCTTTTCAGGATGGGTTTTGTAATGCTGAGCAAATGGAACAAAAATATAAAAACACTCATATTTGGTTTATCACTATAATTATTCAATGGAAACTCAGGAACATCTAATAGTGGTCACCGTGAATTTAATGACATGGCCCCATCTGCCAGTGGATCTCAGAGTTGCAGAAATTTGTAGGCCAGAAAATGTGCTTAATGAAAGAAATAGCTTATAAAATCTAAAAGCAAACTACTACCTAATTTGTTTTGTCCCTTCCCTTTCTATTATAATATATTCAACATTTCATCTCTGCTAGACAGTACTTGAAAATTAGGAAAACATCATTGGAGAATTAATGTGAGTTCATAAGATGCACTGTCTCCTGTGTAGTCATTGGAGTTCCTTTTCCAGACACAGCTGCTTAAACAAGGCAATTCTTAGCAATAAAAAAAAAAAAAAAAGGTGAGCCTGCCATTATTAAAAAATCAGGTGTCTATCAGGTTTTTCTAAACCCAAATATAGTAACTCATCAAGAAAATATATCCCAATTAAAGGAACCAAATCTAGGAGCAAGAAATAGCTCTGCTGTAAAAATATTAAGATTTAATATATGAATCAGATCCTTCATGACACGTACTAGAAAAAGCACTCGAGTTCAGATTTGCTTCCATGTGCTTTTGTATATTTCTTATTTGAAGATATGCAAAGCTTTCAAGAAGAATCAAAAAGAAGAAAAGGGTATTAGGATCCTTTCATCCATTCTTTTGATTTCAGTCTGCACCCTTGGACAATGAGGTGGTTCTGGAGTCCATCTAGAAAAGTAATTGTGTGTCACGGTTCCTCACTCTATTGACATTGGGGCCAGATAATTCTGTGTTTTGGGGGGCATCCTGTGTATTATCCGGTGTTTAGCAGCATTCTTGGCTCTACTCACTAGATGACAGCAGCACCTCCCCCTCCCTCTCCCCCTCCCCCCTTCCCAGTTGTGACCATCGAAAATGTCTCCAGACATTGCCAAGTGTTTCCTGCTGTATGTCATCAGAAGTCTCTAAGGCAGGAGATTTCAGAATTTGGCTAGTCACAGAGCTGATTTATTAGCATGCAGGTAAATTTTATTCATATTGTGTGTTTTCCTTAGATTTTGTTTAGGCATTCCAAATATTCATCAGTGTACATTCAAAAATTAGATAATCGTTGATTCTATTTGAAATGTTTAGTATTTTGTTAATGAGATCTTTCAAACACTTTCAAAAATTGGGCTAAAACATACAATTAGAAAAAGAGAACTCTTTCATACTGAGTTTCATGTGTCAGAAAAACTCACTCCTGTTCCCAGATTTGGCCTCTAGGAAATTTATCCCTTAAGTGAGATGAGAAATTCTAGAGAATTTAGAGAAATTCTAACTTCTGGGTATTAAGGGAGATCATAAACAAAGCCTGATTTTTAGTAGGTTGCACCATTATAAATGTAAAATTTTTATTGCATCCTTGGGTAAAATGCAATGAAATTGATGCACAATCTTTTCCCATCTAAAAGAAATTGTGTTAAGAGAAGCCAACCTCCTCTGTAGAGAAGAGGGAAATCAGGAGGGAGCTGGCAACTTCCAAGTGTCAATAACTGTGGAAATAGAAGACAATCTCTTAATATCATTACCAATCTAGAACTCTTTTAGTTTGTTATTAAATATAAAAATCATGCAGTATAATTTATTTTGGCAATTGTTGGAGGAGGTCATAGAGAGGATGTGGACCCAGGCAATGAAGGCTCCTCACCCCCTCTCTTGTCCTTGGAATGTATGTTCTTCCTACTGTTCCCACCATGGGAGCCCTTTCAAGGACGTGACCTTGAGAGAGCAATGTGTTGTTGAGACCATCTGGACTGAATACATGACTGAACCCAGTTAAGGCCTCTATGTAAATTTTTAAGATTCTGGCAGGCAGGTATGGAGATCTACTCATCTTGCAACCTCTGTAGACAAGCTTCCTATATAAGTTCCCTTGCTTATTAAACCTGCCACCTGTTGAGCTGGAGCTGTCTGCCTCTTTCTTTGGTCTCTCCTCATCCTCCATGCGTGGCGACCAATCTTAGATTTCACCCAGGAAACTCGTGAGATCGCGAACCAACAGAGATGACTTTCACTTTAAAAGTGAATCCCAAGGTAAAATATATCAAAGTCATAATGTAAAAAAAAAAAAAAAATTCTATATCTGTTTATCAGCCTTCCCCAGTCATTTTTTATGTAATGCACAAATGGAATAGTCTCATCTGATCTTCTTTATGAAAGTTTTTATATATCCAAAATGTGCTACCCTGAACCACTGTGATAATAGCTAACACCTGTTTATTGGGTGCCAGCTGTGCTGTAGATGCTCACATACATTATCTCATGTGAGCTTCACAGTAACCCTATGAGATAAGATGTCATTGTATAAACAGGAAAGTGGGCTTATGGAGGTTAATTGTCATGCAGTCAGTGAGAGTGGGAGATAACTTTCAAACCTGTCTTTATGATTCCACCGCCTTTGATCCGATATCTATTTGTAAAGTTGATTAAAGAAGACATTGCTTGGTGCACATTTAGTTTATTTTCTTTGAACTGTTTCCAGAAAGCTTTGTTCAAATGTTATAGATTTTCACCTATGAATGTTAATATCTAGGTAACACCAGTTAGGCTATCAAATAATCACAACAACAAAAAATCCATTTTCTTTAATATTATTTTTATGTAGTTTATTTATTGTAGTGTTTGAGGACACAGAAATCACTGTTATTAGGAGGAAGTTGCATTTTGTGGCATGAAAACATAAATAGGCAAAAATTCCATTAGTTGAAAATCATAAGAGCCAAAGCTTGATAGGTGGCAGGTATATGTGCTGTGGAAACGAGCAAACAGCCAAAGCAATTAAAAAAAAAATTGGGGGGATTTATACAACCTAATTTCAAAATTATAAAAAGCAGGGACATCCCTGGCAGTCCAGTGGTTAAGACTCTGAGCTTCCACTGCAGGGGACACCCGTTTGTTCCCTGGTTGGGGAACTAAGATCCCTCATGCCGCGCAGCACGGCCAAAAAAAAAAAAGTTATGAAAGAGCAGTATCAAGACAGTATGGTATTGGTGGATAGAAATATAGAACAATAGAACAGAGTCTAGAAATAGATCCAGATATACACTAGTCACTTGATTTTTGACAAAGATTCTGAGGAATGCAATGGGAAGTTCTCTTAAAGAATTAGTGCTGGAAAAACTGAATAGCCATTTGGGCAAAAAATTAACTAATTTATATACCTCAGAGCAGTGGTTGCCTGGTGAGAGACAAAAGTTTGATTGCAAAGGGTCAGGAAGAGTCTCTTGAAAGTGGTGGAAATGTTCTGTATCTTGATTGTAGTGGTGGTTTTGCAGGTATATAAAGCTGTCCAAAGTTGTTGAATTCTATACTTTAAATGGAATGCAGGTTTTTTTAAATTAATTTTTTGGGGGGCTGCATTGGGTCTTCACTGCTGCAAGCAGGGACTACTCTTTGTTGCGGTGCGTGGGCTTCTCACTGCGGTGGCTTCTCTTGCTGCAGAGCACCGGCTCTAGGAGCGCGGGCTTCAGTAGTTGTGGCACACGGGCTCAGTAGTTGTGGCTCAAGGGCTCTGGAGTGCAGGCTCAGTAGTTGTGGCGCACTGGCTTAGTTGCTCTGCGGCATGTGGGATCTTCCCGGACCAGGGCTTGAACCCATGTCCCCTGCACTGGCAGGCGGATTCTTGACCACTGCACCACCAGGGAAGTCACTGGAATGCAGTTTTTAGGCATAAGTTATACTTAAGGTTGATTTTTAAAAGTAGTCACCCAGAGATGACTAATTTCATCCTTTTGTTATTTTCACTAGCAAGGAGGAATATATGAGGACCTCCTCCCCAAATTCTAGGGGTATATCTTCCTGGGGGCCTGTAGAGTCTTATGAGTTGTCCAAAAAATATACATTTCACTGATTCACTGGAATTTTAAAAATTCTAAGCAAAAAGCCCTTTGTAATTGCAAGGAGAAGTTTCTCCATTAAATGATACAGTAGTAAACAAAATATTTGCCCTAAAATAATTAGTCTATTTGACAGCATTCAACAAATTTGAGAAGATGGTTTACTTAGAATAAGAAGGATTCTGTTGGCTTTTAAAATAATTTAGATGAGGACTGTTAGAATCTAGAATAGCATACCAAAGTGGTTATAGTATCTACTTCTCTGAAGAATAAACAATAACATTAAATATCCCATTGTTTATTTAATTGCCTTATTAGTAAGCAGAAGAAAGATTGAGATGACTTCTGGAGACGTGTTTGATATCTCTAGAATTAAATACAGAATGTAAAATTTGTCCACTCCGATTTTTACTGATATACCATTAAGTAACACAAAGTAATATATAAACTTTGGCAATATATTAAGTTTTATTTCTTTGATAAATACTTCATGTTTTTACATTAAAAATAATTGTTAACTTATTACCAGAAAAATTTAGTCTTGGGTTTTGCCTCCATCTAGTGGATATTTTGGTCTTTTTCATTTAACTAAAATGAAAAAGGATAAGCCACTATGTTTTTGTTGTTCATTTTTAGTTTTTTGGAATAAAAAAAATAAAAAAAGTGGTAACCACAATTCATGGATAAAACAGTACATTTTATACTTTCTTTTATCAATATTTACTCCCAAGAAGATTTGAGATGGTGTATAATTAGTGGCATGCATGAACTAATTGGAAATAGAAAACCAAAAGCCATTTAGGAGAAAGAAGGAAATATACCACCTAAGTTAAGAGAGTTACCACAATTAACAATTAAATTATCTCCAAGGTTTGTGGTATTGGAGATAAAAGAAAAACAATAATTGCATGATTCTTTATTATTTGATCAAACTAAACCACATTGGGTTTTTCTGAGTAAAAATATTTTCAAACTAATTTTTTCCTAACTAAAATATGCTTAATTTTTGTATAATTTTGTAGAGGTATAGCAAACCTCTACAAAAGTGCATAAATCAATTAATTCTGCAGAGTGAACACATCCATTTTTTTTTTAAACATCTTTATTGGAGTATAATTGCTTTATAACGGTGTGTTAGTTTCTGCTGTATAACCAAGTAAATCAGCTATACATAAACATATATCCCCGTATCTCCTCCCTCTTCATCTCCCTCCCACCCTCTCTATCCCACGCCTCTAGGTGGACACAAAGCACCGAGCTGATCTCCCTGTGCTATGTGGCTGCTTCCCACTAGCTATCTATTTTACATTTGGTAGTGTATATATGTCCATGTCACTCTCTCACTTCATCCTAGCTTACCCTTCCCCCGCCCCATATCCTCAAGTCCATTCTCTACGTCTGTGTCTTTATTCCTGTCCTGACCCTAGGTTCTTCAGAACCTTTTTTTTTTTTTTCATATATATGTGTTAGCATGCGGTATTTGTTTTTCTCTTTCTGACTTACTTCACTCTGTATGACAGTCTCTATGTCCATCCACCTCACTACAAATAACTCAATTTCATTTCTTTTTATGGCTGAGTAATATTCTGTTGTAGATATGTGCCACATCTTCTTTATCCATTCATCTGTCAATGGACACTTAGGTTGCTTCCATGTCCTGGCTATTGTAAATAGAGCTGCAATGAACATTGTGGTACATGACTCATTTTGAATTACGGTTTTCTCAGGGTATATGCCCAGTAGTGGGATTGCTGGGTCGTATGGTAGTTCTATTTCTAGTTTTTTAAGGAACCTACATACTATTCTCCATAGTGGCTGTATCAATTTATCCCACCAAGAGTGCAAAGGGTTCCCTTTTCTCCACACCCTCTCCAGCATTTATTGTTTGTAGATATTTTGATGATGGCCATTCTGACGGTTGTGAGGTGATACCTCATTGTAGTTTTGATTTGCATTTCTCTAATGATTAACAATGTTGAGCATTCTTTCATGTGTCTGTTGGCAATTTGTATATCTTCTTTGGAGAAATGTTTATTTAGATCTTCTGCACATTTTTGGATTGGGTTTTTTGTTTTTTTGATATTGAGCTGCATGAGCTGCTTGTAAATCTTGGAGATTAATCCTTTGTCAGCTGCTTCATTTGCAACTATTTTCTCTCATTCTGAGGGTTGTCTTTTGGTCTTGTTTATGGTTTCCTTTGCTGTGCAAAAGCTTTTAGGTTTCACTAGGTCCCATTTGTTTATTTTTGTTTTTATTTCCATTTCTCTAGAAGGTGGGTTAAAAAGGATCTTGCTGTGATGTATGTCATAGAGTGTTCTTCCTATGTTTTCCTCTAAGAGTTTTATAGTGTCTGGCCTTACATTTAGGTCTTTAATCCATTTTGAGTTTATTTTTGTGTATGGTGTTAGGGAGTGTTCTAATTTCATTCTTTTACATGTAGCTGTCCAGTTTTCCCAGCACCACTTATTGAAAATGCTGTCTTTTCTCCAGTGTATGTTCTTGCCTCCTTTATCAAAGATAAGGTGACCATATGCGTGTGGGTTTATCTCTGGGCTTTCTATCCTGTTCCATTGATCTATATTTCTGTTTTTGTGCCAGTACCATACTGTCTTGATTACTGTAGCTTTGTAGTATAGTCTGAAGTCAGGGAGCCTGATTCCTCCAGCTCCGTTTTTCTTTCTCAAGATTGCTTTGGCTATGCGGGGTCTTTTGTGTT
Source organism: Eubalaena glacialis (assembly GCF_028564815.1). Lineage (NCBI taxonomy): Eukaryota > Metazoa > Chordata > Mammalia > Artiodactyla > Balaenidae > Eubalaena > Eubalaena glacialis. The sequence goes on along the minus strand of NC_083725.1, from coordinate 49,975,241 downwards.
TTCATACAAATTGTGAAATTTTTTGTTCTAGTTCTGTGAAAAACGCCAATGGTAGTTTGATAGGGATTGCATTGAATCTGTAGATTGCTTTGGGTAATTTAGTCATTTTCACAATGTTGATTCTTCCAATCCAAGAACATGGTATATCTCTCCATCTGTTTGTATCATCTTTAATTTCTTTCATCAGTGTCTTATAATTTTCTGCATACAGGTCTTTTGTCTCCTTAGGTAGGTTTATTCCTAGGTATTTTATTCTTTTTGTTGCAATGGTAAATGGGAGTTTCCTTAATTTCTCTTTCAGATTTTTCATCATTAGTGTATAGGAATGCAAGGGATTTCTGTGCATTAATTTTATATCCTGCTACTTTACCAAATTCATTGATTAGCTCTAGTAGTTTTCTGGTAGCATCTTTGGGATTCTCTGTGTATAATATCATGTCATCTGCAAACAGTGACAGTTTTACTTCTTTTCCAATTTGGATTCCTTTTATTTCTTTTTCTTCTCTGATTGCTGTGGCTAAAAATTCCAAAACTATGTTGAATAATAGTGGTGAGAGTGGGCAACCTTGTCTTGTTCCTGATCTTAGTGGAAATGGTTTCAGTTTTTCACCATTGAGAACGATGTTGGCTGTGGGTTTGTCATATATGGCCTTTATTATGTTGAGGTAAGTTCCCTCTATGCCTACTTTCTGGTGGGTTTTTATCATAAATGAGAGTTGAATTTTGTCAAAAGCTTTTTCTGCATCTATTGAGATGATCATATGGTTTTTCTCCTTCAGTTTGTTAATATGGTTTATCACATTGATTGATTTGCATATATTGAAGAATCCTTGCATTCCTGGGATAAACCCCACTTGATCATGGTGTATGATCCTTTTAATGTGCTGCAAGATTCTGTTTGCTAGTATTTTGTTGAGGATTTTTGCAGCTAAGTTCATCAGTGATATTGGTCTGCAGTTTTCTTGGTCTGTAGAAACCAAAATGCAATTTGTAGACCATTAAAAGTGTAACAACTTAAGTATAAGAGAAAAGAGAGAAAAGTACAAGCAAATCATGTTATAATAAAATAGGGGACACAGATAAAAATCTACCATTATAGAAAGAGTGCCTATGTAAACAAAAGCAGGAAAAAAGTACAGAACACAAATGTACACATCCTTAACAAGCATTACCCTTAATGTGTAAATACTTGAAACATTCTAATTAAAATCTAATCATTAATTTACATTGATAGGCAAATTATTAGAAATATAGGGTTCACTCAGAATGCGAGAAAATATTTGCAAATGAAGCAACTGACAAAGGATTAATCTCCAAAATTTACAAGCAGCTCAGCAGCTCAACATTAAAAAAACAAAAAACCCAATCCAAAAATTGACAGAAGACCTAAACCGACATTTCTCCAAAGAAGATATACAGATTGCCAACAGACACATGAAAGAATGCTCAACATTGTTAATCATTAGAGAAATGCAAATCAAAACTACAATAAGATATCATCTCACACCGGTCAGAATGGCCATCATCAAAAAATCTACAAACAATAAATGCTGGAGAGGGTGTGGAGAAAAGAGAACCCTCTTGCACTGTTGGTGAGAATGTAAATTGATACAGCCACTATGGAGAACAGTATGGAGGTTCCTTAAAAAACTAAAAATAGAACTCCCATACGACCCAGCAATCCCACTAATGGGAAAACCATAATTCAAAAAGAGTCATGTACCAAAATGTTCATTGCAGCTCTATTTACAATAGCCAGGACATGGAAGCAACCGAAGTGTTCATCAACAGATGAATGGATAAAGAAGATGTGGCACATATATACAATGGAATATTACTCAGCCATAAAAAGAAATGAAACTGAGTGATTTGTAGTGAGGTGGATGGACCTAGAGACTGTCATACAGAGTGAAGTAAGTCAGAAAGAGAAAAACAAATACCGTATGCTAACACATATATATGGAATCTAAAAAAAAAAAAAAAAGGTCATGAAGAACCTAGGGGCAAGATGGGAATAAAGATGCAGACCTACTTAGAGAATGCACTTGAGGATATGGGGAGGGGGAAGGATAAGCTGGGACAAAGTGAGAGAGTGACATGGACATATATACGCTACCAAAAGTAAAATAGATAGCTAGTGGGCAGCAGCTGCATAGCACAGGGAGATCAGCTCGGTGCTTTGTGACCACCTAGAGGGGTGGGATAGGAAGGGTGGGAGGGAGGGAGATGCAAGAGGGAATAGATATGGGGACATATGTATATGTATAACTAATTCACTTTGTTATAAAGCAGAAATGAACACACGATTGTAAAGCAATTATACTCCAATAAAGATGTTTTAAAAAAAAAAGAATTATAGGGTTCAACCAAGTTTCTAGACACTGATTAGCATACAAAATCTATAGATCCCATACACCAGTTAACAATCAATTATAAAGTGAAAGAGTAAAAAGGTTTTAATCCCTTTAATAACAGAAATACATGGCCCCAATGAAGAAATCTAAAAATGATATGCATGCAATGCTTGTACTTTAAATGCATAAATAAATGAGAACTTTACCAGGGAAAAAAAGTTGCTTTCTGATATAAAATGTCATCCTTTTCATCTTTATGCTTTAAAGGAAAAAAAAAAAAGGCCAAAAATGTGCTTGCCTTCTGCTAGTCTAAAATCTTAATTCCAAATGATGATACACTAGGACCCAGAAAATGGTTTCCTTGAAGGATTCAGCCTCTGAACGAAACAGGCTGTGCTCAAAGTATGGCTATATATGTCCCACAGCAATTTCAATTCAATCAGTACCACCCCAATTCGAATACCCTCATATCCAATCAAAATCTCTAATTTGATCCCACATAATTTTCAAGTCCCTTCCAATTGACACACTCCTTACCCAGTTCTAGAAACCCTCTCATTCCCATTAGATGGCAGTTCACTCAATGAGCTGCTTTTTCCTGAAAATCATTGTGATTTTTACCAAGAAAATATTAAGAAAAAATTAACTTAAGTTGGAAAATAGTTTAAAAATAAAAACTCAAGGAAAGGATATCCCAATGTATAGTTCCCTCTCTCTCGCTCTCTCTCTCTATATATGCATAAATAGTGTCATTTTTTAAAACTTCTGGTAGGCAAATAACTTTTTTGCTCATAAGCACAAATTACAGAAATAAAGTGACCTACCTTCTACCAACAAAATCCTGATTCCAGTTGGAGATATTCAAGGACCCAGAGAGAGAGACAGTGTTCTATGGGCAGCTGGCCTCCAAATGCAGACCTATGTCCTGATGGCTCTGGCTTTCTACCTGGGCAAAGGTATAATTTGATCAGCACCAATCAACGGTAATTGCTCTGGTTGGTCAGCCCACTTTGTCTGCACCCTTTTGATTTTTTAAACCAATCTTACAGCGAGCTAAGAGGTTGAAAATAAAAGGCGTGGGAAAGTCAAACCAAGCAAATATTAAACAAAAGAAACCTGGTCTAGCAGCAATTAATACCAAATGTATTTATAAGGTAAAAGAAGATGATAGAACAATACAAAAAACAAAAGGGAAAACAGCCATATACAAAAATACAAATGATTAATAAAATAGAAGTCTGTTACTTAAAAAATAAAATAAAATAAAGAAAGAACTGGTTGATAAATTATGTAGTCCTCCCTGCTAAAGGAAGGGAGTGCTCCCTTAGCGTGAGAAGCAGGTGCAGAGTGGCAAGTGGGGATGGGAGTCGGGGAGGGGCAGTGATTTTATAGAGGAGGACCCTGCCAAACACCATTTTAACCAGGTCAACATCAAGAGTCATAAACTGGGAATTCCCTGGCAGTCCAGTGGTTAGGACTCCACGCTTTCACTGCCTAGGGCCCAAGTTCGATCCCTGGCTAGGGAACTAAGATCCCACAAACTGCGAAACGTGGCCAAAAAAAAAAAAAGTCATAAATTACATTGATAGTATATGTCCTTGATATGATGTGATTAAAATGTGATAAAATTCCCTCCGAAATCTTCCTCCAAAAAAATACAGAAACCCAAGATAATCATAAGAAAAGCATCAAATTCCACTAGAGGGGCATCCTACAATATACCTGACCAGTATTTCCCCAAACTGTCAGGTTTCTATACAAACTTTTGGTCAAAAACGAGGAAAGTCTGAGAATCTGTTACAGCCAAGAGAAACCTAAGGAGACATGAAAACTAAATGTAATTTGACATTTTAGATGAGATCTTGGAACAGAAAAAGGACGTTGGGTAAAAGGCGAGTAAATCTGAACCAATGATAGCCTTTAGTAGACAATAACATATTGACATTGGTTCATTAATTGTAATCAATATAGCATGGGAAGTAAGATGTTACTAACAGGGGGACATGTGAGTGGGGTCGGGTCAGTACTCCCTGACCCACGTGCTCAAGGTTTTGTAAGTCTAAAACTGTCCAAACACTTACGTATTACTAAATATAATATTGTAAATAACAAATAAACAGGAGAAGGCATCAATAAACAATATTAGAATGAAAAAAATTAGAAACATAATCTGAGTTTTGGAAACAGTCTACAATACAACACACTATAAACCAAATGATTCTATGAACCACTATGTGACTTAATTTTTCAGAGCACTTTTAAAAATATTTTAAATTATGAAATATAAAGTGTTCACAGAAATCTGTAAAGCATATATGTACAGTTCAACAAATAACTATAGAGTAAACAGAAGTGGAACCACTACCCAGGTCAAGAAATGCAACATTGCCAGGCACCTGGCTGCCTGACTTGTGCTCTTTTTCCCAGATTACAGCCCCTTCTGCCTCCTAGACTGACCTTATTCTAACTATTCACATAGTAATTTTGTTAAACATTATAAAATTAAAACTCTGTCCATTTTTCAAAATTTTATATAACCTTGAAGAAACACACTTGTATTTATGTACTTTAGTGTATTTTTGGTGTATTTTTTCATCATTTACACCGTTACATGCAGCTGGATTTTTCTGTTTCAGGGCTGTAAAGGATTCAACCATATAAACTTTCTACTGTTGATGGGGCTTTGGGTTGTTTCCACTTTTGGCCTCTTACAAACAGCGTTGCTCTGAAAATCCTCTGACGTGTATACTGGCCATAGAATATGTAAACTTAAACTTGCCAAATTTTTTCAACACATTTCACCAGTTTACGCACTAGCTGCATGCAAGGGTGCTCATCGCCCTTCACTTTTGCAGACGTTTGGTGATTTTCTGCCTTTTTAGTTTTAGCCGATCACGTGAGAGCACAGGGGTACCTCATAATGATTTGCATTTACTTGGTTCCTAATAGGGGTGAACCAAATTTTCTGATGATTATTGGCTGATTGGAGGTGCTCCTTCAGGAAGTGCCTCATCAAGTATTTTGTCCATTTTTCTGCTGGGTTGTCTGTCTTGGTAGTAGTTATATGTTCTGCTTGTTACTTCTTTACTGGGTATGAGTAACACGATATCTGTTCTCACTCTTTGATTTGTCTTTTCACTCTCTTTTTCATTGTTTTTGATCCACAGAAGTTTCTCTGTACCTCTAACAGAACAAATATTATTAAAAATAGCTAATATATGGTGACTATCTAATGCCAGACACTGTTCAATGCACTCTGCATAGAATAATTTATTTATGCCTTATCTTCATAATGACCCCATAAGGGAAATCCTATGAACCCTATTTCTCATATGAGGAAACCACATCAAGGAGATATTAAGAAACTTGCTCAAGGTGACAGATCTAGTAAGTAGGGAAGTATTCAAACAAGAATCTCCAAGATGATTCCTTAAAAGAAGAACAAAGAGGGGTGACTTCTCCTCTACCGAACTGTGATATTTGAGCTGCAATGGACAAATATATGTACGTACAGAATAGAGAGGCCAGACACAGACACGTGGATATGTGGGAGTCTGCCTATGATGGAGGTAGCATACCAAACCAATGGGGAAGGATGGGCTATTCAATATGTGGTAGTAGCATTGGCACTATTTTGGGGGGTGGAATTGGAGCTTGACCTCATACCACTTACATAAATAAATTTGAGGTGCATTACAGATGGATAAAACACAGAATTTTAAGAGAAAATATTGAAGAATGTCTTTATGAACTCAGGGTGGAGCAATGGCTTAGAGAACCAAAAGCACCATGATGGGAATGTCTGATATATTTAAATGATTCCAAACTAATGACTGTGATGGTTAATGTCACATGTAGACTGGGCTAAGAGATGCCCAGATAGCTGGTAAAGCATCACTTCTGTGTGTTCTGCGTGGCTGTTCCGGGAAGAGATTAGCACGTGCATCAGTAGACTGAGTAAAGAGCGCCTTCACCACTGCAGGTGGGATCACCCAAACCACTGAGAGCCCAAATTCAACGAAAGAGCAGAGTAGGGGTGAATTTACTCTCTCTGCTTGAGCAGACGCATCCGTCTTCTCTTGTTTTGGGACATCTGACATGGGCACTCCTGGTTCCCAGGCTTTCCAACCCAGACTCAACCATATTCCCCGTTCTCCATCTTGCAGACGGCCCATCTGACAGATCGTGGGATTCCTCAGCCTTCATCACCAAATGAATGAGTTCCTCTAATAAGAGCTATACATATATCTCCTATCGGTTCTATTACTCTGAAGAACCCTGACTAATACAATGACTGAAAAAATTAAAAGAAATTACAGTCTAGGAGAAGTCTGTCACCATACATGAAATAGACAATGAATTAGTATCCTGAATATCACATAACTTCTACATAACAACAACAAAAAATAGTCAAACCAAAAAAAGTAGGCAGAGCTTCAGAATAGGTAATTCAGAAAAGAGGAAATCGAAATGGCCAATAAATACAAGAAGATGTGCAGGATCACTAGCAATCAGAGAAGCTATTCTCTGCCCATTTTGATTAGGTCTGACAATATAAAAAAGTGGGTCAAGATAGGGAGAAACCAGAACTCTCCCACACTGCCAATAGAGGTGGAAATTGGAGGGCAAGCTGGCTTTTCCTAAAAAGTTAAAAGTGAACATAAACATAACTCAGTAATCCTATATACAAAGCTGTTCTGTAAAGCATTGTTTGAAATAACAAAGATTTGGAAATAACTCTGTTGTCCATCAGCAGCAGAACGAATAAAATAAAATAAATTACACAGATCTAGTGGACTTTGTGGAACTGACTAGGGACTATAGATAGGAAAGTCTTTAGATCTTGTAACTGTAATATTGACTTTTTTAAAAGGTGATGGTGGGGGTAAGTTGTTAAAACCACACGACATACTACTTTCAGTTTCGTAGCCTTTTGTCTACAAACTTGATGAATATACACTGGACTCGTGATTGTTATTTCTCAGAAGTGGAGAGAGGCCTAGAGGAAATCGTGGCAGTGAGAACAAAGGTGGCTGTATCCTTGCCTTTATGTAATTATCACTGTCAATGTCCCTTGCTTTTCCAAGATTAAGTATAGCAACAACTTACTGGACATGGAAGAACAGCTGGATCTGGGCATCTTTTCCTGAGAAGAGTGGTCCAGGTTGTGAGTATCCAAATTGAGTGTGCCAGTTGACTTGAAATAAAATAGAATTTTCAATAGAATTGCTTGATGAACCCCCTTCATTACCACCCCCAGCTCCTGATTCTTTCAAGAAGACTATTTTTTTTTTAATGGAAGTATAGTTGATTTGCAATATTGTGTTAGTCTCAGGTGTACAGAAAAGTGATTGTTATATACATATTTTTTCAGATTATTTTTCATAATAGGTTATTACAAGATATTGAATACAGTTCCCTGTGCTATATAGCAAATCCTTGGGTTTTGTTTTGTTTTGTTTTTGTTTGTTTTGTTTTTTTGTGCAAATCCTTGTTGCTTATCTGTTTTCTGTACAGTCGTGTGTATCTGTTAATCCCATACCCCTAATTTATCCTTCCCCTGCTCCCTTTCCCCTTAGGTAACCACAAGTTTGTTTTCTATGTTTGTGAGTCTGTTTCTGTTTTGTATATAGATTCACTTGTATTGTTTTTAGATTACACAGGTAAGTGATCTCTTTGTCTTTTTCTGTCTTACTTACTTCACTTAGTATGATATTCTCTAGGTCCATCTATGCTGCTGGAAGTGGCAATATTTCATCTTTTGGTGGCTGAGTAATATTCCATGGTATGTATAAACCACTTCTTCTTAAACCAATCATCTGTTGATGGGCACTTGGTTTGTTTCCATGTCTTGGCTATTGTAAATAGGGCTGCTATGAACACTGGGGTGCATGTATCTTTTCGAATTAGAGTTTTCGTCTTTTCCGGATATACGCCTAGGAATGGGATTGTTGGATCATATGGTAGCTCTATTTTTAGTTTTTTTAAGCAACCTCCATACAGTTTTCCACAGTGGCTGAACCAATTTGCATTCCCACCAGAAGTGTAAGAGGGTTCCCTTTCATCCACACCCTCTCCAGCATTTATTATTTGTAGACTTTTTGATGATGGCCATTCTGACAGGTGTGAGGTGATACCCCTCTGTGGTTTTGATTTGCATTTCTCTAATAATTAGCGATGTTGAGCATCTTTTCATGGGCCTGTTGGCCATTTGTATATCTTCTTTTGAGAAATACCTACTTAGGTCAAGAAGACTAATTTAGGAACCAGTATACTGGTAAAACTAAACTGTATTTTTAACATTGCTTCTCTTTATTGGGCAAAGGAAATTTTGTTTCAAGTATAAAAGTGGGTGAAAACATAAGGAGTATAGTGGAAGAAATATTTTCTGAAATTTATTTTTGTTTCTTGGCCTTCAAAACCCCCATTTTTGTTATCCTAGGTTATTTGGAGCATGTATCTGCCGGGAAGAGATTGTGATATCCCTGAAATATAACAAGGAAAATTTCAGTTTCTAAAATTTAAAATAGCAATATGAGCCAGGCTACTGTCTTCATAGAGACTTTTCAGAGTTCCCTCATTTCTCTGCACTGCCATATCCACAACTGACCTAAATGAAAGGACCAAAAGCCCTCAAGATCTCAGTTACTTATCACATGAAAGTTTACTCCTTGCTCATATGAGATCTACTATGGTCCAGTTGCTCTCCAGGGCTGCTGCCTTCCCAGTAATTCCAGTCTGCTTCCATCATGTGGTTCCACCATCTCAATACAGGGCTTAATCATCTTTTCAGCCAAGCATCTCACTGCCATCCTCCACTGAGTATCCTGAGTTCAGTCTCTCAGCTTCAGTTTTCCACAGAATATACTACCACAGAGTTGCCTAGCTGCATGGTGATAGGGATGACACATGGGCTTTTGCTACTCCTCAATCAGAACTTCAGACAAGCCTTACTTTTTCATTAGTCCTGCCTGTAGTCTTACATGGTGCTTCAAATTCCAGATTGTTACTGAACCTCTGTAGGGGAGAGCTGGAGGGAAGAGAGATGTGGTTTGATTCTCTGAAGTGTTTCCTTCTGCATCCAAACTATCATTTTCAATTTCCAAAATTGATTCTGAGTTTGGCCACTTCTGTGCATCTTCAACACTATGGCCTACGTCAGTAATCATCAATTCTCACCTGTATTACTTAGATGGTCTAACTACTTCTCCTGCCCCCAAGGGGTCCACAGAACAATTAAGGTGATTAGTTAACTATGCAAATTATATCAGGTCAAGTGCTGTTTTAAACATCCGATGCCTTCTCATTTCAAGTTGAAAAAAACTAAAATATTTAACATGAGCTACAAGGTCCTACATACCCTGGACCCTGCCTCTCCCTTCTCTATGCCCCAGACACTTTCATGCCATCCCCTTTAATCTCTTCACAGAACATATGCCCACTTGAAATTGTCTTGTTCCTTTATTTGTGGATTTGTTTATTGGGATGTATCAATGACTTAACCATGTGAAATATACATACAGCACTGAGAAGGCAGTGGAGACTTGGAGAGAAGATTTTCACATGCTGGCACTTTTTGTCCTATGTTTGCTCATCTCTCCTAGCAACTTGGATCAGCCAAGTGCCAGGTGATTTCCACCAAGTCATCCTTCAGATAGGCCTGCAAATCAAATCCCCCAACCCAGCCAGCCAGCTGGAACCCAACAATCAACCCCAAACTCACTCACCAACATCACACAAGGCAACCAGCTCAGAAAAATAAGTTTTGCTTGAAATGTTTTGATATAATTATTAAGAAAAGTGCAGAAAAAATGACCACCTCTCAGTTGACTGACTGAACAACACAAAAAATAAAGTCAGATTTTAACATTCTGGTTACCTTTAATATATTTAATAAAGTCAGATTTTAACATTCTAACATGTTAACATTTTAACATCAAAAAACATTTGATTTCAATAAATCAAAGACATAGAAAGATTATCAGTTATTATCTGAGTCTCTACTGACCTAATTGGTCAAAAGGGCCTAGTTTGACAAGAAAAGTGGGAAGGGAAGGGGGAAGAGGAAAAGAAGAGAGGCTGGACGGTAATGAAAGCCCAGGGGTCTTTAGAAGTTCCGCAGCATCCAGAGCTGGCCCACAGGATGGGAGTGTGAGGTAGATTGGGCTCTGGCGACCTCAGCAAGAGCTAGTTCCCAGAGACACTAGAGTGTCCAGTGCATGAAACCTCAGTTTGTGACACAGGAGTTAGCAGTGTCCAAAGATTCCGGGGTCTGGAAGGAAGATCAAACTTTGGAGAATTTGGTAAACACCAGGGACCCAGCACGTCCAGCGGCAGCACAGGAGGCACTCGCATGCAAGACTAGTGACCTGCAAATACCCAAAGCTCTGAAATGTAAATGCGACCAGTCTCACAGGATCCCCACGCAAGAGCAGTGGGGTAGAAAGGCATCCCCTGGGCTTAGGGGACAGGGCCACAACCACAGCCAGAAGCCGTGGCGGGATGCTGGAGCCCAGGGCTGAGCGGGTCGGTGTTGTCCGGCGAGGGTGCATCCACAGGCAGGGGCTGAGCCTCTGGGTCCTGAGCTGTGTCTAACGAAAGCCTCCTCTTAGCCCTGGGGGGAGCAGCTGGCTCCTGAGTGCCCTGTTCCCAAGGACGACGACGAGGGCCACATCTTCCAGCTGGGTGGCGATCCGGGGCGGATGGACCTGGGGTTGGCGGCTGGGTCGGGCCGGGCTCCCCGGAGGTGCTGGTGGCCGCAGCCCCGAACTGGGCGGCAGAGCAAGAACCCCGGGCCGGCGAGGGGCGCCGGGACACAGCACGCACAGGGACTCGGTGGCAGGTCCCACCGCCCGCGGCTACAGGCCCACGGGGGCGCAGAGAGCGGCGGGGCTCGTGGTGCCTCGTGGCGAGAGCGGCTCCCCGGGACGCGCGGACCTCCTTCCAGGCGTTCAGGACCTGGCTGTCCGGCGCCGTGGGCTCCGTGTGGTCCACCACGGTCCGGTCCTGCCCGCGTTTCCACAGCTCGTAGCGCTCCGGTTGCAGGATGCGCACGAAGGCGTCCATGGAGAAGGCGACCTGGGCCTCCCCGCAGCTGCACTGCGAGGCCACTTTGCCATAATCGATCCAGCGCGGGGAGGCGAAATTGATGGCTTCCGCGCAGTTGAAGCCATGGTTGAAGCCAGAGTGGTAGCCATAGGGAAACGTCACGATGAACTCTCCAGCCTCCTGAGTGACCCGATCGAAGGGGATGCCGTTGTCCTTGAGGACCGTGGGCGAGATGAGAGCCACCTTGTGCCGCAGGAAGGCCTCACAGCCCCGCGCGCTGCCCGGGAAAAGCTGGCTGGCCAGGCGTTCCAGGCGCCGGCCGTGCTCCGGGGGCACCGCGTACCAAGTCTTGGGCTCCCCGAAGTGCAGGTAGTTGATGCTGTAAAGGTCCATGTCCTCCGTGTGCCAGGCGAAGGCGGTCTTCCACATGCCGAAGTACAGGTAGGGGGTGTTGATGCCTTCGATGACCACTCCGCACTCCTGCTCCAGCAGGTCCTGAATGGTTCCCAGGTGTCCAAGGTTCCAATGCTCCGTGTTTTTATCGAATAAGGAGCCACTGACGTCCGCACCATATACTGGTGAATCATAGAGGCGTGTTTTCCAATATTTTCTCTCCAGGTCCTTAAAATCAAAGTGTGGTGGAGTCCGATATTTTTCACTCTTTGCTAAGTGGTGGTACTCACCCACGGTCATGGCTTTCTTCTTTTTGTGGTATTGAGTAAACACACCTGCCTGCCCAGAAGTCACCTGCTGGAGGGGAGCAGCTATTAAGATGTCATTGATATCATCATAGGTCTGTCTGGCTTTCCAGTCCTTGGGTGGAATGATCTTCGCCAGGCCTGCTCGGTGTGCACCTTGGGACTCCATATAAGCAACGTATTTATCAAAATCATTAAACTCTTCTTTGGTTGGATGAAATACCATTATTCTACAACTTGGGTTCTGGGCCCAGTTGGACTTAGACTTCATAGCTTTCATTAATAAGCAGGAAACTCCCAAGTTTTGATTTATGTTCTGGATAGGTGAGGATGCTGGAAAACACTACTTTTTCAAAAATGGGTTGGAGTAAATCAGCAGGAACCCCCAGTAGACTTTAATGCAATGAGTTGATAATATTTCTAAGGCTTGCTGATTCTCCAGGGGACTCCACGCTGGGCAGAAGCCTTGCTCAGGACTGATGCTGGCTGAGCCTGCAAGTCTGTGATGTCCTTGGTTGACACTTGGCTCTGTCCTCTTGAGATCTAGTGAATCACCCAGCCCTGGCTGGGTATCCCAAATGCAGGGTCTTCAGGGCAGTATTGAAAACAAAACCTAAAAAAAAAAAGAATAGAGACAGGTTGAAAACTAATGTTTGGAAATAGTTACTAGGGAACTACAAAGAAAACACCACTGTGCACTATAATTGCATATTCAAATAAAGGCTAAAATTTCATAAGATTGACAATACAAGAAATGGTGTTGTTGTGAACAATGGAAATTCTTGTACTCTAGTAAGGAGAATGGAAATCATTACATTCACTTTGAAAAACTATTTGGACAGTATCCACTAAAATTGAACTTACGCATGTGCTATGATTCATGCCTAGGATATGTGTATGTGCAATGAAAGTCAAGTCCAAGAATGTTCAGAACAACATGATTTCAGTAGCCAAACACTGGAAACAACTCAAATGCCAGTCAACATTAGAATGGATAAGTACATTGTAGTATATTCATACAATGGAATACAATACAGCAATGAGATAAACAAAAACTGCATGAAAATATAAGAATAATTCTATAAACATAATACTGAGCAAAATTATCTGGGCTCAAAAGAATACCTATTCTCTGCTTCCATTTATATAAAGATAAAAAGGAGGCAACGTAATCTATGTTAGAAGTCAGAGTAGTGGTTACCTTTGTGAAAGAGAGAGGTTGTGAGTGGGAGTGTGAGGAAGTGTCTAGAATAATGTGAATATTCTGTTCTGAACCCAGGTGCTGGTTACACAGCCATCAGAATGGCTCATTGACATAGTTCATCAAGTTATGATGATTTTCACAAATTTCTGTGAAATAAATTTGTTTAAACGTATTTAAATTATTTAGATAAATTTTAAAATATAGTTTAGGGTGAAAAGCATTAAAGGAGACAGATATCTTTCATCGTACCAAAAGGAAAAGGAAGGGTGATTGAAAATATATGAACTAAACATTCAATTGAAAAAGCTACAAAATAGAAGAAGAGAAAGAAGGGGTAGGAGTAAAAAAATAACAAAGAATAAAGACAAAATTAATGAAAGAAAACACATACAAGACAGAACACTGATGACCAAAAATATTCTTGGAAGAAATTAATGATAGCAATAAAGCATGGGCATAACTGAGCATAAGGAAGAAGGGGAAAATAAACCACTAGGAATGAAATAGTGCACAAAGGAATTTTTAAAATCTCAAAAGAGAATCTTAGGAGAAACTTGACAGCAACATTTTCAAAAGATAAGAGAAAAGAATAAATTTCTGGAGAGGAAACATATCCAAAATGGATCCAAGAAACACCAGAAAGCTTGAATAATACCCCAGTATAAGAAGCTGGTTCAAAGTATGACCCCTGAAAGTCCAGGAGACACATCATTTTATATGTGAATCTAGAAAAATTTCAAGAAACAGTTAACTCTTATTGTGCAAATTGTTTCAGAGTATAGAAAAAGTTGGAAAGCGACTCAGATGAGGCTATTCTGATCTCTGATAGCACAATGAAAAAAGGACACTAAAAAATAAAGCTACAGGCCATCTTTGTTTATAAGCATAGATGAAAGCTTAAAATGGAATGTTATCCAATGAAATACAGCAATATAATAAAAGAATAATACATCCTGACCAAATAGAATGCAAGGATGATTCAACATTGGAAAATTTAATGATATAATTCAGAATATTACCAAAGTAAATGAAAAATATCATCATCTTATAGGTACCAAAAAAGCATTTGATGAAATGCAAAATCCATTTATGATTTTAAAATTCTTACTTGCAAAGCATCAAGAGAAACTTGTTTGGTAAGATAAAGAATTTCAAGGTACAAAATAGCAAGGATCATTCTTAAGAGTGAAACAGAAGTAACATTCTCATTAAAGTTAGGAAAAAGAGATGCATCAACATGAAAAGCTGCTCAACATCACTAATTATTAGAGAAATGCAAATCAAAACTACAATGAGGTATCACCTCACACCAGTTAGAATGGGCATCATGAGAACATCTACAAACAACAAATGCTGGAGAGGGTGTGGAGAAAAGGGAACCCTCTTGCACTGTTGGTGGGAATGTAAATAGATACAGCCACTGTGGAGAACAGTATGGAGATTCCTTAAAAAACTAAAAATAGAATTGCCATATGATCCGTAATGCCACTACTGGACATATACCCAGAGAAAACCATAATTCAAAAAGGCACATGCACCCCAATGTTCATTGCAGCACTCTTTACAATAGCCAGGTCATGGAAGCACTCTAAATGCCCATCGACAGATGAATGGATAAAGAAGTGGTGGTACATATATAAAATGGAATATTACTCAGCTATGAAAAGGAATGAAAATGAGTCATTTGTTGAGACGTGGATGGATCTAGAGACTGTCATACGGAGTGAAGTAAGTCAGAAAGAGAAAAACAAATATCGTATATTAACGCATGTATGTGGAACCTAGAAAAATGGTACAGATGAACCGGTTTGCAGGGCAGAAGTTGAGACACAGTTGTAGAGAACAAATGTATGGACACCAAGGGGGGAAAGCCGTGGTGCGGTGTGGGTGGTGCTCTGCTGAATTGGGCGATTGAGATTGACATATATGCACTGATGTGTATAAAACTGATGACTAATAAGAACCTGCAGTATAAACAAACAAACAAACAAACAAAAAACAACTAATACTAAACTTTCTTTGGGTTATTTGTATGGAAATATGTTAATATAAATGTTTCAGACATTACATGAAATTTCCAGAAATCTTATATCTTCTGGTATAATGTTATAAGTCATAATTCTAGTTATTACTTTAAAATGTGTATCTCAGAAATAACGAAATTTCCTTGTCAATTGCATTATTATGAACTTTCATCAAATCTTTAACCGTGGTCATTTTCAAGTCTTTTTTCATTTACAGACAAATCTGGGTGTACTGTGATGCTTTTGCAAAAATGTTCCTATAAAAGGGTTTCATCTTCAGGAAATTCATGGAAAAGACTCTGACAAGTACAGGTTTCTGGTAACTGACTATACTGCTGAACTGAATGAATAAGCATGTTCAGAACTCTAATGGAAAACTGATGAATTCATAAAAGTGCTAACAAAAGATCAAGATGAAAAAAAAATTAATTACATGGGACTGAGTCAACTTATGAGGATGATTATAATTTTTGTGACTTTCTGTTTGAATTAAAAAAAGAGAAATCCCACAAGGACTCAGAGGCAAAAAATATACAAATCAATTTTCACTGAAAAGTAAAGGAGCTGTTACAGTGGAGGATTACTGGACTGAATGTCAGTATTATGACATAGGATGAGTGAGTTTCATGTTTGGTAATAGCAATCATTGTTGCTTTTGTTGTGGTTATCCATTTAAAATGCTTGGTGTCAGTGTATTTATCCCTTATAAAAATGAAATACAGTGTGTTTGTGTGAAAAGAAAAAAACATATTGAAAACAATGTAAAAAATAAATTTCACCATGTACACTCCACGTTCAACTTGAACTGTATGGAGTATACATAATAGTTATAATTTAGGACAGAAAACATATGTGTACAAATAAAAAAAAAATTACCAAAGCAAACTATCTCATTAACCCAATTTCAAGTGCTCCTTTAATACTGTTTCCTAATCCTCTTAAGCTCCCCTAATTTCCACCGTTCAAATATTCTCTCTCACTTTCCCCTGTCCTCAAACTTCAGGCACACCTATTCCACCCCACTTAGAATCCTTCAAATGTCCTAAAATTCCCTAAGTTATCCTGCCCACCATCACCTCTTGACCTCACCCCTTTCTACCCTGCTCCTTGCTCTCTCAATCCAAACACATTCCTGACTGTGTCTCAAAAAAGGCCGGTATACTCTTGTCTGATGGTCTTTGCACCCAGGCAACTCTCAAGCCTCAGCCCAAACATCACCTTTTCAGTGAACTCTCCTCTGATTGTCTTGCTTTGGATAAAAGTAGAGACGATTTTCCTTCCAAGAAAACAGGTACTCTCTCAACAAAACATTTCCAAATGAAACTTGAATTGATGGTCAGTACCCATGTATCTCTTCCAGATTTACTCACATCAGCCCCATGGTAACTCCAACATTCCTGATTGCATCACAATGGAATCCAACTGGCTCTTCCAACTGTCTACTAAAAGGCCTCCTTTTTAAAGTTATCAGCCCAGAAAACACAGGTATTTTGCCTGAAATTTTTCCTTTAAGATTTCTTACAAGAAAATACATGGGATCTAAAGGTTATACAAATTTCAGGGTCCTTTTAGGTCCAGAGGGATTTCCCTGGGAAAGCTGCCAGAATGGGAGGAGCTAGCACAGTTGTCAGGGCATTAAACACCACTAGTATCGGGTCAGCACAAGAACCAGGGAGAGGAGAAGGAAACCATGCTAAAGAAATCGGTGAGGAAGAGCTCAAATGCCTTTAGAGAACAAAGGCATTTCATCTTCCTCACCCTGTAGTCTCCCCAATAAGACTACGAAAGATAAGCTTGCCTGCCATTGTTCCAAGTAATAGAAACTCCCCACATCTCCTATGGTCTGCAAGAGGTGGCTGAGGTCCCTATATCTTATCTGGGTTCCACTCAAGACAAGAGGAAGCTGTGGCTGGGGCCCAATCCTCTACCACCCCTCTCCCCAAAGAGGTCAGCACAATTTGGCTTAAACATAAAACATTTCTCCTTTGGATCTGGGATCAGGGACAAAAAAATAGCCAAGGAAGGGCTTTCTCTCTGTGACCCCTGCTGGTAGCTTTTGTAAGAGTGCATCAAACGAATGTTTGCTGCAGACCCGAATACTGGTGGCAGGGGCCCTTTGAGTGAGCGGTAGTAGCTCTTTGTACCTCTGCCCTGGAGCCTCATGCACCATGGAATGTGCAGAAGGTAGGTAATGGAAGATCAATACACTCTTTTCCTTTTCCAACTTTAATGTCAAAGGATAAAAGAAGCAATCTCGAGGTCTCTATAGAATTTCTTGGTAATAAATGGTGGGGAGGGGAAGTGGTTGACAATCTAGCTCATCCTTGAGGGAGTGTGACAAATGCAGTTCACTTAGCCTCTAAAGATTGGGTGGAAGTCAAATAATCTCTCTCTTCCTATTCCAGAAACACCTGATGAGCACTCAAGGCTCTTGGGGATAGATTGTTATGAAGGAGAAGCATTGTTCAAAAGTGACCCTAGAGGTTCTTCCTAAGATGCCTGAACAATAGGCTAGCCTAGACTCCTTCCATGACTGGAGGGCTATAGCATCCAAAAGGGCCCAAGGTCCCCAGGTGCCTCCTATTGTACAGGGCTACTGGCTTTCCCGGACAGCTCCTGTAAATGGCTGGCATGATATCTAGGCCGCTTAATTCCCCAAGCAGTCTGAAGCTCCCTTTCCTAGTAAGGTTGCTGTCTTCAAAGCCCTATATGAAGGAAGAGCAATGGGGAAGGGGCCTCCACTAGAACAAAACCCTCCTCAACATGGGATGCCTCTCCATATAGACGCTGAATAAATGGAGAGCCTATGTGTGCCTTGGTCTTGATGTGTTTCCTGAACTCATATTGTATGACTCTGTGGAATTTTCCTCCATCAACAAGGGGACCCAAAAGATGGGAAGAAAGCAAATAGTAAGGTTGCATCAGGGTTAGGATTTTCCAGCCATGTGTATCTCAAGGAGAGAGGAACAAGTGTCTTGATGCATTGGATGGAGGGATAAGAGAGTGATTACAATGATGGACCAGTAAATTTATCCTGGGTAAAAAAGGAAATGAGAACATGAGGGCAATGATGGAGAATGAAACAGTGCTTGATTCATGGGCTGAATGTCTCCATTCGGTGAAATACTTCTATTAGAACACTAGGAAATGTAAGCTAGAAAGAGAATGGGATGCTTGAAACATAGCTGGTACTATCATTATTCCCATTTTATGGAGGAAGAAACTGAGGTGTAGAAAAATTTATATTTAACTTAATAGCTTGTGTTCTCAATCTCTAGAGTTATTTTTGTGCTTGTCTTATCTTCCATATAAAACTACTTTGAGAGCATTGTCTAGGTCTTGTTCATCATCAAATTTTCCAAGGGATCTTGGTACTCTATATGGTGCACACTCCAAACATTTTTATTAAAAAATAAATAACTAAAAGCATTTAGCACACACTGCAGTCTCTCTCCTCTTGGTTACACCACATCTTTCTCCCTACTCTCCTATCTCAGGGGAAAAGAAGATACTCCCCCTCTCCACAGCTAATCTGGCCATTTAAACTCCTTAAATTGACACCTCCCATGCATTCCAAAACTACAGTCAATTAAATGATCACTATCACCTCTGTAAAGACTTAAATCATCAGTCATCAGTCTGTTTCCTGATTTAAGCTACATCCTTTCTCTTACCTTCCTTTCAATACCGAACATGTCAAAACATAAACAAAAAAATCTACGTTTTCAAAAACATTTCCTCATCTCTCTCGTCTTCTGATTCTGACCCCACTTCTCCACTGAAATTGATCTCTGTCAATCATCACATTGTCTCCCAAGTGCGCCTCCATGGGTTACACTTTATCTCTCTACATCATTGATTCATGGAACACCTCCTTCCTCCTAAAATATCTCTGACCTCTAGGGTACTGATAGTCTTCTCCAGTTCTTTTCTTTCTCCTTGGTTCCACTTCTTTTTCCACTATACAAATGCCGTCTTATTTCAAAGCTGAATTCTCATCTCTCTTTTAACTCTTTTTATTTCTCCCTTTCAATTTCCTTTTTCTGTTCATGGCTTTCTTTAGTATCACACTCTCTCTCTTTAAAGATATTATTTATTGCCATAGCTTTCTCTAATAGCACTGACTTTCTCCTGCGCTTCTGATTTGCTTTTCCTTCTTGACTGGCCACTGAGCCCCTGAAAATCAACTTGTTTAGTACAAATTGATCATCTCTCTCCTGAAATTGACTTCATCCTTTAGAAATCTTTTTTTCTAAGAATGGGAATACAGTATCCTAGTTACCGTTGGCTATTACATCTCCCTCTCCCTAGACATATAGTCGGTGATGTCAGGGGATCCCACGACAGTCTACTGTGAGGCCCCAGGGACATCTGTATACCCCAGGGAGGCTTCTTGTGCTCTCCTTCCTTATATGAGGACCCAAGGATCCAGCTTTCCTTCCTCTCCTCCTTATAGCTGTCACCACTCAAGCTAGACCCTGAGGATCTACAAGTACCCATCACCTGTATCATGTGATAATCTCCCCATCTCACCATAATTTTTATTCTTAAAATTTCTTCTACAATGATTTTATTTAAAACTATATAAATATATAATCAAATTTTTCATTCTATATGAAAACTTCCTCTAAAGAAATGAAAAGAGAAGAGTGAAACAATTTACAAGGAAAATTAATGTCAAAATTTAAATACCATGCTAAGGGTCTTTCCCCTAATAAACCCTAAAATGCTGATTATGAATATCACACGGGCCCTCATTTCTTATTGAATTATTAATAGACAACTAAAACAAGCTTTGAGTTGAGTATTTGTTTTTGTTTTTGTTGGCTTTGCCACGTGGCATGTGGGATCTTCGTTCCCTGACCAGGGATCAAACCCGTCCCCCTGCAGTGGAAGCACAGAGTCCTAACCACTGGACTGCCAGGGAAGTCCCCTGTATTGGTTTTATAAACTAAATTATTTCCTTTTTACATTTCTAAGGATCCTAGGAGGTATGAGGCCGGGCTACCATCTATATAAAATAAATAATCTAGATACACATTAGTCTTCAGATATTGAGCATCCAAAGGAAACACTCTGATTTTGTAAGTGTAACTCTGTGCTCAAATCAAAACTTCTCAGAATTTGCTGGGTACAATTACGGTGATCCTTCAGTGCTCCAGACAAATGTCTTCTCTACGAGTCTCAGATGGTTGCTTTTACTGTGAAACGGCCTCCATGTTTCTTTCAATTGGAGCCACAGGTACTAGTTGAGAATAAGTACCCTTACATTTCAGTTACTCTTCCATTTTTCCCAATTTCTTGGTATCCCCAGTAACACAGAAATTCTTCCTCTAAGGAAACTTGACAATTCTGACAATTGAAGAAAAGAATTTTTATCAGAATGATTAGACCTGATGGATTTCTGGAAATTAGGAGTCTTTCAAAAATAATTCCTCTAAGCTTTCCTGGGGTGTGTGTGTCTGTGTGTGTGTGTGTGTGTGTGTGTTTTAAACTGGGGAAAGTAAGAAGTGAAGTAAGTTTAATAAATCCTCTCACTGTGGCCATTGTCCAGATTGCGTATTGTACAGATTGCTCAACGATTTCAGGACAGCAGGAAAGCCTTCTTGTCTTTCATGATCCGTGCATATTTCAAAGCTATTATATCAAATGAGGATTGTTGACAGAATGCCTCAGACGTTACCCATTGTTTCTGCTGACAGCCAATATCTAAGTGCTGCGTTTAATATATTTCTTCTCACGTTAGAAAGTCTACTTACCGTTTATTGAAAATAATAATAACCATCATATTTGATGGCTAAATAAATTCTATTGGATGGAGATATGTGACTCAACTTTCCCCCTATTATTGGACAGTTATTTTGTTTTTTACTTTTCCACAAGTATTACTAATCCCTTATAAATATCCTATATTTCAGTACCTAGATCAGTATATTTGGTAAAATATTAGTGAAATAATGAAATTCCTTGGATTAGATAACTAGAAATGGAATTACTGCATTGCAAGATTTCAACATTTAAAATCCTTAACATGTATTGCCAAAAGTTTCCAGAAACATATCACTTTACATCCTCACCATTAACTTTACTCTGAAAAAAAATCTTTAATAATTTGGTAAGAAAATTATTGTGAAAAATTTTGGTGAAAAAGTGTAGCTCAAGTTTTCATTTATACTTCTTAGATTACAACTAAGATTGACTTGTTTTTCTTCAATGAATGCTAGCCATTTGTATTGCTTCATATCCTTTGCCCATTTTTCTCTAATATGGTTCTAGTGTTTTTTTCTCATCTACTTACATGAACATTTTATATATTATGTGACTATTCTGCATATTTTACACAGTATATGAACATTTTACTTGCTCATGTGAATATTTTCAATATTAAACCCTTTGTTTAATCTGTTCGTAGATTTTTCCCAATTTGCCATGTCTTTAATTTATATTTAATTTTAATTTTAAATGTTTTTCGCATATATTTCAGTTTAATACATTAAAATGTTGAGTCGGTCTTTTCCTTTGTAATGCCTTTCATGTCCTTTATGTTAAGAAAGTTATTTGCCCATCCAGAGACAGATAAATATTCTCTTATGGGGTTTTTCCTTTTTATATGTTAATTGTACTTTTTTTTTTTTTAATTTATTTTATTTATTTATTTTTGGCTGCCTTGGGTCTTCGTTGCTGCTCGCGGGCTTTCTCTAGTTGCAGCGAGCAGGGGCTACTCTTCGTTGCGGTGCGCGGGCTTCTCACTGCGGTGGCTTCTCTTGTTGCGGAGCATGGGCTGTAGGCGCGCAGGCTCCAGTAGTTGTGGCGCGCGGGTTTCAGTAGTTGTGGCTCGTGGGCTCTGGAGCACAGGCTCAGTAGTTGTGGCACACGGGCTTAGTTGCTCCGCGGCATGTGGGATCTTCCCGGACCAGGGCTTGAACCCGTGTCCCCTGCATTGGCAGGCAGATTCTTAACCACTGCGCCACCAGGAAAGCCCTTAATTGTACTTTTAATTTTGGTTTTAATTATACCTTTAATTCTAACTGGGGTTGTGGGTTTGTTTCATTAACTTGTTTCATTGTTTTGTGAGTGTGGTGCGAGGAATAAGGGAGACGTAAGTATGATTCCTAGGCCTAGTGCGCTGTGTTCCTCTGTTAGTTTAGAGGAGCTTTTCTTTGTCCCAGTGCTCTTACATTTTTTCCGTCTCAAAATTCTGGTTCTTTAGTTTTATGAAAACTTTTTAGATACTTCTTTGACAGCTTCCTCTAGTTTTTCCCTCTGTACATTAACTCCTGTATTTGGATATCAGACCTCATGGGCCGTACCTCCAATTTTTGTGTCTTTTCTTCTTCCAATTTTCTATCCCTTTATCACTATGCTTTACCTTCTGAAATTTTCTCTCATCTTTATCTTGTAAACCTACTTCTATTGTCTTTTTCATTTCTCCTATCAAACTTTTAATTTTTAACAGCTCATTTCTGTCCCCTTAGCTTTTTCAAGTGTATATAGCTTCCTTCCCTGCCCCCCACCATTGTCCTATTTTTGTTTCACAGGTGCACTTATTTCATCTCTCAGAAAATACTAAAACCGGGACCCATACTGAGAAAGCAAGCTTCACGTAATAATCCTTATGCTTCAAATTGACATTGCAATCTAGTATTTCTGTTGTGTTCTATTTTGTTCCCCTTTAAAAAATATGCTGCTGGTAACCCACAAAGTTGTTTCTATGACCCACTAATGGCTCATGTCCTGCAGTTTGGAAAGAAATATTCTATAAATCATGTTGAGGCTTTTGATCTTTCAATGGCTGAGACACAATCACATTTGCTTTCTGGGCAGAAATGGGCAGACTGGAGTGGCCCAGAATGAATGAAGAAAAACATTTATAAAGATCCAGATGAGAGATGGTAGCTTGGAGTGGGGTGGTGGTTGAGACAGAAGCAGAGTGCCTACTAAGGTGCCTTCACTCACATCTTATTATTTAATCTTATTTCCTCAGTGTGCCACGTGGGGAACTGGACCAGAGCGTTCAGATGCTTGTCCAAGATGGCATAATCAGTGAGTCCTGAGCCAGATTTGAGCCAGGCCCGTCTGCTTCCTAAGCCTGGCCTTTCCTCTAAGTCACAGCAAATCCATGAGGTGAGCCTGTAAAATAGGAGAGAAATTGTCAGAAGAGCACATTTTGGAGCTTAAGAACCAATTCCTTGGAGGCTTTAACACCTGAAAAGGTTGACTATGTTTGGCCCCTGAAATGAAACCTAAATTTATTTCTTAATTAAAAAAAAAAAAAGACACATACAGTGTGATGTCACAGTAACAACTAGACTTGGAGTCCCCTTTGATCTGGAGTTGATGACCCTGGGGACGTGGTACTTGTCCCTCAGCCAGGTCATCCTTACCCTTGTACACCTCTGCCATGTCCTCCATGGGAGGCTGTGAGGATTATGGTTTTCATGGGATTTTTTAATATTTATATTACTATCTAGGATTATACATGTTCCCCAATGTCGATTCATGTTGTCAACTCTAAACACAATTAAACAACTAGAAATCAATCCCTCTCTTTCTCATGTTCTTTATACATGCTCTATTATGCTGCTTGTCATGTAAGGGTATTAATCACTCCTCTGTCTGTCTTCTCTACTAGATCATGTACTTCGCAGGACAGGGTGCTCCCTTCTTAGTCTCTGGGTCCCATTGGCCACCACAGAGTCTGGAGAAATAGATGTCAAATTTGAGAATTCTGTTGTGTTTGAAAAAATGCAGAATATAAAAATAAATTCTCAGTTTTTATGACTAAAGCATTTCTATGATTTTAATTCACTGTTTTTCAAACTTTCTTGATCCCTGCCCCCCCCCCTTTGATAAGCAAAACTATCTCTGCCACTACTCCCCCACCCCCTTCGGCAAATTCTAGTTTTTCCCCAGACCCCTGTCAGTGACCAACACGCACATAACACAGAACATTTGCACATCCCACAGCCAGGGTGATTTTGCCTACTTTAGTTCCTTTTAGTTTATAGTACAAACAAGGAAGCTTCTTTTTGTTTGCCTGCTTTCCAAAGATAAGTTATATGATGATATTGAGTTTACTTTTGCAAATTACAAAGGTCCTCACCCCAAGATTCTAGAACACAGTATCTCATGGGAGTACCTTGATCTAATTAAAGTTTTTACTGACAGCTCATTCTAGGGGAAGACTGTCTTTCACAGCATCTTTATGAGCGATAATTCACTGTCTCCATTTGATCACTTCTGGTCCCTTTTCTTTGCCACTGATGCTCTTCTCCTGGGGACGAGGTTTCAAACCAGGTCCTCTCAGGCCTCTGCACTCACACCCATGCCAATCCAACATCTGTCGGTAGCTGTCAGCAAAGACCTGAAGGGGAAGAATAATGGCTGATGTGGAATAAAGTGACATTCTACTTGGATTTCAGTGGTTTGGTTGATTCTGTTCCAAGCTGTTTGAAGACATGAGTCAAACTAGTCCCTTCTCCAGCCCTGCAGCCCTCACCACCTCATCTCTCATACCCAGTTTTTCATCCCTTCATCCCCGCCAATCCATTCTGCAGCTGGAGTGACTTCCTAAAATAAATCTAATGACATCATCCTACTCTTACAGCCCGTCAATCGCTCCCCATTTGCCTTAGGATGAAACCCTGCTCCCTACCCGACCCCCAAAACCACTGAGATCTGATCCCTCCCTCTTGGGCCTCACCTCTGGCCTGTGCCACCTGGCCGTCTACGCTCTGAGCAGTGCTATTCAACTTCTTGCAGTTTCTACCACAGACAGCGCTCTCTCGTGTCCCTGAGACTTTGCGTCATAAAATACTTCCCTTGGCCTGGAATTCTCACCTTGGATTCCCATCCCTCCATCTTTTTCATTTAGCTTTTTTTTTTTTTTTTAAACACATCCAGCTAAACATTAGTTCCTCAAGTCATCCATCTTCCTAACAAGCATGTCCTCACTCATCCCTTGTCCTCCTCCTGCCCGTGAGCTTAAGGGCCCTTTCTGATTGTGCCTTTTTTTTTTTGCAGCTTGTGGGATCTTAGTTCCCTGGGATCGAACCCAGTCCCCCTACAGTGGAAGCACGGAGCCCTAATCACTGGACCACCAGGGAATTCCCTGATTGTGTCTATTAATGCCAGTATTTCCCCTGTATCTAATTGCTACCTTCCCCCTCAGACATAAACATAGTGCGTGCTATACAGTAAGTATTCAATACAGTGAGTAAATAAATGAATAAAAGAAAGGAAAAAAAACCCTTCCATGAAATTTCATTTGGAGTCTCATGGCCCTAGTTCATTCATTCATTTTCAAAATGTTTTTAAAACATCTACCATGAGCACTGGCTAGATGTCGAGTATTCAGGGAGGAACGAGGTTAGACTTGGTCTCTGCTCTCATGCCAGCACCTCGCAGGGCTCCATGGGTAACCAGAAAAGAAAGCAGAAGTTAACTGATGCTCTGCCTTAGACAGGGAAGGGCAACGCTGGGGAACTTTCCCGCCACGAGTGAGGTCTGTAACGTAGACTTCATGCTGTGTCACCTCTAGCCCAGGGCAAGACAGATACAGAACTTTGTACCACAGAGCTTGAAGTAGGTAGGGAAGACAAACAGACCGACAGACAAGAGGTTCTGATACAGTGTGAGAAGTGCTCTTTAAGAGAGCTATGTGCTATGAGGGCAGAGAAGGGTCGCTGAAGCTAATCTGGGGAGAAGTAGCTCTGGAAAGACAGTAGCAATGGGGTAAAATCATACTTAATGATGAGATATGTTGAAACTGTGGCTTGTAAACTAGAATAATGATTAAATTTCTAGGTCCCTGAAGCTATTTCTTTGTCATTGCTCTTTGTTATTTGTCAAACACTTGTATGAAATTGACAGGTAAGGAGGAAATTAACCCCATTTGGATTATGAGGAGAGGCAAGGAGGCTGAGGAGTAGCCCCTATTTGGGTGAGGATGCCTCATTTATTTTCCTAATCATGACTAAACCTAGGAAAGCATACCAGGCTCAACCCTCAAGTGAGAAGCAGAGGGCCTCAGAGTCAAAAGTGGTGGTTGACACCCAAGCCAACAGGAGGCTGAATCACGCTCTCCTGAAACCGTGGACAGAACTCTCTTCTTACTAGCAAAGCTAAACCTTGGATGATGTCTAGAAGTAACACTAGACAACCTCACTCCTCATAGAAGAAGCCATGTGTCCACGTGCACACTCTCACCCCATGAGCTTGCACTAAAAAAGACCTGTGGTCCATAGAACTCCTGAGCACTTCCGGATTGTTCAGCTTTGCGATATTGGTCCAGATGTTAGGGGACAACTGCAGACAGGAATAACTTTGAGTCTCCTCATGCAGAGAAATATTTAAAATAACTTTTCTGAAACTTTTTTTTTTTGGCTTTCCTTATCTGCAGGGAGAAGAGTGTAGTGGTTATGAGCCGGGCCCTGGAGTTCGATTGTCTGAGTGCAAATGCAGTGTGATCTTGGGCACATTGTGGAGCCTCTCTATGCCTCACTTTTCTCATCTACAAAATGAGGATAATGATAGAACCTACCTCCTACGGTTGTTTTAATTATGATAACATGCATTAATATACCATGTTTCATTGAATCTAAGACATGCATTTTTCACATTTTAACGTGTCTGAAACTGAGGTGCAATTTACACTCAATAGCATAGCATAGTTTAGTTGCCTCGGTGGGATGAAAAATAATGGTGTAGCTTATAATCAGTGGCATCTTAGATGTGATGAAATTCAGGATGCAAAGAGCTTAGAAAAATACATAGCACAGAAACAGTACTAAATGAATATTTAATAGATGGTATAGATATAAAATATATATAGCTCTTCTAACTTCATCTGAGCCAACCTATATAGCTCATTTTTAAACAAATGTCCAAGATAGCAATGGCAAATAATATCATGACTGACCCATTTCCCAGGAAAGAGAGAAGCTGCTCTTCATACTTGGCCTGGAGTTGGTGGAAGCATGTGGTACCCATCCCTTTATCTTAGCCAAGATCTCAGAAAGGTGATATAACTGAGACCCACTGAGATGTGGATACCTTGGACAGGTAAAAATTTGATGCCTCTTTAGATCAACATTCTTTTCCTAATCATTTATTAGAGCGACTGGTACTCTGAGACACAGCAGAGAAGCAGGATCTCTGACAGTGAGGCTCAGAAATCCAGCTCTCACCCCAAAGCTGCACACACCAGGGAACAAATCCAAAGCCCTAAGTTAACCAACTGCTGTTCTTAGGAGGATAGTGATCATTGGACTACCATTCCCCGAGTGACTAATGAGAGTCTTGTTTTCCAATTACAGACCCCGCTATCCCTAAGAGAAGATGCAATAAACACATTTTTTAAATACCAGCAAATTTCCAGTGATGCTCTAGTGAACCTTGGAGACTGGTTCTATAAGCAACTCCTAAGCCTCCCCTACCAACTTTAATTCAGCTCAACTCTGGGCCCCAAAAGGAGTTTATTCAGGTGGCAGACATGCAGACATGAGTGAATGTTATATATTTAGACAGGGGATCAAAAGGAGCTTCCCTGGCCTTTTGTTTCTTGCTGATTGCGTGTTCCCTTTTAAAATGTATTCGACTGTCAATGGGAGAAAGCAGAACATTCTGTTTAAACTTCCACATTTTAAATTTTCTTCATTTTGAATAATCTGTGTATCTTTCATCTGTATTGTTTTATTTAACTGGAAAAGACATATTGCCTTTGTATTATGAAAGTTTTTTTAATTTCCAGGAAAAAAGGAAAATGAAGTTCTATCAATATGTTTATAATAGAAAGAATAATTAGAAAAGTAGAATAAAAAACTTATGCATGTTATGATCACAGTGTGTGAACATACGCAAAGGATAATAAAAGACTGAGAAAAGCTAAATAATTGCCTTTGCAGGATAGGTAAGTAAAATTATTTTGTTTTATTTTTGTGTATTTAAAATTTTATACAGAAAAACTATCTTACAAGAGAAAAAATGAAATTCTTTTTCAAAGCAAATAGTATTAAATTCAGTTGAAGTTTGGAAACCACTGTAGCTTTCGTAAATATACATTTTAAAAAAAATTACAGGAGTATTTCATTTTCACTAGCTGTTCATAGATCACCAAGGCACTGAGTCATTTTATAATACAAACAGGAAATGGAGGTTCTGATGAAGCAAGATGACCAAAATCCACTTTCTCCAGATATGGATAAACTGCTTGGCTTGGCTCTCTGGCCTAACCCCTGTTAATATTATTTAGTATTTTCATAGTCCTTTCAGGATGATATAACAAAATATCATAGCGGCTTAGAAACAAGCATTTATTTCTCACTGTTCTGGATGCCAGGAAGTCAAAGATCAAAGGGCCAGCAGAGTCAGTGTCTGGTGAGAACCAACTTCCTGGTTCATAGATGGCCGTCTTTTTGCTGTATACCCACATGGCAGAAGGGGCAAGCAAGCTCTCTGTGGTGTCTTTCTAGAGGCACTAATCCCTTTCATGAGGGCTCTACTCTCATGACCTAATCACCTCCCAAAAGCTCCACTTCCAAATACCATCACTTAAGTTTCAACGCATGAACTTTGGAGGGAGACAAACATTCAGTCTATGGCAGTAATGTTGAAGACAACAGTCTGTTCAGTGGGTGAAGGAGGACCATTTAACTTAAGTAGATGGTCTCTTCTTTTCCAAATATTGATGTGGATAGAGGAGACACTTATTTATTCATTCAGCAAACACTGAGTGCCTTCCTCCCCACTGTGGGCTAGGCTCAGTGCTAATTGCTGGAGACACAGAGTGTATAAAACATGGTCTCAGCTGTCCTGGAACTCACAATCTCAGCTTTCTACCAGGTCATCTCGATTTTCAACACAGAACTTTAAACATTTATTTCAGAAATCTATTTGCCTAAGTATCTATTCCATTATAACTACTTATGAATTTAAAATAATTGCTGTTTATTTTTATCACTGCAAAATATATTAAGGAAAACATTCAGTCCTATCTCTGTCTATATGTGTCTGTCTTCGTCTGAATATGACAGCATCTGGCAATTGCAAAAGAACTCCAGGAGTGCAGATAAATGGGAAAAGCAGAGGTCTGGGTATCAGGAGACTTTGATTTAAATCTAATCGCTGCCATTTATCAGCTTTTGGAGCTCTCTGAGCCTTAAATCCCTCATTTGTAAAATGGGAATAATAATACCTACCTCACATTTTTGACATGAGAATGAAATGAACTAAACAATGTGAAGCACTTAACCTGTAGCAAAACTGAACAAACGCTAGTTTGTTTCTTCCATATAGTTTCACTGTAGGTAGGTGGCCAGTCTTTCATTTAGGGGGAAAAAAATGCAATTACAAAAACCTGGAATTTACAAGATAGGTATTTTTAGGGCTCTGGTTCTCTTTTCAGAAAGATTAAACTCAGATTATAAACAGGTTAGCTGCAGGATTCACCTTGACAATCCAATTCCAAATCAAGATAGCACAGAACCTTTGCAGCACCACCCTCCAGAGACCCAAAAAACCCTTGATCCACTGGCCTTGACCAAGTCTCAGGTAGCCTTCCGAGGCACTAGCGCTGGGATCACTGTGGGCAGAAAGTGCTCATTAGGACAAAGCCTGCTGTGTGTGGGTCCACGTAGCAGGCGAGACAGTCAGACGCGATCTCCACCTCGCTGTGCAACAGGAACTTCGCCAAGGTTCAGGCAACTAAATAAAAATTTGGAAAAGAAAAGAAAACACGTTCAGCAGATATTGAAAAACACAACACAGGGTGAGGGAGGGATGGATTGGGAGTTTGGGATTAGCAGATGCTAACTATTATGTATAGAATGGATCAACAACAGGGTCCTACTGTATAGCACAGGGATGTATATTCAATACCCTGGGATAAACCATAATGGAAAAGAATATGAAAAAGAATGTATATATATATATAACTGAATCACCTTTCTGTACCGCAGAAATTAACGTAACATTGTATTGATAAATCCACTATACTTCAATAAAATAAATTAAAGATAAAACACAAACACAAATTATCTTGCAATAAGAAGATGAGGGAGGGGCAAAGAAAGTCCCAGTGGTCCATGCTAAGACCCAGGAGGTACATGGTAGGTGACCACCCTCCTCTGATCTGTCTTTAAAGGCTTTATTGAGAAAAATGGAAAGGAGCCAAAAGAACCACGACATTGACCATGTTCACTGAACTATCTACTGTCTCCCTAGACTTGCTACCTGGTTCCCCTGCCTCCTAATTTTGTCCACCAGCGGTGACTAGATGACCTGTCATTTTAACCACATTACTGTTTGTCTCCACATGAAGATGCCTCTTCTTGATGCTTTATGCTCCTTGCCCGTTTACCCCAAGAGCTCTGCCTACAATTCCAATGGCATTTAGACTGTGGTCTCAATTCCTGGTCTCTCACAGGCCTGTCCCCTCACCTTGCCCAACACAGTGTAAGGCCCCTGTCCCTTGAAGCAAATTCTGCTCTTAAAGTCACTGAGTATTTGAGGCCTTTGGCTTTTCTTTATTAATCTGCTCCACATGGACCCTGGGCCCAACAATGAGGGCATCTGTTACAGATCTAATATTAGCAACAAACACAAGTCACATCATTTGTATAAAGACGATATTGAGGGAGAAACATTCGGTCACTAGCAGAGACGTGGCAGCGTTAAACAAGGGGCTCTGTCAAACGCTGGGGCTGTCTGTCATTCAGGGAGGGCACAAAAGAGGGGAGGGAGAAGATTGGAGAGTGTAAACCGTCCTTTCTTTCCTAGGAAAGGACTGCTGTCCTAGGGAAATACGACTGCCCTGCACAACTCCTACCACATCTGGCCCCAGGTCAGGCAGAGAGGTCCCCTGTCCCCCTAGGAGGACATACAGAGGTCTTAGATGGTGAGTGTCAGAAACAGCCATGCTTAGGCCTATGGAAGGTGTGCCTTCAGCAGAGGGGCTACCAAACTAACAAGTCATTGGATTAAAAACCCTTGGCCACGTAGCTTAGGGGGCTCCGGGTGTCTCCCCTTTTCTAGCAGCTCCAAAGGCCCAGCGAGATCATTTGGATTAGCCTCCATGGCTTGTGGAATCTTTGCAATCCAAATGTGCTGTTTAGAACAGGGGGCAAGCCTGAGCTCTGGAAATGTTTTATTTGGCTATCAGGACTTGGAAGTATTTTTTTAACTAGCTGTCAACATTTACATTTTTTTTTCATAAAATCCCAAGTTGTTAGCTTCTCTGGAAAATTCAGAAAATGACAACCCCATGACCCTCATTCCCACAAAACAATAGTACAGTGGCCCCCAGGAGAGTCCTTGGACTTACGATGGGACATGAGCCGTCCTCCTCAAAGCAACAGTGAATTAGATAAACGGCCTGAGCCGGGTGGGAAAGGGAATTTTCTACCAGGGGTCAAGGGTCTCACAGGAAAGGTCAGCAGGCTCTGGGTGCTGTGAGCAGTGGGCAGGAGGGAAGAAGGAAGGAGATGAACCCCATTTCAAGGAAATACAAACTCCCACCACCGAAAAGCCGAGCCCCAGGTACACGGGACTGACAGAGAGACTGCCAGCCAGCCCAGCCTGGACACTGTGACCCGCAACCAGAGAAACAGAAACATTGGCCAAGAAGCCTGCACAGAGCCTTGTCACGTGTCCATAGTTGGAATGAAGACGGGGAATGGCGGGGGCGGGAGAGAAGAATGTGTTCTCTCCATGTCCCTCCATCCTTCCACTGGGCCTGACGAGAAGAAAAACAAACCCTCTTACTGGCACTTGCTGAAGAATCTAAACTAAACTCCCATCCATCCCTGCAGCCTAACTCCCCATGGACCAAAAGTTAGATGGGTGGGTGTCAACCATGACTGCACAGCAGTTTTAACATTCGTAATGCAGCCAATGGAGCCAGAATTTTGGGGTGGTGGGAGGATGGGGGGAGGGTCTAGACATCAGTGTGTTTCAAATGTGATTCCAGTGGGTTGAGGACCAGCGCACTGGAGCGGTGCCTCTCCACCTTGAACATGCCCCTGACTCACCTGGGATCTAGTTTAAAATGCAGATTCTGAGTGGTAGGTCTGGGGCCGAAGTCTGAGCTCCTGAACTTCACCAAAGTCAAAGGCGATGTCCGTGCTGTGGATCCTGGCCACGCTTTGAGTGATAAGAAGCTACAGCCTTTTCCAAGAGGCACAGGAAAAGATGTTCAACATCGCTAATTATTAGAGAAATGCAAATCAAAACTACAGTGAGATATTACATCACACCAGTCAGAAAGGCTATCATCAAAAAATCCACAATTAATAAATGCTGGAGTGGGTGTGGAGAAAAGGGAACTCTCCTACACTGTTGGTGGGAAAGTAAATTGGTATAGCCACTGTGGAGAACAGTATGGAGGTTCCTTAAAAAACTAAAAATAGAGTTATCCTATGATCACACAATCACAGTACTGGGCATATAACTGGAGAAAAACATGGTCTGAAAGGATACATGCTCCCCAATGTTCATTACAACACTGTTTACAATAGCCAAGACATGGAAGCAACCTAAATGTCCATCAACAGGGGAATGACTAAAGAAGATATGGTATATATATACAATGGAATATTACTCAGCCATTAAAAAGAATGAAATAATGCCATTTGCAGCAACATGGATGGACTTAGAGATTGTCATACTGAGTGAAGTAAGTCAGACAAAGACAAGTATTGTATGATATCGCTTATATGAGGAATCTAAAAAAAATGATGCATATGAACATATTTACAAAACAGAAACAGACTCACAGACTTAGAGAACAAACTTACGGTTACTGGGGGGAAGGTGGGAAGGGATAGTTAGGGAGTTTGGGACTAACA
The DNA here is from genome assembly GCF_028564815.1 of Eubalaena glacialis. NCBI lineage: Eukaryota > Metazoa > Chordata > Mammalia > Artiodactyla > Balaenidae > Eubalaena > Eubalaena glacialis. The sequence continues at coordinate 49,942,070 of NC_083725.1, read as the reverse complement.
GGTACACACTGCTATGTTTAAAATGGATAACCAAGAAGGACCTACTGCATAGCACAGGGAACTCTGCTCAATATTACCTAACAACCTAAATGGGAGAAGAAATTGAAAAAGAATAGATACAGGTATATGTATAACTGAATCACTTTGCTGTACACCTGAAACGAACACAACATTGTTGATCACCTATACTCTAATATAAAATAAAACGTTAAAAAAAAAGGAAGAAGAAGCTATAGCCTTTTCCTTTGTCATTCTCCTTTCAAGTACTTTAGCAGGGACAACCCCAGGTCTGTCACCTCTAAGTCTGAAAGTAATAATACTAATGAATAATATTATTAAAGTACAAAATAAGTAATAATAATAACTTCAATAATAGCTAGAATTTGTTGTGTGCGTCTCGTCGAACACTGTGCTGAAATCACACTTTTTAAAAAAAATCTTCAACTAGATGTGAAATAATAGCTTGTTTTTACTTTAAGCTGGTTACTACTCTAAGTCTCTTACTTATATTAAGTCAGTTGAGCTTCACAACCATCCGATTGTGGTGAGTCCTGTTATTATCGTGTCCAGAAGCAGCCCGCCGAGGTCACCCGGTTTTATGAGCGCAGCCCTGGTGTTTGGACGCAGGGTGTGTGCTGGGCCCTGCTGGCTCTCCCAGGAGCAGGGGCCTAGGAGCGCTGAGTCACTTGCCCGTTGCCCTAGCAAAAGGCAGAGCTGGGCTTCCAATCTCCATCTGCCCGACTCTACAGACTGAGCTCTTGGAAAGAAAAGCGAACGATGTATACAAATTGGGAGTCAGGGTTCTTGGAACATTGTAGACACTTATAATATGGTAACCACGTTTCCTGACTCTAGCCTACTTGTTTTTACCTTTCTCCTAGAGTAGCCAGTGTGAACTGTAGACAAGCAGTTACGGGGGTGTCTTTATCCATTTGGGCTGCTATCACAAGATACCATAAACTGGGGGTATTGAACAACATTTTTTTTTCACAGTTCTGGAGGCAGGAAGTCCAAGCCTAGGGTGCCAGCACGGTCAGCTTCTTGGTGAGGGTTCTCTTCCTGGTTTACAGACAGCCACCTTCTTGCTGCATCCTCACATGGTGAAGAGAATAGTCATCTCTCTTTTTAGAAGGGCATTAATCTCATTCATGAGGGCTCCACCCTCATGAGCTAATTACTTCCTAATGGCCCCACCTGCAAATCCCTAATTGGAGATTAAGGTGTCAACATATGAATTTTAGGAGGACATATTCGGTCCATAGCCAGGGGGCAGATAGTGGGAAAATGGAATGGAACACAGGAAATGGAATTGAAATGCCCCAGCTCCCTAAAGGAGCCAAGGAATGTCAGTGTCATGGGTGGAGGAAGGGAGGGATTTGACAGTAAGCCACACTCACTTCCCAGAGTGAAGCAGCCAGTGGAGGCATTCAAAGCCAGTCCCATCCCCCCTGCAGCCCTGGTAAGAAAGGAATGCCTGGAGTAGCCATCATTCTCCCAAAAATGTGACCTGTGCCTGTTTGTCAGGTACGATTGAGAAAAGTGAACAAGAGTGCTGCCATGAGCCGAAGAACAGACTGAAACACGTCTGAGAGCCCCAAGAGGCTTTGGCCCTGAACTTGAGACTGACTGTTCCCAGTAAAAGATACCTTTCTTCAGAGGCTCTAAAACCAGCAGTTTGGGGGAGAGCCTGGCTATGGTTATGGTAGCTGGGAAGAAGCTGTGGCATGGTGAAACTGCCTAATTGCCTGTCTGTCTCCAAGCAGATCATAAACTTCATATTATGTTCCCTTAGCATGTAGTACTAGACTGGCACGGTGAGGGGGCTTAACAATATTTGTTGAGTCAATGAATGAAGGTCTCATATTGGAAAAGAGAAGCAGAGTTTATTCTCATACACTGGTGGTGGGAATGTAAATTGATACAGCCACTATGGAGAACAGTTTGGAGGTTCCTTAAAAAACAAAAAGAGAACTACCATATGACGCAGCAATCCCACTACTGGGCATATACCCTGAGAAAACCATAACTCAAAAAGACTCATGTACCACAATGTTCATTGCAGCTCTATTTACAATAGCCAGACATGGAAGCAACCGAAGTGTCCATCAACGGATGAATGGGTAAAGAAGATGTGGCACATATATACAATGGAATACTACTCAGCCATAGAAGGAATGAAACTGAGTTATTTGTAGTGAGGTGGATGGACCTAGAGACTGTCATACAGAGTGAAGTAAGTCAGAAAGAGATAAACAAATACCGTATGCTAAAACATATATATGGAATTTAAAAAAAAAAAAAAGGTCATGAAGAACCTAGGGGCAAGATGGGAATAAAGATGCAGACCTACTTAGAGAATGCACTTGAGGATACGGGGAGGGGGAAGGGTAAGCTGGGACAAAGTGAGAGACTGGCATGGACATATATACGCTACCAAACGTAAAATAGATAGCTAGTGGGCAGCAGCCGCATAGCACAGGGTGATCAGCTCAGTGCTTTGTGACCACCTAGAGGGGTGGGATAGGAAGGGTGGGAGGGAGGGAGATGCAAGAGGGAATAGATATGGGGACATATGTATATGTATAACTGATTCACTTTGTTATAAAGCAGAAACGAACACACCATTGTAAAGCAATTATACTCCAATAAAGATGTTAAAAATTAAAAAAGAAATATAGGGTTCAACGAAGTTTCTAGACACTGATTAGCATACAAAATCTATAGATCCCATACACCAGTTAACAATCAATTATAAAGTGAAAGAGTAAAAAGGTTTTAATCCCTTTAATAACAGAAATACATGGCCCCAATGAAGAAATCTAAAAATGATATGCATGCAATGCTTGTACTTTAAATGCATAAATAAATGAAAATTTTACCAGGGAAAAAAAGTTGCTTTCTGATATAAAATGTCATCCTTTTCATCTTTATGCTTTAAAGGAAAAAAAAAAAAAAGGCCAAAAAAATGCTTGCCTTCTGCTAGTCTAAAATCTTAATTCCAAATGATGATACACTAGGACCCAGAAAATGGTTTCCTTGAAGGATTCAGCCTCTGAATGAAACAGGCTGTGCTCAAAGTCTGACTATATATGTCTCACAGCAATTTCAATTCAATCACTACCACCCCAATTTGAATACCCTCATATCCAATCAAAATCTCTAATTTGATCCCACATAATTTTCAAGTCCCTTCCAATTGACACGCTCCTTACCCAGTTCTAGAAACCCTCTCGTTCCCATTAGATCGCAGTTCACTCAATGAGCTGCTTTTTCCTGAAAGTCTTTGTGATTTTTACCAAGAAAATATTAAGAAAACATTAACTTAAGTTGGAAAATAGTTTAAAAATAAAAACTCAAGGAAAGGATATCCCAGTGTATAGTTCCCTCTCGCTCTCTCTCTCTATATATAGATATGCATAAATAGTGTCATTTTTTAAAACTTCTGGTAGGAAAAAAACTCTTTTGTTCATAAGCACAAATTACAGAAATAAAGTGACCTACCTTCTACCAACAAAATCCTGATTCCAGTTGGAGATATTCAAGGACCCAGAGAGAGAGACAGTGTTCTATGGGCAGCTGGCCTCCAAATGCAGACCCATGTCCTGATGGCTCTGGCTTTCTACCTGGGCAAAGGTATAATTTGATCAGCACCAATCAACGGTAATTGCTCTGGTTGGTCAGCCCACTTTGTCTGCGCCCTTTTGATTTTTTAAACCAATCTTACAGCGAACTAAGAGGTTGAAAATAAAAGGCGTGTGAAAGTCAAACCAAGCAAATATTAAACAAAAGAAACCTGGTCTAGCAGCAATTAATATCAAATGTATTTATAAGGTAAAAGAAGGACAGCTTCTGGTTATCAAAAAGAAAAACTCATGGGAAAGATTACAGTGATGCACTTTACGCACCTAGACACATAGCACTGAGACATAGAACACAAAGACTGAGAATTATAAGGTAAAACTGACATATTTGCAATCGTGGTGGGAGGTTTTTTTTTTCAAACACCGTTCTCCCAGAAGCTGATAGACGAGGAGAGAAGAAAATTAATAATGTTATAAAAGTTTAAACAATAAATTTAACAACTTTGATTATATTACCTGCAGCAACCACATAGCAAAATGCTTTTCAACACATATAAAACATTTACAAAAATTTACCACTGTAAGACCACATAATAAATCTCAATAAAAATTCCATAGAATCAACATATTGAGTACCATCTTGATCAATCTTTTATTTCAATCATGAAACAAAATTGAAAGTCAATAATCAAAAAACTGAACACAACCATATTTATTTAAAAATGAATAGCCACATAACATCTACAACAATATCCATATAATAGCTTAAAATCTATTGATTTTTATGTTGTACGCAAGTAGTTAGTAAAACCTAAACCAGAATACCTCAGAATTATTTGAAAGAAAAAAAGATAAAAATGATAGAACAATTCAAAAAACAAAAGGGAAAACAGCCATATACAAAAATACAAATGATTAATAAAATAGAAGTCTGTTACTTAAAAAATAAAATAAAGAAAGACCTGGTTGATAAATTATGTAGTCCTCCCTGCTAAAGAAAGGGAGTGCTCCCTTAGCGTGAGAAGCAGGTGCAGAGTGGCAAGTGGGGATGGGAGTCGGGGAGGGGCAGTGATTTTATAGAGGAGGACTCTGCCAAACACCATTTTAACCAGGTCAACATCAAGAGTCATAAACTGGGAATTCCCTGGCCGTCCAGTGGTTAGGACTCTGCGCTTTCACTGCCTAGGGCCCAGGTTCGATCCCTGGCCAGGGAACTAAGATCCCACAAACTGTGGGACGTGGCCAAAAAAAAAAAAGTCATAAATTACTTTGATAGTATATGTCCTTGATATGATGTGATAAAATTCCCTCCGTAATCTTCCTCCAAAAAAATACGGAAACCCAAGATAATCATAAGAAAAGCATCAAATTCGACTAGAGGGGCATCCTACAATATACCTGACCAGTATTCCCCCAAACTGTCAGGTTTCTATACAAACTTTTGGTCAAAAAAAAGGAAAGTCTGAGAATCTGTTACAGCCAAGAGAAACCTAAGGAGACATGAAAACTAAATGTAATTTGACATTTTAGATGAGATCTTGGAACAGAAAAAGGACGTTGGGTAAAAGGCAAGGAAATCTGAACTAATGATAGCCTTTAGTAGACAATAACATATTGACATTGGTTCATTAATTGTAATCAATATAGCATGGGAAGTAAGATGTTAGTAACAGGGGGACATGTGAGTGGGGTCGGGTCAGTACTCCCTGACCCACGTGCTCAAGGTTTTGTAAGTCTAAAACTGTCCAAAACTTACGTATTACTAAATATAATATGGTAAATAACAAACAGGAGAAGACATCAATAAACAATATTTGAATGAAAAAGATTAGAAACATAATCTGAGTTTTGGAAACAGTCTACAATACAACACACTATAAACCAAATGATTCTATGAACCACTATGTGACTTAATTTTTCAGAGCACTTTTAAAAATATTTTAAATTATGAAATATAAAGTGTTCACAGAAATCTGTAAAGCATATATGTACAGTTCAACAAATAACTATAGAGTAAACAGAAGTGGAACCTCTACCCAGGTCAAGAAATGCAACATTGCCAGGCACCTGGCTGCCTGACTTGTGCTCTTTTTCCCAGATTACAGCCCCTTCTGCCTCCTAGACTCACCTTATCCTAACTATTCACATAGTAATTTTGGTAAACATTATAAAATTAAAACTCTGTCAATTTTTGAAAATTTTATATAACCTTGAAGAAACACAACTGTATTTATGTACTTTAATGTATTTTTGGTGTATTTTTTCATCATTTACACCATTACATGCAGCTGGACTTTTCTGTTTCAAGGCTGTAAAGGATTCAACCATATAAACTTTCTACTGTTGATGGGGCTTTGGGTTGTTTCCACTTTTGGCCTCTTACAAACAGCACTGCTCTGAAAATTCTCTGACGTGTATACTGGCCATAGAATATGTAAACTTCAACTTGCCAATTTTTTTCAACACATTTCACCAGTTTACGCACTAGCTGCATGCAAGGGTGCTCATCGCCCTTCACTTTTGCAAACCTTTGGTGAATTTCTGCCTTTTTAGTTTTAGCCGATCAGGTGAGGGCATAGGGGTACCTCATAATGATTTGCATTTACTTGGTTCCTAATAGGGGTGAACCAATTTTTCTGGTGATTATTGGCTGATTGGAGGTGCTCCTTCAGGAAGTGCCTCATCAAGTATTTTGTCCATTTTTCTGCTGGGTTGTCTGTCTTGGTAGTAGTTATATGTTCTGCTTGTTACTTCTTTACTGGGTATGAGTAACACGATATCTGTTCTCACTCTTTGATTTGTCTTTTCCCTCTCTTTTTCATTGTTTTTGATCCACAGAAGTTTCTCTGTACCTCTAACAGAACAAATATTATTAAAAATAGCTAATATATGGTGACTATCTAATGACAGACACTGTTCAATGCACTCTGCATAGAATAATTTATTTACGCCTTATCTTCATAATGACCCTATAAGGGAAATCCTATGAACCCTATTTCTCATATGAGGAAACCGCATCAAGGAGATATTAAGAAACTTGCTCAAGGTGACAGATCTAGTAAGTAGGGAAGTATTCAAACAAGAATCTCCAAGATGATTCCTTAAAAGAAGAACAAAGAGGGGTGACTTCTCCTCTACCGAACTGTGGTATTTGAGCTGCAATGGACAAATGTATCTGCGTAGAGAATAGAGTGGCCAGACACAGACACATGGATATGTGGGACTCTGCCTATGATGGAGGTAGCGTACCAAACCAATGGGGAAGGATGGGCTATTCAATATGGGGTAGTGGCATTGGCACTATTTTGGGGGCGGGGTGGAATTGGAGCTTGACCTCATACCACTTACATAAATAAATTTGAGGTGCATTACAGATGGATACAACACAGAATTTTAAGAGAAAATATTGAAGAATGTCTTTATGAACTCAGGATGGAACAATGGCTTAAAGAACCAAAAGCACCATGATGGGACTGTCTGATATATTTAAATGATTCCAAACTAATGACTGTGATGGTTAATGTCACATGTAGACTGGGCTAAGAGATGCCCAGATAGCTGGTAAAGCATCACTTCTGTGTGTTCTGCGTGGCTGTTCCGGGAAGAGATTAGCACGTGCATCAGTAGACTGAGTAAAGAGCGCCTTCACCACTGCAGGTGGGATCACCCAAACCACTGAGAGCCCAAATTCAACAAAAGAGCAGAGTAGGGGTGAATTTACTCTCTCTGCTTAAGCAGACGCATCCGTCTTCTCTTGCTTTGGGACATCTGACATGGGCACTCCTGGTTCCCAGGCTTTCCAACCCAGACTCAACCATATTCCCCGTTCTCCATCTTGCAGACGGCCCACCTGACAGATCGTGGGATTCCTCAGCCTTCATCACCAAATGAATGAGTTCCTCTAATAAGAGCTATACATATATCTCCCATCGGTTCTATTACTCTGAAGAACCCTGACTCATACAATGACTGAAAAAATTAAAAGAAATTACAGTCTAGGAGAAGTCTGTCACCATACGTGAAACAGACAATGAATTAGTATCCTGAATATCACATAACTTCTACATAACAACAACAAAAAATAGTCAAACCAAAAAAAGTAGGCAGAGCTTCAGAATAGGTAATTCAGAAAAGAGGAAATCGAAATGGCCAATAAATACAAGAAGATGTGCAGGATCACTAGCAATCAGAGAAGCTATTCTCTGCCCATTTTGATTAGGTCTGACAATATAAAAAAGTGGGTCAAGATAGGGAGAAACCAGAACTCTCCCACACTGCCAATAGAGGTGGAAATTGGAGGGTAAGCTGGCTTTTCCTAAAAAGTTAAAAGTGAACATAAACATAACCCAGTAATCCTATATAAAAGCTGTTCTGTAAAGCATTGTTTGAAATAACAAAGATTTGGAAATAACCCTATTGTCCATCAGCAGCAGAACGAATAAAATAAAATAAATTACACAGATCTAGTGGACATTGTTGAACTGACTAGGGACTATAGATAGGAAAGTCTTTAGATCTTGTAACTGTAATATTGACTTTTTTAAAAGGTGATGGTGGGGGTATGTTGTTAAAACCACACGACATACTACTTTCAGTTTCGTAGCCTTTTGTCTACAAACTTGATGAATATACACTGGACTCGTGATTGTTATTTCTCAGAAGTGGAGAGAGGCCTAGGAGAGATCGTGGCAGTAAGAACGAAGGTGGCTCTATCCTTGCCTTTATTAAATTGTCATTGTCAATGTCCCTTGCTTTTCCAAGATTAAGTATAGCAACAACTTACTGGACATGGAAGAACAGCTGGATCTGGGCATCTTTTCCTGAGAAGAGTGGTCCAGATTGTGAGTATCCAAATTGAGTGTGCCGGTTGCCTTGAAATAAAATAGAATTTCAATAGAATTGCTTGATGAACCCCCTTCATTACCACCCCCAGCTCCTGATCCTTTCAAGAAGACTAATTTTTTTTTTTTAATGGAAGTATAGTTGATTTGCAATATTGTGTTAGTCTCAGGTGTACAGAAAAGTGATTGTTATATACATATTTTTTCAGATTATTTTTCATAATAGGTTATTACAAGATATTGAATACAGTTCCCTGTGCTATATAGCAAATCCTTGGGTTTTTTTTGTTTTGTTTTTGTTTGCTTTTTTTTTTGTGCAAATCCTTGTTGCTTATCTGTTTCTGTACAGTCGTGTGTATCTGTTAATCCCATACCCCTAATGTATCCCTCCCCTGCTCCTTTTCCCCTTAGCTAACCACAAGTTTGTTTTCTATGTCTGTGACTCTGTTTCTGTTTTGTATATAGATTCACTTGTATTGATTTTTAGATTACACATATAAGTGATCTATTTGTCTTTTTCTGTCTTACTTACTTCACTTAGTATGATATTCTCTAGGTCCATCTATGCTGCTACAAGTGGCAATATTTCATCCTTTTGTGGATGAGTAATATTCCATGGTATGTATATACCACTTCTTCTTAAACCAATCAACTGTTGATGGGCACTTGGTTTGTTTCCATGTCTTGGCTATTGTTAATAGGGCTGCTGTGAACACTGGGGTGCATGTATCTTTTCGAATTAGAGTTTTCGTCTTTTCCGGATATACGCCTAGGAATGGGATTGTTGGATCATATGGTAGCTCTATTTTTAGTTTTTTTAAGCAACCTCCATACAGTTTTCCACAGTGGCTGAACCAATTTGCAATCCCACCGGAAGTGTAAGAGGGTTCCCTTTCATCCACACCCTCTCCAGCATTTATTATTTGTAGACTTTTTGATGATGGCCATTCTGACAGGTGTGAGGTGATACCCCTCTGTGGTTTTGATTTTCATTTCTCTAATAATTAGCGATGTTGAGCATCTTTTCATGGGCCTGTTGGCCATTTGTATATCTTCTTTTGAGAAATGCCTACTTAGGTCAAGAAGACTAATTTAGGAACTAGTATACTGGTAAAACTAAACTGTATTTTTAACATTGCTTCTCTTTATTGGGCAAAGGAAATTTTGTTTCAAGTATAAAAGTGGGTGAAAACATAAGAAGTATAGTGGAAGAAATATTTTCTGAAATTTATTTTTGTTTCTTGGCCTTCAAAACCCCCAATTTTGTTATCCTAGGTTATTTGGAGCGTGTATCAGCCGGGAAGAGATTGTGATATCCCTGAAATATAACAAGGAAAATTTCAGTTTCTAAAATTTAAAATAGCAATATGAGCCAGGCTACTGTCTTCACAGAGACTTTTCAGAGTTCCCTCATTTCTCTGCACTGCCATATCCACAACTGACCTAAATGAAAGGACCAAAAGCCCTCAACATCTCAGTTACTTATCACATGAAAGTTTACTCCTTGCTCATATGAGATCTACGATGGTCCAGTTGCTCTCCAGGGCTGCTGCCTTCCCAGTAATTCCAGTCTGCTTCCATCATGTGGTTCCACCATCTCAATACAGGGCTTAATCATCTTTTCAGCCAAGCATCGCACTGCCATCCTCCACTGAGGATCCTGAATTCAGTCTCTCAGCTTCAGTTTTCCACAGAATATACTAGCACAGAGTTGCCTAGCTGCATGGTGATAGGGATGACACATAGGCTTTTGCTACTCCTCAATCAGAACTTCAGACAAGCCTTACTTTTTCATTAGTCCTGCCTGTAGTCTTACATGGTGCTTCAAATTCCAGATTGTTACTGAACTTCTGTAGGGGAGAGCTGGAGGGAAGAGAGATGTGGTTTGATTCTCTGAAGTGTTTCCTTCTGCATCCAAACTATCATTTTCAATTTCCAAAACTGATTCTGAGTTTGGCCACTTCTGTGCATTTTCAACACTATGGCCTAAGTCAGTAACCATCAATTCTCACCTGTATTACTTAGATGTTCTAACTACTTCTCCTGCCCCGAAGGGGTCCACAGAACAATTAAGGTGATGAGTTAACTATGCAAATTATATCATGTCAAGTGCTGTTGTAAACTTCCAATGCCTTCTCATTTCAAGTTGAAAAAAGCTCAAATATTTAACATGAGCTACAAGGTCCTACATACCCTGGACCCTGCCTCTCCCTTCTCTATGCCCCAGACACAAATGAGCTTCCTCTCTATCCACACAAAAACACCAAGCTCTATGTTAGGGCTGTTACACTTGTTGTTTCATCCAAGTGGAAATCAGCTCTGGACCTTCCTTCTTGTCATTTGGGACTCAGAAAGGTCTCCTGCTCTATGAAGTATTCCCTGACCACCGGAACCACACTGCCCATTCTGTACTATCATCCCATCCCCTTTAATCTCTTCACAGAACATATGCCCACTTGAAATTGTCTTGTTCCTTTTTTTGTGGATTTGTTTCTTGGGATGTATCAATGACTTAACCATGTGAAATGTACATACAGCATTGAGAAGGCAGTGGAGACTTGGAGAGAAGATTTTCACATGCTGGCACTTTTTGTCCTATGTTTGCTCATCTCTCCTAGCAACTTGGATCAGCCAAGTGCCAGGTGATTTCCACCAAGTCATCCTTCAGATAGGCCTGCAAATCAAATCCCCCAACCCAGCCAGCCAGCTGGAACCCAACAATCAACCCCAAACTCACTCACCAACATCACACAAGGCAACCAGCTCAGAAAAATAAGTTTTGCTTGAAATGTTTTGATATAATTATTAAGAAAAGTGCAGAAAAAACGACCACCTCTCAGTTGACTGACTGAACAGCACAAAAAATAAAGTCAGATTTTAACATTCTGGTTACCTTTAATATATTTAATAAAGTCAGATTTTAACATTCTAGTTACCATACTGGCAGAGAACACATTATCAATACATCAAAGACATAGAAAGATTATCAGTTATTATCTGAGTCTCTACTGACCTAATTGGTCAAAAGGGCCTAGTTTGGCAAGAAAAGTGGGAAGGGAAGGGGGAAGAGGAAAAGAAGAGAGGCTGGACGGTAATGAAAGCCCAGGGGTCTTTAGAAGTTCCGCAGCATCCAGAGCTGGCCCACAGGATGGGAGTGTGAGGTAGATTGGGCTCTGGCGACCTCAGCAAGAGCTAGTTCCCAGAGTCACTAGAGTGTCCAGTGCATGAAACCTCAGTTTGTGACACAGGAGTTAGCAGTGTCCAAAGATTCCAGGGTCTGGAAGGAAGATCAAACTTTGGAGAATTTGGTAAACACCAGGGACCCAGCACGTCCAGCGGCAGCACAGGAGGCACTCTCATGCAGGACTAGTGACCTGCAAATACCCAAAGCTCTGAAATGTAAATGCGACCAGTCTCACAGGATCCCCAGGCAAGAGCAGTGGGGTAGAAAGGCATCCCCTGGGCTTAGGGGACAGGGCCACAACCACAGCCAGAAGCCGTGGCGGGATGCTGGAGCCCAGGGCTGAGCGGGTCGGCGTTGTCCGGCGAGGATGCATCCACAGGCAGGGGCTGAGCCTCTGGGTCCTGAGCTGTGTCTAACGAAAGCCTCCTCTTAGCCCTGGGGGGAGCAGCTGGCTCCTGAGTGCCCTGTTCCCAAGGACGACGACGAGGGCCACATCTTCCAGCTGGGTGGCGATCCGGGGCGGATGGACCTGGGGTTGGCGGCTGGGTCGGGCCGGGCTCCCCGGAGGTGCTGGTGGCCGCAGCCCCGAACTGGGCGGCAGAGCAAGAACCCCGGGCCGGCGAGGGGCGCCGGGACACAGCACGCACAGGGACTCGGGGGCGGGTCCCACCGCCCGCGGCTACAGGCCCTCGGGGGCGCAGAGCGCGGCGGGGCTCGTGGTGCCTCGTGGCGAGAGTGGCTCTTCGGGACGCGCGGACCTCCCTCCAGGCGTTCAGGACCTGGCTGTCCGGCGCCGTGGGCTGCGTGTGGTCCACCACGGTCCGGTCCTGCCCGCGTTTCCACAGCTCGTAGCGCTCCGGTTGCAGGATGCGCACGAAGGCGTCCATGGAGAAGGCGACCTGGGCCTCCCCGCAGCTGCACTGCGAGGCCACTTTGCCATAATCGATCCAGCGCGGGGAGGCGAAATTGATGGCTTCCGCGCAGTTGAAGCCATGGTTGAAGCCAGAGTGGTAGCCATAGGGAAACGTCACGATGAACTCTCCAGCCTCCTGAGTGACCCGATCGAAGGGGATGCTGTTGTCCTTGAGGACCGTGGGCGAGATGAGAGCCACCTTGTGCCGCAGGAAGGCCTCACAGCCCCGCGCGCTGCCCGGGAAAAGCTGGCTGGCCAGGCGTTCCAGGCGCCGGCCGTGCTCCGGGGGCACCGCGTACCAAGTCTTGGGCTCCCCGAAGTGCAGGTAGTTGATGCTGTAAAGGTCCATGTCCTCCGTGTGCCAGGCGAAGGCGGTCTTCCACATGCCGAAGTACAGGTAGGGGGTGTTGACGCCTTCGATGACCACTCCGCACTCCTGCTCCAGCAGGTCCTGAATGGTTCCCAGGTGTCCAAGGTTCCACTGCTTCGTGTTTTTATCGAATAAGGAGCCACTGACGTCCGCACCATATCCTGGTGAATCATAGAGGCGTGTTTTCCAATATTTTCTCTCCAGGTCCTTAAAATCAAAGTGTGGTGGAGTCCGATATTTTTCACTCTTTGCTAAGTGGTGGTACTCACCCACGGTCATGGCTTTCTTCTTTTTGTGGTATTGAGTAAACACACCTGCCTGCCCAGAAGTCACCTGCTGGAGGGGAGCAGCTATTAAGATGTCATTGATATCATCGTAGGTCTGTCTGGCTTTCCAGTCCTTGGGTGGAATGATCTTCGCCAGGCCTGCTCGGTGCGCACCTTGGGACTCCATATAAGCAACGTTTTTATCGAAATCATTAAACTCTTCTTTGGTTGGATGAAATACCATTATTCTACAACTTGGGTTCTGGGCCCAGTTGGACTTAGACTTCATAGCTTTCATTAATAAGCAGGAAACTCCCAAGTTTTGATTTATGTTCTGGATAGGTGAGGATGCTGGAAAACACTACTTTTTCAAAAATGGGTTGGAGTATATAAGCAGGAACCCCCAGTAGACTTTAATGCAATGAGTTGATAATATTTCTTAGGCTTGCTGATTCTCCAGGGGACTCCACGCTGGGCAGAAGCCTTGCTCAGGACTGATGCTGGCTGAGCCTGCAAGTCTGTGATGTCCTCGGTTGACACTTGGCTCTGTCCTCTTGAGATCTAGTGAATCACCCAGCCCTGGCTGGGTATCCCAAATGCAGGGTCTTCAGGGCAGTATTGAAAACAAAACCTAAAAAAAAAAAGAATAGAGACAGGTTGAAAACTAATGTTTGGAAATAGTTACTAGGGAACTACAAAGAAAACACCACCGTGGACTATAATTGCATATTCAAATAAAGGCTAAAATTTCATAAGATTGACAATACAAGAAATGGTGTTGTGAACAATGGAAATTCTTGTACTCTAGTAAGGAGAATGGAAATCATTACATTCACTTTGAAAAACTATTTGGACAGTATCCACTAAAATTGAACTTACGCATGTGCTATGATTCATGCCTAGGATATGTGTATGTCTGTGCAATGAAAGTCAAGTCCAAGAATGTTCAGAACAACATGATTTCAGTAGCCAAACACTGGAAACAACTCAAATGCCAGTCAACATTAGAATGGATAAGTACATTGTAGTATATTCATACAATGGAATACAATACAGCAATGAGATAAACAAAAACTCCATGAAAATAAAAGAGTAATTCTATAAACATAATACTGAGCAAAATTATCCGGACTCAAAAGAATACCTATTCTCTGCTTCCATTTATATAAAGATAAAAAGGAGGAACGTAATCTATGTTAGAAGTCAGAGTAGTGGTTACCTTTGTGAAAGATAGTGGTTGTGAGTGGGGGTGTGAGGAAGTGTCTAGAATAATGTGAATATTCTGTTCTGAACCCAGGTGCTGGTTACACAGCCATCAGAATGGCTCATTGACATAATTCATCAAGTTATGATGATTTTCACAAATTTCTGTGAAATAAATTTGTTTAAATGTATTTAAATTATTTAGATAGATTTTAAAATATACTTTAGGGTGAAAAGCATTAAAGGAGACAGATATCTTTCATCGTACCAAAAGGAAAAGGAAGGGTGATTGAAAATATATAAACTAAACATTCAATTGAAAAAGCTACAAAATAGAAGAAGAGAAAGAAGGGGTAGGAGTAAAAAAATAACAAAGAATAAAGACAAAATTAATGAAAGAAAACACATACAAGACAGAACACTGATGACCAAAAATATTCTTGGAAGAAATTAATGATAGCAATAAAGCATGGGCATAACTGAGCATAAGAAAGAAGGGGAAAATAAACCACTAGGAATGAAATAGTGCACAAAGGAAGTTTTAAAATCTCAAAAGAGAATCTTAGGAGAAACTTGACAGCAAAATTTTCAAAAGATAAGAGAAAAGAATAAATTTCTGTAAAGACAACATATCCAAAATGGATCCAAGAAACACTGGAAAGCTTGAATAATACCCCAGTATAAGAAGCTGGTTCAAAGTATGACCCCTGAAAGTCCAGGAGACACATCATTTTACATGTGAATCTAGAAAAGTTTCAAGAAACAGTTAACTCTTATTGTGCAAATTGTTTCAGAGTATAGAAAAAGTTGGAAAGCGACTCAGATGAGGCTATTCTGATCTCTGATAGCAAAATGAAAAAAGGACACTAAAAAATAAAGCTACAGGCCATCTTTGTTTATAAGCATAGAGGAAAGCATAAAAAGGAATGTTATCCAACGAAATACAGCAATATAATAAAAGAATAATACATCCTGACCAAATAGAATGCAAGGATGATTCAACATTGGAAAATTTAATGATATAATTCAGAATATTAACAAAGTAAATGAAAAGTATCATCATCTTACAGGTACCAAAAAAGCATTTGATGAAATGCAAAATCCATTCATGATTTTAAAATTCTTACTTGGCAAAGCATCAAGAGAAACTTGTTTGGTAAGATAAAGGATTTCAAGGTACAAAATAGCAAGGATCATTCTTAACAGTGAAACAACAGTAACATTCTCATTAAAGTTAGGAAAAAGAGATGCATCAACATGAAAAGCTTTTCAACATCACTAATTATTAGAGAAATGCAAAGCAAAACTACAATGAGGTATCACCTCACACCAGTTAGAATGGGCATCATGAGAACATCTACAAACAACAAATGCTGGAGAGGGTGTGGAGAAAAGGGAACCCTCTTGCACTGTTGGTGGGAATGTAAATACATACAGCCACTGTGGAGAACAGTATGGACATTCCTTAAAAAACTAAAGATAGAATTACCATATGATCCGCAATCCCACTACTGAACATATACCCAGAGAAAACCATAATTCAAAAAGGCACATGCACCCCAATGTTCATTGCAGCACTCTTTACAATAGCCAGGTCATGGAAGCAATCTAAATGCCCATCGACAGATGAATGGATAAAGAAGTGGTGGTACATATATACAATGGAATATTACTCAGCCATAAAAAGGAATGAAATTGAGTCATTTGTTGAGACGTGGATGGATCTAGAGACTGTCATACAGAGTGAAGTAAGTCAGAAAGAGAAAAACAAGTATCGTATATTAACGCATGTATGTGGAACCTAGAAAAATGGTACAGATGAACCGGTTTGCAGGGCAGAAGTTGAGACATAGTTGTGGAGAACAAATGTATGGATACGAAGGGGGGAAAACCGCGGTGGGGTGTGGGTGGTGGTGTGCTGAATTGGGCGATTGGGATTGACTTGTATGCACTGATGTGTATATAATTGATGACTAATAAGAACCTGCAGTATAAAAATACAAACAAACAAACAAAAAACAACTAATACTAAACTTTCTTTGGGTTATTTGTATGGAAATATGTTAATATAAATGTTTCAGACGTTACATGAAATTTCCAGAAATCTTATATCTTCTGGTATAATGTTATAAGTCATAATTCTAGTTATTACTTTAAAATGTGTATCTCAGAAATAACGAAATTTCCTTGTCAATTGCATTATTATGAACTTTCATCAAATCTTTAACCTTGGTCATTTTCAAGTCTTTTTTCATTTACAGACAAATCTGGGTGTACTCTGATGCTTTTGCAAAAATGTTCCTATAAAGGGGTTTCATCTTCAAGGAATTCATGGAAAAGACTCTGACAAGTACAGGTTTCTGGTAACTGACTATACTGCTGAACTGAATGAATAAGCATGTTCAGAACTCTAATGGAAAACTGATGAATCCATAAAAGTGCTAACAAAAGATCAAGATGAAAAAAAATTAATTACATGGGACTGAGTCAACTTATGAGGATGATTATAATTTTTGTGACTTTCTGTTTGAATAAAAAAAAGAGAAGTCCCACAAGGACTCAGAGGCAAAAAATATACAAATCAATTTTCACTGTAAAGTAAAGGAGCTGTTACAGTGGAGGATTACTGGACTGAATGTCAGTATTATGACATGGTATGAGTGAGTTTCATGTTTGGTAATTGCAATCATTGTTGCTTTTGTTGTGGTCATCCATTTAAAATGCTTGGTGTCAGTGTATTTATCCCTTATAAAAATGAAATACAGTGTGTGTGTGTGAAAAGAAAAAAACATATTGAAAACAATGTGAAAAATAAATGTCACCATGTACACTCCACGTTCAACTTGAACTGTATGGAGCATATGTAATAGTTATAATTTAGGACAGAAAATATATGTGTACAAATAAAAAAAAAATTACCAAAGCAAACTATCTCATTAACCCAATTTCAAGTGCTCCTTTAATACTGTTTCCTAATCCTTTTAAGCTCCCCTAATTTCCACCGTTCAAATATTCTCTCTCACTTTCCCCTGTCCTCAAACTTCAGGCACACCTATTCCACCCCACTTAGAATCCTTCAAATGCCCTAAAATTCCCTAAGTTATCTGGCCTACCATCACCTCTTGACCTCACCCCTTTCTACCCTGCTCCTTGCTCTCTCAATCCAAACACATTCCTGGCTGTGTCTCAAAAAAGGCCGGTATACTCTTGTCTGATGATCTTTGCACCCAGGTAACTCTCAAGCCTCAGCCCAAACATCACCTTTTCAGTGAACGCTCCTCTGATTGTCTTGCTTTGGAAAAAAGTAGAGACGATTTTCCTTCCAAGGAAACAGGTACTCTCTCAACAAAACATTTCCAAATGAAACTTGAATTGATGGTCAGTACCCATGTATCTCTTCCAGATTTACTCACATCAGCCCCATGGTAACTCCAACATTCCTGATTGCATCACAATGGAATCCAACTGGCTCTTCCAACTGTCTACTAAAAGACCTCCTTTTTAAAGTTATCAGCCCAGAAAACACAGGTATTTTGCCTGAAATTTTTCCTTTAAGATTTCTTACAAGAAAATATATGGGATCTAAAGGTTATACAAATTTCAGGGTCCTTTTAGGTCCAGAGGGATTTCCCTGGGAAAGCTGCCAGAACGGGAGGAGCTAGCACAGTTGTCAGGGCATTAAACACCACTAGTATTGGGTCAGCACAAGAACCAGGGAGAGGAGAAGGAAACCATGCTAAAGATATCGGTGAGGAAGAGCTCAAATGCCTTTAGAGAACAAAGGCATTTCATCTTCCTCACCCTGTAGTCTCCCCAATAAGACTACGAAAGATCAGCTTGCCTGCCATTGTTCCAAGTTAATGGAAACTCCCCACATCTCCTATGGTCTGCAAGAGGTGCCAGAGGTCCCTATATCTTATCTGGGTTCCACTCAAGACAAGAGGAAGCTGGGGCTGGGGCCCAATCCTCTACCACCACTCTCCCCAAAGAGGTCAGCACAATTTGGCTTAAACATAAAACATTTCTCCTTTGGATCTGGAATCAGGGACAAAAAAATAACCAAGGAAGGGCTTGCTCTCTGTGACCCCAGCTGGTAGCTTTTGTAAGAATGCATCAAACGAATGTTTGCTGCAGACCCGAATACTGATGGCAGGGGCCCTTTGAGTGAGTGGTAGTAGCTCTTTGTACCTCTGCCCTGGAGCCTCATGCACCATGGAACATGCAGAAGGTAGGTAATGGAGGATCAATACACTCTTCTCCTTTTCCAACTTTAATGTCAAAGCATCAAAGAAACAATCTCGAGGTCTCTGTAGAATTTCTTGGTAATAAATGGTGGGGAGGGGAAGTGGTTGACAATCTAGCTCATCCTTGAGGGAGTGTGACAAATGCAGTTCACTTAGCCTCTAAAGATTGGGTGGAAGTCAAATAATCTCTCTCTTCCTATTCCAGAAACACCTGCTGAGCACTCAAGGCTCTTGGGGATAGATTGTTATGAAGGAGAAGCATTGTTCAAAAATGACCTTAGATGTTCATCCTAAGATGCCTGAACAATAGGCTAGCCTAGACTCCTTCCATGACTGGAGGGCTATAGCATCCAAAAGGGCCCAAGGTCCCCAGGTGCCTCCTATTGTACAGGGCTACTGGCTTTCCCGGACAGCTCCTGTAAATGGCTGGCATGATATCTAGGCCACTTAATTCCCCAAGCAGTCTGAAGCTCCCTTTCCTAATAAAGTTGCTGTCTTCAAAGCCCTATATGAAGGAAGAGCAATGGGGAAGGGACCTCCACTAGAACAAAACCCTCCTCATCATGGGATGCCTCTCCATGTAGACGCTGAAGAAATGCAGAGCCTATGTGTGCCTTGGTCTTGATGTGTTTCCTGAACTCATATTGTATGACTCTGTGGAATTTTCCTCCATCAACAAGGGGACCCAAAAGATGGGAAGAAAGCAAATAGTAAGGTTGCATCAGGGTTAGGATTTTCCAGCCATGTGTATCTCAAGGAGAGAGGAACAAGTGTCTTGATGCATTGGATGGAGGGATAAGAGAGTGATTACAATGATGGACCAGTAAATTTATCCTGGGTAAAAAAGGAAATGAGAACATGAGGGCTATGATGGAGAATGAAACAGTGCTTGATTCATGGGCTGAATGTCTCCATTAGGTCAAATACTTCTATTAGAACACTAGGAAATGTAAGCTAGAAAGAGAATGGGATGCTTGAAACATAGCTGGTATGATCATTATTCCCATTTTATGGAGGAAGAAACTGAGGTGTAGAAAA
The DNA here is from genome assembly GCF_028564815.1 of Eubalaena glacialis. Taxonomy (NCBI): domain Eukaryota; kingdom Metazoa; phylum Chordata; class Mammalia; order Artiodactyla; family Balaenidae; genus Eubalaena; species Eubalaena glacialis. The sequence goes on along the minus strand of NC_083725.1, from coordinate 49,922,430 downwards.
ATTTATATTTAACTTAATAGCTTGTGTTCTCAATCTCTAGAGTTATTTTTGTGCTTGTCTTATCTTCCATATAAAACTACTTTGAGAGCATTGTCTAGGTCTTGTTCATCATCAAATTTTCCAAGGGATCTTGGTACTCTATATGGTGCACACTCCAAACATTTTTATTAAAAAATAAATATCTAAAAGCATTTGGCGCACACTGCAGTCTCTCTCCTCTTGGTTACACCACATCTTTCTCCCTACTCTCCTATCTCAGGGGAAGAGAAGATACTCCCCCTCTCCACAGCTAATCTGGCCATTTAAACTCCTTAAATTGACACCTCCCATGCATTCCAAAACTACAGTCAATTAAATGATCACTATCACCTCTGTAAAGACTTAAATCATCAGTCATCAGTCTGTTTCCTGATTTAAGCTACATCCTTTCTCTTACCTTCCTTTCAATACCAAACATGTCAAAACATAAACAAAAATAATCTACCTTTACAAAAACATTTCCTCATCTCTCTCGTCTTCTGATTCTGACCCCACTTCTCCACTGAAATTGATCTCTGTCAATCATCACATTGTCTCCCAAGTGCGCCTCCATGGGTTACACTTTACCTCTCTACATCATTGATTCATGGAACACCTCCTTCCTCCTAAAATGTCTCTGACCTCTAGGGTACTGATAGTCTTCTCCGGTTCTTTTCTTTCTCCTTGGTTCCACTTTTTTTTCCACTATACAAATGCCGTCTTATTTCAAAGCTCAATTCTCATCTCTCTTTTAACTCTTTTTATTTCTCCCTTTCAATTTTCTTTTTCTGTTCATGGCTTTCTTAAGTATCACACTCTCTCTCTTTAAAGATATTATTTATTACCATAGCTTTCTCTAATAGCACTGACTTTCTCCTGCGCTTCTGATTTGCTTTTCCTTGTCGACTGGCCACTGAGCCCCTGAAAATCAACTTGTTTAGTACAAATTGATCATCTCTCTCTGGAAATTAACTTCGTCCTTTAGAAATCTTTTTTTCTAAGGATGGGAATACAGTATCCTAGTTACCGTTGGCTATTACATCTCCCTCTCCCTAGACATATAGTCGGTGATGTCAGGGGATCCCACGACAGTCTACTGTGAGGCCCCAGGGACATCTGTATACCCCAGGGAGGCTTCCTGTGCTCTCCTTCCTTATATAAGGACCCAAGGATCCAGCTTGCCTTCCTCTCCTCCTTATAGCTGTCACCACTCAAGCTAGACCCTGAGGATCTACAAGTACCGGTCACCTGTATCATGTGATAATCTCCCCATCTCACCCTAATTTTTAATCTTAAAAATTCTTCTACAATGATTTTATTTAAAACTATATAAATATATAATCAAATTTTTCATTCTATATGAAAACTTCCTCTAAAGAAATGAAAAGAGAAGAGTGCAACAATTTAGAAGGAAAATTAATGTCAAAAATTTAAATACCATGCTAAGGGTCTTTCCCCTAATAAACCATAAAATGCTGATTACGAATATCACACAGGCCCTCATTTCTTATTGAATTTTTAATAGACAACTAAAACAAGCCTTGAGTTGAGTATTTGTTTTTGTTTTTGTTTTTGTTGGCTTTGCCACGTGGCATGTGGGATCTTCGTTCCCTGACCAGGGATCAAACCCGTCCCACTGCAGTGGAAGCACAGAGTCCTAACCACTGGACTGCCAGGGAAGTCCCCTGTATTTCTTTTATAAACTAAATTATTTCCTTTTTACATTTCTAAGGATCCTAGGAGGTATGAGGCCAGGCTACCATCTATATAAAATAAATAATCTAGATACACATTAGTCTTCAGATATTGAGCATCCAAAGGAAACACTCTGATTTTGTAAGTGTAACTCTGTGCTCAAATCAGAACTTCTCAGAATTTGCCGGGTACAATTACGGTGATCCTTCAGTGCTCCAGACAAATGTCTTCTCTATGGGTCTCAGATGGTTGCTTTTACTGTGAAACTGCCTCCATGTTTCTTTCAATTGGAGCCACAGGTACTAGTTGAGAATAAGTACCCTTTCATTTCAGTTACTCTTCCATTTTACCCTCATTCATGGTATCCCCAGTAACACAGAAATTCTTCCTCTAAGGAAACTTGACAATTCTGACAATTGAAGAAAAGTATTTTTATCAGAATGATTAGACTTTATGGATTTCTGGAAATTAGGAGTCTTTCAAAAATAATTCCTCCAAGCTTTCCTGGTGTATGTGTGTGTGTGTGTGTGTTTGTGTGTGTAGGTGTGTTTTAAACTGGGGAAGGTAAGACGTGAAGTAAGTTTAATAAATCCTCTCACTGTGGCCATTGTCCAGATTGCTTATTGTACAGATTGCTCAACGATTTCAGGACAGCAGGAAAGCCTTCTTGTCTTTCATGGTCCGTGCATATTTCAAAGCTATTCTTTCAAATGAGGATTGTTGACAGAATGCCTCAGACGTTAGCCATTGTTTCTGCTGACAGCCAATATCTAAATGCTGTGTTTAATAAATTTCTTCTCAAGTAAGAAAGTCTACTTACCGTTTATTGAAAATAATTATAACCATCATATTTGATGGCTAAATAAATTCTATTTGATGGAGATAAGTGACTCAACTTTCCCCCTATTATTGGACAGTTATTTTGTTTTTTGCTTTTCCACAAGTATTACTAATCCCTTATAAATATCCTATATTTCAGTACCTAGATCAATATATTTGGTAAAAAATTAGTTAAATAATGAAATTCCTTGGATCGGATATCCAGAAATGGAATTACTGCATTGCATGATTTAAGCATTTAAAATCCTTAGCATGTATTGCCAAAACTTTCCAGAAACATATCACTTTAAATCCTCACCATTAACTTTACTCGCCAAAAAATCTTTAATAATTTGTTAAGAAAATTATTGTGAAAAATTTTGGTGAAAACATGTAGCTCAAGTTTTAATTTATACTTCTTAGATTACAACTAAGATTGACTTGTTTTTCTTCAGTGAATGCTAGCCATTTGTATTGGTTCATATCCTTTGCCCATTTTTCTCCAATATGGTTCTAGTGTTTTTTCTCATCTACTTACATGAACATTTTATATATTATATGAATATTTCGCATATTTTACACAGTATATGAACATTTTTACAAATTGCTCATGTGAATATTTTCCATATTAAACCCTTTGTTTAATCTGTTCATAGATTTTTCCCAGTTTGCCATTTCTTTAATTTATATTTAATTTTAATTTTAAATGTTTTTCGCATATATTTCAGTTTAATATATTAAAATGTTGAGTCGGTCTTTTCCTTTGTAATGCCTTTCATGGCCTTTATGTTTAGAAAGTTAGAAAGTTATTTGCCCATCCAGAGACAGGTAAATATTATCATATGGGGTTTTTCCTTTTTATATGTTAATTGTACTTTTAATTTTGGTTTTAATTATACCTTTAATTCTAACTGGGGTTGTGGGTTTGCTTTATTAACTTGTTTCATTGTTTTGTGAGTGTGGTGCGAGGAATACGGGAGACGTAAGTGTGATTCCTAGGCCTAGTGCGCTGTGTTCCTCTCTGTTAGTTTAGAGGAGCTTTTCTTTGTCCCAGTGCTCTTACATATTTTCCGTCTCAAAATTCTGGTTCTTTAGTTTTATGAAAACTTTTTAGTTACTTCTTTGACAACTTCCTCTAGTTTTTCCCTCTGTACATTAACTCCTGTATTTGGATATCAGACCTCATGGATCGGACCTCCAATTTTTGTGTCTTTTCTTCTTCCAATTTTCTATCCCTTTATGACTATGCTTTACCTTCTGAAATTTTTTCTCATCTTTATCTTGTAAACCTGCTTCTATTGTCCTTTTCATTTCTCCTATCAAACTTTTAATTTTTAACAGCTCATTTCTGTCCCCTTAGCTTTTTCAAGTGTATATAGCTTCCTTCCCTGCCCCCCACCATTGTCTTATTTTTGTTTCACAGGTGCACTTATTTCGTCTCTCAGAGAATACTAGAACCGGGACCCATATTGAGAAAGCAAGCTTCATGTAATAATCCTTATGATTAAAATCGACATTGCGATCTAGTATTTCTGTTGTGTTCTATTTTGTTCCCCTTTAAAAAATATGCTGCTGGTAACCCACAAAGTTGTTTCTATGACCCACTAATGGCTCATGTCCTGCAGTTTGGAAAGAAATAGTCTATAAATCATGTTGAGGCTTTTGATCTTTCAATGGCCGACACACAATCATATTTGCTTTCTGGGCAGAAATGGGCAGATTGGAGTGGCCCAGAATGAATGAAGAAAAACATGTATAAAGATCCAGATGAGAGATGGTAGCTTGGAGTGGGGTGGTGGTTGAGACAGAAGCAGAGTGCCTACTAGGGTGCCTTCACTCACATCTTATTATTTAATCTTATTTCCTCAGTGTGCCACATGGGGAACTGGACCAGAGCGTTCAGATGCTTGTTCAAGATGGCATAATCAGTGAGTCCTCAGCCAGATTTGAGCCAGGCCCGTCTGCTTCCTAAGCCTGGCCTTTCCTCTAAGTCACAGCAAATCCATGAGGTGAGCCTGTAAAATAGGAGAGAAATTGTCAGAAGAGCACATTTTGGAGCTTAAGAACCAATTCCTTGGAGGCTTCAATACCTGAAAAGGTTGACTATGTTTGGCCCCTGAAATGAAACCTAAATTTATTTCTTAATTAAAAAAAAAAAAAGACACATACAGTGTGATGTCACAGTAACAACTAGACTTGGAGTCCCCTTTGATCTGGAGTTGATGACCCTGGTCACGTGGTACTTGTCCCTCAGCCAGGTCATCCTTACCCTTGTACACCTCTGCCATGTCCTCCATGGGAGGCTGTGAGGATTATGGTTTTCATGGGATTTTTTAATATTTATATTACTATCTAGGATTATACATGTTCCCCAATGTCGATTCATGTTGTCAACTCTAAACACAATTAAACAACTAGAAATCAATCCCTCTCTTTCTCATGTTCTTTATACATGCTCTGTTATGCTGCTTGTCATGTAAGGGTATTAATCACTCCTCTGTCTGTCTTCTCTACTAGATCATGTACTTCGCGGGACAAGGTGGTCCCTTCTTAGTCTCCGGGTCCCATTGGCTACCACAGAGTCTGGAGTAATAGATGTCAAATTTGAGAATTATGTTGTGTTTGAAAAAATGCAGAATATAAAAATAAATTCTCAGTTTTTATGACTAAAGCATTTCTATGATTTTAATTCACTGTTTTTCAAGCTTTCTTGATCCCTGCCCCCCCCCTTTGATAAGCAAAACTATCTCTGCCACTACTCCCCCACCCCCTTCGGCAAATTCTTCTTTTTCCCCAGACCCCTGTCAGTGACCAACAGGCACATAACACAGAACATTTGCACATCCCACGGCCGGGGTGATTTTGTCTACTTTAGTTCCTTTTAGTTTATAGTACAAACAAGAGAGCTTCTTTTTGTTTGCCTGCTTTCCAAAGATAAGTTATATGATGATATTGAGTTTACTTTTGCAAATTACAAAGGTCCTCATCCCAAGATTCTAGAACACAGTATCTCATGGGAGTACCTTGATCTAATTAAAGTTTTTACTGACAGCTCATTCTAGGGGAAGCCTGTCTTTCACAGCATCTTTATGAGCGATAATTCACTGTCTCCATTTGATCACTTCTGGTCCCTTTTCTTTGCCACTGATGCTCTTCTCCTGGGGACGAGGTTTCAAACCAGGTCCTCTCAGGCCTCTGCACTCACACCCATGCCAATCCAACATCTGTCGGTAGCTGTCAGCAAAGACCTGAAGGGGAAGAATAATGGCTGATGTGGAATAAAGTGACATTCTACTTGGATTTCAGTGGTTTGGTTGATTCTGTTCCAAGCTGTTTGAAGACATGAGTCAAACTAGTCCCTTCTCCAGCCCTGCAGCCCTCACCACCTCATCTCTCATACCCAGTTTTTCATCCCTTCATCCCCGCCAATCCATTCTGCAGCTGGAGTGACTTCCTAAAATAAATCTAATGACATCATCCTACTCTTACAGCCCGTCAATCGCTCCCCATTTGCCTTAGGATGAAACCCTGCTCCCTACCCGACACCCAAAACCACTGAGATCTGATCCCTCCCTCTTGGGCCTCACCTCTGGCCTGTGCCACCCGGCTGTCTATGCTCCGAGCAGTGCTATTCAACTTCTTGCAGTTTCTACCACAGACAGTGCTCTCTCTTGTCCCTGAGACTTTGCGTCATAAAATACTTCCCTTGGCCTGGAATTCTCACCTGTATTCCCATCCCTTCATCTCTTTCATTTAGCTTTTTTTTTTTTTTTAAACACAATCCAGCTAAACATTAGTTCCTCAAGTCATCCATCCTCCTAACAAGCATGTCCTCACTCACCCCTTGCCCTCCTCCTGCCCTACGTGAGGTTAAGGGCGCTTTCTGATTGTGCCCTTTTTTTTTTTGCAGCTTTTGGGATCTTAGTTCCCTGACCAGGGATCGAACCCAGTCCCCCTACAGTGGAAGCATGGAGTCCTAATCACTGGACCACCAGGGAATTCCCTGATTGTGCCTATTAATCCCAGTATTTCCCCTGTATCTAATTGCTACCTTCCCCCTCAGACATAAACATCGTGCCTGCTATACAGTAAGTATTCAATACAGTGAGTAAATAAATGAATAAAAGAAAGGGAAAAATACCCTTCCATGAAATTTCATTTGGAGTCTCATGGCTCTAGTTCATTCATTCATTTTCAAAATGTTTTTAAAACATCTACCATGAGCACTGACTAGATGCCGAGTATTCAGGGAGGAACGAGGTTAGACTTGGTCTCTGCTCTCATGCCAGCACCTCGCAGGGCTCCATGGGTAACCAGAAAAGAAAGCAGAAGTTAACTGATGCTTTGTCTTATACAGGGAAGGGCAACGCTGGGGAACTTTCCCGCCACGAGTGAGGTCTGTAACGTAGACTTCATGCTGTGTCACCTCTAGCCCAGGGCAAGACAGATACAGAACTTTGTACCACAGAACTTGAAGTAGGTAGGGAAGACAGACAGACATACAGACAAGGGGTTCCGATACAGTGTGAGAAGTGCTCTTTAAGAAAGCTATGTGCTATGAGGGCAGAGAAGGGTCGCTGAAGCTAATCTGGGGAGAAGTAGCTCTGGAAAGACAGTAGCAATGGTGTAAAATCATACTTAATGATGAGATATGTTGAAACTGTGGCTTGTAAACTAGAATAATGATTAAATTTCTAGGTCCCTGAAGCTACTTCTTTGTCACTCCTCTCTGTTGATTGTCAAACACTTGTATGAAATTGACAGGTAAGGAGGAAATTAATCCCATTTGGATTATGAGGAGAGGTAAGGAGGCTGAGGAGTAGCTATTTGGGTGAGGATGCCTGATTTATTTTCCTAATCATGACTAAACCTAGGAAAGCATACCAGGCTCAACCCTCAAGTGAGAAGCAGAGGGCCTCAGAGTCAAAAGTGGTGGTTGACACCCAAGCCAACAGGAGGCTGAATCACGCTCTCCTGAAACCGTGGACAGAACTCTCTTCTTACTAGCAAAGCTAAACCTTGGATGATGTCTAGAAGTAACACTAGACAACCTCACTCCTCATAGAAGAAGCCATGTGTCCACGTGCACACTCTCACCCCATGAGCTTGCACTAAAAAAGACCTGTGGTCCATAGAACTCCTGAGCACTTCCGGATTGTTCAGCTTTGCGATATTGGTCCAGATGTTAGGGGACAACTGCAGACAGGAATAACTTTGAGTCTCCTCATGCAGAGAAATATTTAAAATAACTTTTCTGAAACTTTTTTTTTCGGCTTTCCTTATCTGCAGGGAGAAGAGTATAGTGGTTATGAGCCGGGCCCTGGAGTTCGACTGTCTGGGTACAAATGCAGTGTGATCTTGGGCACATTGTGGAACCTCCCTATGCCTCAGTTTTCTCATCTACAAAATGAGCATAAGGATAGAACCTACCTCCTAGAGTTGTTTTAATTATGACAACATGCATTAATATACCATGTTTCATTGATTCTATGACATGCATTTTTCACATTTATCATGTCTGAAATTGAGGTGCAATTTACAGTCAATAGCATAGCATAGTTTATTTGCCTCAGTGGTATGAAAAATAATGGTGTAGCTTATAATCAGTGGCATCTTAGATGTGATGAAATTCAGGATGCAAAGAGCTTAGAAAAATACATAGCACAGAAACAGTACTAAATGAATATTTAATAGATGATATAGATATAAATATATATAGTTCTTCTACCTTCATCAGAGCCAACCTATATAGCTCATTTTTAATGAAATGTCCAAGATCGCAATGGCAAATGATAACATGACTGACCCATTTCCCAGGAAAGAGAGAAGCTGCTCTTCATACTTGGCCTGGAGTTGGTGGAAGCATGTGGTACCCATTCCTTTATCTTAGCCAAGATCTCAGAAAGGTGATATAACTGAGACCCACTGAGATGTGGATGCCTTGGACAGGTAAAAATTTGATGCCTCTTTAGATCAACATTCTTTTCCTAATCATTTATTAGAGCGACTGGTACTCTGAGACACAGCAGAGAAGTAGGATCTCTGACAGTGAGGCTCAGAAATCCAGCTCTCATCCCAAACCTGCATACACCAGGGAACAAATCCAAAGCCCTAAGTTAACCAACTGCTGTTCTTAGGAGGATAGTGATCATTGGACTACCATTCCCCAAGTGACTAATGAGAGTCTTGTTTTCCAATTACAGACCCCGCTATCCCTAAGAGAAGATGCAATAAACACATTTTCTAAATACCAGCAAATTTCCAGTGATGCTCTAGTGAAGCTTGGAGACTGGTTCTATAAGCAACTCCTAAGCCTCCCCTACCAACTTTAATTCAGCTCAACTCTGGGCCCCAAAAGGAGTTTATTCAGGTGGCAGACACGCAGACATGAGTGAATGTTATATATTTAGACAGGGGATCAAAAGGAGCTTCCCTGGCCTTTTGTTTCTTGCTGAGTGCGTGTTCCCTTTTAAAATGTATTCGACTGTCAATGGGAGAAAGCAGAACATTCTGTTTTAAACTTCCACATTTTAAATTTTCTTCATTTTGAATAATCTGTGTATCTGTCATCTGTATTGTTTTATTTAACTGGAAAAAACATATATTGCCTTTGTATTATGAAAGTTTATTTTACTTTCCAGGAAAAAAGTAAAATGAATTTCTAGCAATATGTTTATAATAGAAAGAATAATTAGAAAAGTAAAATAAAAAACTTATGCATGTTATGATCACAGTGTGTGAACATACGCAAAGGATAATAAAGGACTGAGAAAAGCTAAATAATTGCCTTTGCACGATAGGTAAGTAAAATTATTTTCTTTTATTTTTGTGTATTTAAAATTTTATACAGAAAAACTATCTTACAAGAGAAAAAATGAAATTTTTTTTCAAAGCAAATAGTATTAAATTCAGCTGAAGTTTGGAAACCACTGTAGCTTTCGTAAATATACCTTTTTAAAAAACTCACAGGAGTATTTCATTTTCACTAGCTGTTCATAGATCACCAAGGCACTGAGTCATTTTATAATACAAACAGGAAATGGAGGTTCTGATGAAGCAAGATGACCAAAATCCACCTTCTCCAGATATGGGTAAACCGCTTGGTATGGCTCTCTTGCCTAACCCCTGTTAATATTATTTAGTATTTTCATAGTCCTTTCAGGATGATATAACAAAATATCATAGTGGCTTAGAAACAAGCATTTATTTCTCAGTGTTCTGGATGCCAGGAAGTCAAAGATCCAGGGGCCAGCAGAGTCAGTGTCTGGTGAGAACCAACTTCCTGGTTCATAGATGGCTGTTTTTTTGCTGTATACCCACATGGCAGAAGGGGCAAGCAAGCTCTCTGTGGTGTCTTTCTAGAGGCACTAATCCCTTTCATGAGGGCTCTACTATCATGACCTAATCACCTCCCAAAAGCTCCACTTCCAAATACCATCACTTAAGTTTCAACGCATGAACTTTGGAGGGAGACAAACATTCAGTCTATGGCAGTAATGTTGAAGTCTGTTCAGTGGGTGAAGGAGGACCATTTAACTTAAGTAGATGGTCTCTTCTTTTCCAAATATTGATGTGGATAGAGGAGACACTTATTTATTCATTCAGCAAACACTGAGTGCCTTCCTCCCCACTGTGGGCTAGGCTCAGTGCTAATTGCTGGAGACACAGAGTGTATAAAACATGGTCTCAGCTGTCCTGGAACTCACAATCTCAGCTTTCTACCAGGTCATCTCGATTTTCAACACGGAACTTTAAACATTTATTTCAGAAATCTATTTGCCTAAGTATCTATTCCATTATAACTACTTATGAATTTAAAATAATTGCTGTTTATTTTTATCACTGCAAAATATATTAAGGAAAACATTCAGTCTTATCTCTGTCTATATGTGTCTGTCTTCGTCTGAATATGACAGCATCTGGCAATTGCAAAAGAACTCCAGAAGTGTAGATAAATGGGAAAAGCAGAGGTCTGGGTATCAGGAGACTTTGATTTAAATCTAAGCTCTGCCATTTATCAGCTTTTGGAGCTCTCTGAGCCTTAAATCCCTCATTTGTAAAATGGGAATAATAATACCTACCTCACATTTTTGACATGAGAATGAAATGAACTAAACAATGTGAAGCACTTAACCTATAGCAAAACTGAACAAACGCTAGTTTGTTTCCTCCTTATAGTTTCACTGTAGGTAGGTGGCCAGTCTTTCATTTGGGGGGAAAAAATGCAATTACAAAAATCTGGAATTTACAAGACAGGTATTTTTAGGGCTCTGGTTCTCTTTTCAGAAATATTAAACTCAGATTATAAATAGGTTAGCTGCAGGATTCACCTTGACAATTCAATTCCAAATCAAGATAGCACAGAACCTTTGCAGCACAACCCTCCAGACAGGATGTCTGCTCTCACCACTTCTATTAAACAGTTTACTGCAGATTCTAGTCAGGGCAATTAGGCAAGAAAAGAAAAGAAAAGACATCCAGATTGGAAAAGAACTAAAAGTATCTCTATATGCAGGTGATATGATCTTGTATATGAAAAATCATAAGGAATCCACTGGGAAAAAACTATTAGAACTAATAAATGAGTTCAGCAATGCTCCAGGATGCAAGATCAATATACAAAAATCAACTCTATTTTTATATAGTATCAATGAGCAAACTGAAAATTAAATTAAGAAAACAATTTCATTTATAATAGCATTGAAAAGAAAAAAACATACTTTGGAATAAACTTAACAAAAGAAGTACAAAACTTTTGCTGTGCGAACTATAGAAGATTGTTGAAAGAAACTAAAGAAGCACAAAATAAACAGAAAGACATCCCATTTTCATGGATCAAAACACTTATTATTGTTAAGATGGCACTACCCCCCACATTGATCTATAGATTCAATGCAATTCTATCAAAATTCCAGCTAACTTCTTCACAAAAATTGACAAGCTGATCCTAAAATTCATATGGAAATGCAAAGAACCCAGAAGAGCCAAACAATCTCGAAAAAAAAAACAAAGTTGGAGATCTCACACTTTTTTATTTCAAAACTTACTAGAAAGCTTGTGGTACTGGCATAAGGATAAACATATATATCAGTGGAACAGAATTTTGAATCCAGAAATAAACCCTCACATTTATGGAGCACTGAATACTTTTGACAATAGTGTCAAGACAATTCAATAGAGGAAAAAATAGCCTTTTTCAATAAATGGTTCTGGGAAAACTGGGTATCCATGGGCAAAAGAATGAAGTTGGACTCCTACATCACACTATAATGTTAATACAAAAATTAAAATGATCAAATACTTAAATGTAAGAGCTAAAACTATAAAACTTTTAGAAGAAAACATATGGAAAAAATCTTCATGATATTAGATTTGGCAATGATTTCTTGGATATGTCACCAAAAACACCACATTAAAGGAAAAATATAGATAAATGGGACTACATCAAAATTAAAACTTTTTTAAAATCAAAGGACACTATCAACAAAGTGAAAGGCAAGTCATTAAATGGGAGAAAATATTTATAAACCATATATCTGATAAGGGATTAATATCCAGAATATACAAAGAACTGTTAAAACTCAACAACAAAAAACCCAATTCAAAAAAGGATAAAATACTTGAATAGACATTTCTCCAAAGAAGATACACAAACAGCCCATAAACACATGAAAAGATACTCAAATCACTAGTCATTAGGAAAACGCAAAGCAAAATCACAAAGAGATACCACTTCACATTCATTAGGATAGCTAGCTGTTATATTTTTTAAAAGGAAAGTAACAAGAGTTGGCAAGGATATAGAGAAATTGGAACCTTTGTGCATTGCAGGTGGCAATGTAAAGTGGTGCAGCCACTTGAAAAAGTTTAATGGTTCCTCACAAAATTAAACACAGAACTACCATATGATCCAGTAATTCCATTTCTAGGTATATACTCAAAAGAACTGAAAGCAGGAACTCAAAACTGATACTTGTACACCCGTGTTCATTGCAGCATTACTTGCAACTGCCTAAAGGTGGAAACAACCCAAATGTCCATCAACAGATGAACAGATATACACAAAATTGTATGTACATACAATGGAATATTATTCAATCTTAAAAAAGGAATGCAATTCTGATTCATGCTACAACATGGATGAACTTTAAAAACATTATGCTAAATGAAATAACCCAGACACAAAAGGAAAAGTTTGTATGATTCCACTTATATGAAGTACCTAAAGTAGTCAAATTCACAGAGACAGAAGATAGAACAGAGGTTACCAGAGGGCAGGGAGAGGGGGAAATTGAGAATTATTGTTTAATGGGTACAATTTCTGTTTGGGATAATGAAAAAATTCTGGAAATGGATAGTGGTGATGGCTGTACAACACTATGAATGTACTTAATGCCACTGAATTGTATACTTAAAAATGGTTAAAAGAGTAAATTTTATGTTATGTACATTTTATCACAATAAAAATAAAGCAGTTAGACCTCCAGATCCCCCATACCTAGCAGCTAGATGGTTGACCCCCACCCCCCCATCCACTCCAGCAGAAGATTGGAGGTAATTCACTGAAGGAAGTCAAACAGGCTCTCTGGATGGAAGGTACAAAGTACAGTTGAAGGCAGGACCACCATACTGAAACGGGAAGTTCATGAATACTTACATTCTACATATTAAGCCTTCAGTTCTCTTCTCCCCCTCACTTCCCAGGGTGCTGGTACCAGACTGATTCCCTCCAGCAGGGAGACCGGAGGAGTCACTCCATGGAGAATCAGAGCAGTTCACAAGATAAGACCTTAAAATACCAACATGAGGGCTTCCCCAACTGAACAGCCGAGACAGGTCACCCGTCAGTGAAACCCCCAGTTGATAAGCCCGCCTGTATGCACAGAATCATATGTCCACTACTAGATAGGGCAAGACAGTCAAAGATCACCTGAAGGTAGAGGAAAGCTACTAAGAGAACAAAACAAACCAGAACAGGTAACTTGGGGGAAGCAACAATTATACAAGAAGAAAGTAACATTGGAAATGAGTGTATCATTAATATCCTTAGACAGATAAGATATTGCATCCATGGTATAAAGCCAAAGTGTTATACAAAAAAGAGAGTTCTGAGAAATTAGAAACTTGATGGCAGAAGTGAAAAATAAAATGCATTGAAAGTACTGTTGAGGAAATCTCCAGAAAATAGTGCAAAAATACAGAGATATAAAATAGAAAAAAAGTCAGAAAATTAGAGGACAAATCAGAAGATCTAATATACAAATGACAGGAGTTCCAGAGGGAACAGAGAAAAAATAGAGATTACAATAAAACAATTCAAGAAAAAGTCTCTAAAATGAAGGACATGAGTTTCTAGATTGAAATGATCTGCTGAGTGCCCAGCAAAATGGTTGAAAATTTACCCACATCAAGGGGTATCATCATGAAATTTCAGAACAATGAAGACAAAGAGAAGATCCTCCATGTTTCTAGAAAGAAAGAACAGGTCCTATCCAAGAGGTCAGGAATAGAATGGCAGTAGAATTCTCTGTGGCAACAGTAGATGCCAAAAGACAATTGTGCAATGACTTTAAAATTCTGAAGAAAAACTATATCCAAATTAGAGTTCTTTATCCAGCTAGACCCTCACTTTAGTAGAGAATAAAATAAAGATACTTTTAAACCTGTAAAAACTTGGACATTTTATCTCCCATACACAATTTCTGAAAAAGCTCCTGGAGATATGCTCTACCAAATAAGTAAGGAAACCAAGAAAGAGAAGAATATGGACTCTACAAATCAGGGATTCAAGGCAAGAGAGAGGCATGATGGTGAAGGGAGATCCTTATACAACAGCTGTGCAACCACAGGTCTGGAGAGCGACCAGTGCAGACTGGGGCAGATCAGAGGTCTCTCTGGAAGGGACTTTTTCAAAAAGATGAAATTGATAGAATTCCTCATGTGTTTGAACATATTAAGAGATTTACACAAGGAGAGTTTGGGAATTAATTAGTGATAAGGACATTAAAAATCAAGCAAATTAAAGAGCAAGGCACCTAGAGAGTCTCATATTTAGTGAAGTCAGAAGGAGAAAGACAAATACCATATGATATCACTTGTATGTGCACTCTAAAAGAATGATACAAATGAACTTATTCACAAAACAGAAACAGACTCACAGACATAGAAAACAAACTTTTGATTACCAAAGGGGATGGGGGGGAGATAAATTAGGAGTTTGGGATTAACAAATACACACTACTATATGTAAAACAGATAAACCACAAGGACGTACTGTGTAGCATAGGGAACTATACTCAGTATCTTGCAATTATCTATAATGGAAAAGAATCTGAAAAAGAATATATATATATATAACCGAATCACCTTGCTATGCACCTGAAACTATCACAACATTGTAAATTAACTATACGTCAATAAAAAAAGAAGCAAAAAAAAAAAAAAAAAAAAGAGCAAGGCAATTATCAACTCCAGGTAATTAAAATGTTGTACAGAAAGAAAAAGTGACCCTAGGATATTGTGCAGTGGATAAAATCAGCTGCGACTAGAGTTTACATAGCCATAGTAAATGAAACCCCTCTAGGCAAAATTTCAATTTATCTACATTGGGAGTTTGAAGGTGCAGTTAAGTACATGTGAGGTGGGAAGCATGGAAGAGAGCTAAATCTTCACTCTCCCATAGCAGGAAATCAAGACATGATACCTGAAACTAAAAAATCTAAAGAGCAGCAAAATAAGCAGTTGGTTATATGGTTGTAAACGCTAAATTATCAGCCAAAAGAGGTGAAAAGTGGAGTAAAATGGAGGTAAAATGGAGGCAGATGGGGTCCCCTGTATTTGGCTACAAACCTTGTAGAACCATTTAATTCTGCACGTTTAGCTTTCATAAAATTAACACCACAACATTTTTTTGAATGACTGCAAAAACAAAACAAAAGCAACCTCTTGCTCCAAATAAAACCCTAGATTTTCCCATTTGCTATTCAAATTAAACTTTTCTGAATTTGATTTCTTCATCTGTAAAATTAGTTTTTATATGGATTCAAATAGATTGTGAATACAAAAGTGCTTGGACACTACAAGAGTTGTTTATTAATAATAACAACAACAACAACTTACAATCCAAAAGTTGGGAATCCTCAACATTGATTTATTTGATCATGTGTGTGTAGCAGGGAGCGGGACACGACAAGCAAAGCACTGCGTGAAACCAGAGACCTTTCCTTGAACTCACTGCCCAGTCATTCCTCCCGCCCCTACTTGTTCCAGGTGGTGATTTATTCTTTAGCCTTTGGGGCCAAACTTTTCTGAATTCGGATTCCGGCTGTGCCACTTCTAGTTGTGTAACCTCAGACAATATCCTTAGCTTTTCTGAATCTCAGTTTCCCTACCAGGGAATAGTGAACCCCCTCTCGCCAAACTGGTGTCACAAACAAACGAGAGATTAATGGAAAGAAAGTCCTTTGCTTTGGTCGGTAAGTAACTGCAGCTCCCCAACTCCAGCGCCTTCCTGGGCGCGCGGGACACCTACAGACTCCCGCTGGGAGCGGCTGGGGGCGGGGAGGATCCACAGTCACCATGGCAACCGGAGACGCCTCGCGTTCTCCAGCAGCTTGCGGCGGAGCAGAGAAGGCCAGCCGGCCGCGCTCCGCGAAGAAGACCCCCGCGGCATGAGGGGGGAGGAGGCGGTGACCGCGGTGGCGATGCCCGAGGCGGGCCGCGACGGCGAGCAGTCTCGGCCGCCCGCAGGCCTGGGGTGCGGGGCGCGCGGGGAGACCGGAGGCCGCGGCCCCCAAGAGTCCCGGAAGCAGTGTGAGTTCCCTTTCAGCCTCGGACCCTGCGGGAAGGACGTGGGCGAGGAGAAGCGGTGAAAGGTGAACTGGGGGAAACCGGAGTAAGACTAGCTGAAGCCGCAAAGGTTTTGGAGGGAGGGGGCGGAGCTGCTGTTTTGGCAAAGGCAGGGGTGATGGTTTTGTGGCCTAAGGCATCTGGTCCATTTCCCCAAGCCCTCCTTCATAAAAGGCTACCTGAGTCCAGGTAGCCTCCAACTTAATTGGTAGTGGCATTGGCCTGGAAGGTATTGAAAAAAATTGTGTGTGTGTATATATACATACATATGATATTAAAAATATTAAATTATAAAATATATCTTAATTATAAAAATGTGTAAAGTATAATATATATTTAAGTTTTAAATATATTTAAAAATATGTTTAAATTATAAAAATGTGTAAAATGTAATATATAAATTTAAATTTTACACATAATAAAACTATGAAATTTATTTTTTAAATACATAAATTATATACACACATGGAAACATGCAGATCATTTTTGTCAATTCCTTCATTTTACAGGCCAGGAAACTGAGGTCTACACTAGAGGAAAGGAAGTGACTTGCCTACCGTCACTCAGTGCTGGAGAAATCCTTCAAACACTTAAACCCCCATCTCTTGGATTATCAGTTCATAAATTATGATTACCTGATCCTTTTAGAATCTCACAATTATGGGCCACATTTTAACACACTGCTGTTGTTTCCTCCCTGCCCTGCCAAACACACAAACAACATTCAAATAAGTAAAAGCAGTTCTGGTTCACAGTCACAGCCAACATGGTTGAGTCCGCGCTAGGTCGAAGTGCTCTTCCATACTGTTCCATAAATTTACAGATATTTCACAGCCCTTTGTGCCCCACAGGTCTTCAGTAGGTGGTAAGGAATGATGAAGATGAAAATAATAGGCCAAAGAGGAAGGCAAGCGTTCCCAGCCCTTTTGCAGCGCCTCCCTGATTGCCTCTAGAGCAGCGTGGCTCCCTCTGCGCCAGGACAACAGAGGAGCAAGGGTTGGGCTGAAGCGGCTCAGCTTCCGCTCCTAGAGGGACCATGCACCCTCCTCTTGGGAGACGGAGACCCCCCGAGGAGCCACAGAACTGCTGCCGCCTGGTGAAAGGACCTCTTCCCTCAGCATCAGCCACAATGTGCCTGATTATGATACCTCATTCCTGTTACTGTCAACAGCATGCAGAGACCTTATTTAGAGCAACTAAATTCAGTATATATAAGTATTCAGTATACTTAAGTAATTCCTTACTCCGACTTAAATTTCTATCTAACTGGGAATTTTCCTGTTAAAGATGCTATAATTTAAAGGTTCTGTATTCTCCTTGGCTGTAGGAGTAAAAGGTGGAATTAACCATTCACTCATCAATTTGACAACTATTGAGTCCTTTCTGCATGTCAGGCATTGGGCTGGTTGCTGGGAAATGAATAATGAATTAAGGCAGGTGTCCAGACTTTCAGGAGCTCACAAAGTCAGGGTGGGGGGCATATGAAGAGTTCCTGCCTCAGCCTTCCTGAGTTCCTGGCCTCAGCTGAAGTAGAGACAAAACACTTACACCTGCACAAAGTACCCATTCAATTTTCAATTTTTTTTTTTTTGAAAGGTCTTCAATCTCTATTTTTTGGAAAGGTCCCCAGTCTCTGTACAGCTTCTACTCCCTAATCACACATCTGCTCCCAAATATACACAGGTAAAATGTGGTGCTTTCCCACTGAAACATTTTTGAATTATATAGTGGTGGCTATTTGAGCACCCACCAAATCTTTCATAGACTCAGTGTTACCTTTCTTTTTTTCTTTTTTCAGTGTTACCTTTAAAATAATTTGTAGTGCTTTCGCCACGCTGGCTGAACTATCCCAGTATTCTCCATTTTATTAAATCACTGAATCCAGTACAATCAGGTTAGTGTAGTGTGGTGGGGCTATAACCTCCCTTGATCTGAAAATTATACTTCTATTAAGTGGATCTAAAATTACATGAGCTGTTTTGACAGACACATTATATTATTAACACACATAACAAACGCAGTCTATGACATCCTTAGTTTCTCTTTCCCCCCCTGTCCAATTGAAAACATTTGACCCAGGCCTCTTCTGTCCTATGCTTATGCAATTCCTTTGTTTGGTCCTAAATACAGGTCGTTATATGTATCCCCAACCATACCGTCCTATGAATTTTAGCACTTCATTCTGGGTGTTGAAGGCCCTTTGAGTCCTGAGTTTGCCATTCAGCACATAAACCGTTCACCAGGTTTGTGCCATTCTCACATTTGGTGAGTTTGCTGGAAGTTCCTATATTCAAATTAACAAATTAAATGGTGACCCCAACAGTTCCAAGTAGAGTCTCTAGAAGCCCCTGATCTGTCAGTCAGCATCTTTGGCGTGGGTACTCTCTGCCAAAGAGAAATGCACTTTATCAAATGCCTTGCTGCAATGCACATACTACACTGTGGCTACAGCATCTCCCTAATCTATCTAGTTTAGTAATTTGATTTGAGAGAGTTAAGTAGGCATGACTTTTAATTTTTATGACTTCTGGAAGTTACTTTTTCGTCTATAAAATAGGAATAATTATACCTGCCCATAGGTTGTCAGGAAGAGAGATAATATATGTAAGATGCCTAGGGCATGGTAGCATTCAATAAATTGTAGCAATTGTTATTAGCCAGCTTGTTTGCTTTCTTTCTTTCTTTCTTTCTGTCTTTCTTGGAGCAGGGAATATTTGCCTATACTAGCTCTTTACTACTGTCTCATTTTTCATAGTTCCTCAAAACCTTTGGTGATTTCCTCTGTAAATTCTCATAACAGAAGGGCTGAAATTTGTCAAGAGACTTGAACTTAGAGCAAGTGATCTCTTCCTCTCTTCTGAACTATTATAGGCTTTTCTTCTTTCTTGGCCACATTTCTTACACCCTTTTTCTGCCTGAAGATCATGATTTAACCAAAAAAGTTTAAACCAAAGTTAAGCTAGAGTAATTCTGACCCTCATTCATCTCTCATTCATATGACTTCTAATTTGGGGGAAACAAGATTCAGAAAGTATCTAACTCTGCCTTGTTCATGTCTGAGGGTGTGTTTGGGTCTCATGACCAGGAATGAACCAGACCCACAGCCATATGCAGCAGGTCTTTTGCCCCATTGGGGTCAGTCTGCACACAAATCAAATTTATTTACTTGTCTTCCCTATCGGTTAGTCAGGAAAAGATGACACCTGCCATAGCTTTGTGTTGGTTAGTTAGGTTTTCCATGGCTCCTTGGATTGAGCTTTTGGGCACTAAGACTAGAGCTACTGGTTCCCTGATGTTCACAAGGCTGCGTGCGCAGACATGCATATAGAAGAATCTTTCACTAATTGAACAATGCTTAGTTCCACTTGAACACACATTTGTTGAGCATCTATTATTATGTCAAACTCTGTTCTAGGACTCTAATGAACTGAACAGACAACATCCCTGCTCTTATGGTATTTATGGCCTGGTAAGGGAGACATATGGTAAACTAATAGTTACACAAATAATTGTATATAAAGTAAATGAGGCTGCACACACATTGCAATAAATCAAATGAAAGAAAAGAGGAGAGTACTATGAGAAAAAGTAACCAGGGGCATTTCAAGATTGTGGAGCCAAGGAAAGTTTCCTTAAAGAACTGACATTTCAGCATAGACCTGAAATTCAGGTAGAAGTTACCCGGGGAGAAAAAATAATTAGGAGAAAGGCAGTTCAGGCAGAGAAAATAGAGTGTTCAAAGGCTTCCATGTGGGGATGGACAGAGGGCCACGTGGCCGGAGCTCAGAGAGCAAGAGAGAGAAGCTGACAGGAGAGATTAGAGAGATGGAAGGGCTCAAATGATGCAGCGCTCCCTGGGGTGAGCAGAAGAAATGTAGCTAAAGTACTTAGAACAAATAATCCATCCTCAACTATAGCAGTGTTGTCTTGTGGGGGCAGGTTTAGAGGACAGGAAAAAGTCCTATGTCCATTAGTGGCTCACTACTACAATTCAGGTTTATTCTTTAAAAGATGATGAGGGACTTCCCTGGTGGCACAGTGGTTGAGAGTCTGCCTGCCAATGCAGGGGACACGGGTTTGATCCTTGGTCCGGGAAGATCCCACATGCCATGGAACAACTAAGCCCGTGTGCCACAACTACTGAAGCCAGCGCGCCTAGAGCCTGTGCTCCGCAACAAGAGAAGCCACCGCAATGAGAAGCCTGTGCACAGCAACGAAGACCCAATATAAATAAATAAATAATAAATTTATTTTTAAAAAAAGATAATGAAATACTGCTAGACTCTTCTGTATTATGTATCTGGATTGTAGGCTCCAAGCATACATCTTTCTTATTCATTGCTGTGTCCTCTGCCCCAAATGCCTGGCACAGAGTATGTCTTTAATAAGAATTTATTGAATAAATGAAAGTTTTCTTCAAGCTAATGAAGAAACCTTCATATATTACTTCATAATACCTAAAAGAGGTATCTGAAACTTAACCCCCAAATGTAAAGTTCCCCCCAAAACTAAAAGTTACAATGGAAGAGATCTTTCCAAAATAGAGTCTGCAGGGTGAATCATCTGCTATTTGTATGGAAGGATTTGTCTCTTTAAAAAGTAGTTATTCATGTAGGTAGTGGCTAGAAGGTTGGGCAGAATTTATGATAAGTAACCAGTTTTGTTAATGTCTTTTTAGGGAAGAAATTTTTATATTGTGAGCCACATAAGAGAATTAAGGAAGTACTGGAAGAAGAACTTTACATTAAGAGAGATGAAAGCCACATTAAACATCCACCTGCAGGTAATCTCAGTAACAAATGAGGTATATTTGCAAAATGGGTATAAAATTGTCTGTCTGATGGCAGAGCGATTATTTTATTTATTGCAAAACCATGACTATTAAAAGAAAAATGGGTCCCTGGGAAATTCTTGGCTAATTTTATAATTATTTTGCCTATTCCAAATAAACTGTTGTATTTAGGAAAAAAAATGAGCTAGGTATCAGAATCTACATTGCTGTCCCACATTTTGGTGGAGTTATTTCTATTTAATGATAAGTAGAATTGTTTTCCAAGTGCCTGAAAAGCACAATAACATATTCTATCTTTATCAATATAAGTATGACCAATAACAGTGGTTCTCAAAGTTTAGACTGCATCAGAATTACCTGGGAATTACCTGTTAAAAGCAAATAGCTGGGCCTCATCCATCAGTTACTTCTGAGTAACTGGCTCAGAACGTCTTTGGTGGGACTTCCCTGGTGGCACAGTGGTTAAGAATCCGCCTGCCAATGCAGAGGACACGGGTTCGAGCCCTAGTCTGGGAAGATCCCACATGCCGCGGAGCAACTAAGCCTGTGCGCCACAACTACTGAGCCTGTGCTCTAGAGCCCATGAGCCACAACTACTGAGCCCTCGTGCCACAACTACTGAAGCCCGCGCACCTAGAGCTCGTGCTCCTTAACAAGAGAAGCCACCGCAATGAGAAGTCTGCGCACCACAATGAAGAGTAGCCCCCGCTCGCTGCAACTAGAGAAAAGTCTACGCACAGCAGCAAAGACCCAATGCAGCCAAACATAAATAAATAAATAAATAAATTTTAAAAAAGAAAAAAAAAAGGTTTGGGGTGGGGTCCAAGAATTTGCATTTCTACCAGGTTCCCGGGTGACGTTGATGATGCTGGTCCAGGGAACCCACTTTGCAAATCACTGACCCAGAAGAATCTAAGTCATTTAAATCAGTCAAAGCAGCCAAGGATTTTATCCCACATACACATGGTATGTGAGTTACATGGCCTGGGCATTGAGAGCTTGCACTGATGCTTCATTTGAAAAAAGATATGCTCTCAAGAATCCCTCATAGATGTTATTTTGAAACTGCTGGATCCCCTCATTTTCATAGTTCCTTCTCAATGATTGCTAGGTGCATATTTCATGCTTTTCAAACCATCAGGTTTTTATTGCAACCCTCTTGGGTACCAGCAGTTGCTTGAAGATATAAAAGAGCTGTAAGGCACGACTCCTATACTCAGAGAAGTTGACATTTTCTGAGGAGGATTGTTGAACAACAGTCTGGTGGGACCCAAATTCACTAAGGATTCCTAAGAGAAGATGCTGCAGGCCCAGAGGTACATCTTTTCAGACTCCATGGTGTATTTTCCCACTTTTTTTTTTTTTTCGTATTTCTTCACTCTTTATTCGGTCCTCTTGATCTATTTATTGATCTCAATACCGGTGCCACATTGTCTTTGTTACTATAGCTTTATAATGTCTTTTTTTAAAAAATGTTTTCCCACTTTATGTTTTAAAACCAGCATAGAAACACCTTTTAGGGCTTCTTGTGTCACCCATTCTTACGGAAAGAGAGACCAACAAAATGGCTCATTTTGTTCATATAGTGTCTTGAAGGAAAGTTTAAAGTCTTAGAGTTTGAACTCTATGGATGGATGCAAAATGACCTACTAAATTACTTCTCTGAACCCCAATCTACATATACTACTTCCCTGGTGATTAAAAAAAATACTTAAGTCTATACTTTTATATTTTGGGTCACCTTCATTGTTTTCAGTGATTACATAAAAGCTGATTTATACACTAGTTGGATGTTGTATTATTCTTAATGGATACATTTGATTATGAGACAGTCTAAATGATTAGGAAAAATCATTCGGTTTATAAAAATTCATTTTTCTAGGCAGTGTTTTCAAATATTCCTCATGTAAAATAGAGAATGCTTGGGCTGCATGGGGGGCTGCATTTTTAATAACATCCACCAGAGGTCGCACGGAGGTGCTATTTTAGCCTAGAAAAATCTTTCAAAGCTGAGGATTGATTCTGTAAGGTTAAGTCTTAAAGGGCTCTATTGATGAAAAACAAAAACCTACTATATTTTTTCTTTTCCTTTTCTTCTTCTCCTTTTTTTTAATGGCTGGAAGCCCCACGTCCTTGGCCAGAATAGGAAACTAGCACCCAGGGAGAATGCCACACTCTTCCAGCCTAGCCCAGAGGGCTGGCAGCTCGGGTCAGCCACTGGACCTTCTAGAAGGAGGTTTTCAGTGACACACTCTTTTAAATATCAGAAGAAAGCTATGGCCTCTCTTGCTGGAAAACACACCTTGTCACATACACCCATAATTCTGCATAAAACTCTGAGGGGCTTGTATGACTTATATAGTAGCTATTCCCAGATGTTAGGAGTAAGTATGCTTGACCCATTCATTGTCTTCACTTCTTTACTTATCGTTTGCTCCTTCACCCATCCCAAATAGGCTTTTGCTTCCATGAGTGCAGGGAAATTGTTCTTTTCCAGATTGCAAATGACCTTTTTCTTGAAGGTCAAATGCAGTGATCTTGAAGGTCAAATTCAATCTCCTGGTTTCAATCGTACCATCTATTGAGGGGCATTTGTTCTGAAGTTAAGCAGCTTAAAAGATAGCATGTTTTACTTCCGATTGAGCTAATGATGACAATAATGGAAGTACCCCAAAGCAGTGGACTTAAGTTATTTCTGTCCTTTTTTCTTCTCCTTTGGTTGAATGAAATTGGTAAAAGGTCAAAAGTTTCTTCTCTTTGGGTTGCACAAAATCAACCAAAGGTCAAAAGATCCAGAAGTTAGGTTTTAAGGATGTTTAACAGAGTGAACATTACATTTATTTTAGAATATTGTTATTTGGGTAGCAAGAAGGGACTCAGGAAAAAGCCGTTCAGTGAGGGACCCTCAGGTGATTGAGCTATCCCACCTGTTCTCGTGGTCGTGTATGACAACAGTTAATAAGAGCTGTGAAGACCTTGCAATGGCCAACATGTCCCAGGTGATTATTACTGTGCACCCCATACTTGGGTCTGGGGAATGGCATCAGTGACAACGAGAAAAATGGACTGCCAGGCCTCTAAGCCTTCCCTTCTCTGGGTTTTTGAGTCCTTCTAGGTTCCTGATGTAGAGCTATATGGGTTCAGTGAGAAGGGGAGGGGTAGGTGGGTGAAGGGAGTCTCTCTAATGATGATGATGATGATAGTGGTAATCATTAATAAATTTATTTATTTATTTATTATATTGACCATCATTCACAGTGTGTCTCCTGGACATGAAAGTTTTTACAAATTACCTCTTTTAATCTTTGCAACAACCCTATGCTCTTATTGAAACTGCAGAATGCGTTTTGGGACTTAGTAGAGTGTGGAGCTTGGTAGAGCTTCTGTCTCCGTGCAGAAAGAATTCAGTGAGAGACAGAGTGACAGGTAAGGAAAGAGTTTATTAGTATAGGACACTTGTGAGATTTACAAGTGGGTGGGCAAGAGGGTAGCACGCCAAGAACTTAGTGGGCTGCAGTTTTATAATCAAAGGAAAAGTGGGGAGGGTAGACATCAAGCTTCCATCATCAGTTTCTCCTCCACATTGGGCAGGAGTATTCTTGTCCCTACATGGTCAAACTGGGACTATCACGGAGCAATGGAAATAAGCGAAAAGGCGGTTACATATACTAAAATATGGTAAATCATCTCAGGTTTCAGTTTAATGTCACCTTTTCCTTGTATTTTTGTTTTTAGTGTGCGCAGAGAAGCATGTCCTAGGAATCATCAACTTACTGGCCTCACTGGACAGGATGTGGGTCTCATTCCACCATTGTTTTATTGTTTTAGGACATGTCTCATGCTTCTGGTGCATGGTTTTGTTGCTAAGCAAGCCCACTCGGTTTTGTTGTTAAGCAAGCCTGCTTTCTTGAGTGATCATTAACTTATAGGGGTCTCCCATACTTTTTTCTTTACTTATGATCCCTTCGTGGGATTAACTATTTAATCACCTACTTTGTCCCTGTACTCTGTCCCTATCATTATTATTCCCATTTTGCAGCTCTGGAAGCTGAGGCTTGGGGGAGGTACAATGACTTGCCTGTTGTCACACAGTGGAATAACTGATACTTGAATGTAGGCTCATCAGAAGCTGATGTCTTTGCTCTTAGCCATTGGGATATACTTTAAAATATAAGATTATGTTTTCTTAGAGGAAAAAAGATTTGAAACTGTACCGGTAGCAAATAGTATTCTCTTCAGTAACAACAAAGTTGTCACGATCTTCGCCAGGTTTAAGTTCAAACTTGAGGTAGAAGAGGTTTCAGAGGCTTTACACATTCCTGCCCCAAGCACAGGGGCCTGGATCTACAGGGTCTCATTATCCTGAAATGATGAAAAGAAGAAATGCAATTTTCTGATCAGATCTGCTGTCAGGTGTAAATGGAATTTGGGCAACCTATGAAACCTTCTGGATAAGTAAGAATTTAGCTAACATCACAATTCATATATTCTTAGTGGTTCCCTGAAGATTTCCCCCTCCTTACAACTTTTTTAAAAAGAAGAGGTAGGTTTATGAGACATGCATTATGGGACTATTGCATTCATTTTGCCATTTATTTTAAAGCTATTTTGAAAATTTTCTATAGAGGACCATGTGGAAATACATTAATGTACTACTTTAATGTTTTCAAATTGCAAGGGCTTTTGTATTTTTCTGGCTAAAACCTGCAGAGTTTATAGTAGTCATGAAAAATTTGATTAATGAAGCTCACTAGTGTTCTCTTATACATTTCCTTTCCCAATGAATTTCAAGAGTGTACTGTCAGATGCATTCATTTGTGTCTATATGTGCCTGAATGCATGCAAACTTAATGTTGAGTCTGGTTTGTTTATTATGTTTAGTACAAATTTAAGAAATGTGAAATATTACCCAGCAAGTGTGGATATTTTTGCTATTCATTAATTCATTCAACAAAAATGTTTTTGTACCTACAATATACAAGGAACTTACTAGACACCAAAGGCATGTCAAGATAATTACAAAAAAAAAAAAAGATAATTACGGAGCTTAGAAGTCGCCAAACATAAATTTAAATTAGTTAAAATTTTCTTCCTCTGACCATGTTTACAGAAAGGAAGAATAGACAATATGTTTCTAAACTGGCTTTTCAAGCTCCAATGTTCCTTATTCACAGCCCTGAGACAGCTGGGGAAACAAAAATATTTTTAAAGGGCGACCTTCTGATAGACCAGGTCAGATCCCATTGGGATCTAAAATTTTACGCTAAAATTTTCAGCGTAAAGACTTGGTTTTGTAACTTTAAAATTCAGGATAAAAACACACCTAAAAAGGTTTTTGAGTAGAAGAGGTTTGGGGGCATGAGAAGAGGAGAGAGAAGAAGAATCTCTAAGATTCCGAGCTTCAAGAAAGGATTTGATTCCTTTCTCTTAGCGTCTCTCTTATGCCTGCTGCCCTTTTCCTTTTCAGGTTAAGCTGCCAACATTGAGGTCTCTCTGGCCCTGTTCTGCACACCCGCCCTTTGTCTTCCTTCCTCCTCCTGGAAAGCATTTGCCCAGAGCTGAGAGAGTTGAATTTCCCTTTAAAGAAGCCGCTGCTTCAAAGGATATTCACACTTCTTTTTGGTCCTCTTTTCCTCCAGTTGAATATATCACTTTCCGTAATGTCTTCATCCAAATATCCTATCAAATCAAAGGCATGCTATTTTTCCCAGCACCCTCTATCCCCAAGTACAGTAAACACTTATGTATAACAACATTTTGCTTTGAGGGTTTTTTTCCATGCATTTCTAGGCATATGCATTTACATTTCAGGTATTTTCTCTATTAAGCCATAAATGTGATTGCATCTGAAAGAGCCAACTAGATTAGACTAGTACAATTCTTCTATCTAATTTGATGTGGGTTTTCTACAGAGTTCTACCTCTGGATTTTTAACCGTTTTCCATTTACCAGACCTTCCCACAATGTGGAACAAATCTAAATCTATTTTCTTGGTTTCTCACAGGGTGTCACGGGGGGTTATTGAATAAATGTTTGTGGACTCCTACATCTGAGAGTTTGTTACCCTTTTCTATCTCTAGATGGGGCAGGAAAGGAAACTGGCTTGATGAGTAAGGGAAGATTTGGGTTAGGTATAAGGAACAGCTTGAACTTTGTAAGGTCTTGGCAGAACGAAATTGTGGAGTCTTCCTTGAAGGTCTTTGAAGAAGAGGGAGGAAACGAATCTTGACAGATAGCTCCAGCCACTCCATTCAGGAGCCGGGAAGGAGGGAAAAGGACTGACGTTCAGCCTGGTGAGTCAGCTCAGTGACTGTGCCTCTGGAAATAGAATCTGAGTCCATGCTTGTACAGGAAAATCATTGTCCCTGTAAAAAAAAAAAAAAAAAGCTACTATTTATTGAGTACAAAGCACTTATGTCCATTTCATCCAAATCCTATAATAATCCTTCAAGGTAGATATTATTGTCATCCCCATGAGGGAACTGAGACACCATGGATTAAATAACTTGCCCGAAGTCATAGAATTGGTAGGTGGTAGAGCAGAGACTGAAACACAGATCTCCTCTGAACTCAAAGGCTGTGCCCCTACTCATTGTATGGTACAGACTCCTTTAGGGAGGGGTCATGTCAGTGGGTATGCCAGTGGGCAGCCTTGGATCTGTGGAGAATATTGGGCATTGACATTTGCAGCTTCAGAAATGGGAAAAACAACTTACGGCATTTACCTGAATTCACTTCTTTGTTTGACTTGGGTCACAGTTTTCTACACAGTAGATTTTCACTAAATGCTTGTTAACTGATTCCCAGAATCTAAACATGTGATTTTAGGATACAGAGAAAAGCCCAGTGCAAATCATTACTAAACCAATACTTATTGGTGGTATCAGGATTTAGGACTATAATTTGCCTTGCACAGTGCATAGACATCACGTTACAAATATTTTGTTATGATGTTTTCCAGTGAGTTTACTGTTTCTTTCAAGGGGGAGATTAAACAACAGCTAGTTTAGAAGATTGTTGGATCTATTGGATGAATTACTCTTGTAACTTTGGGTTATGTTATCTTTGGAAATATTTGTGCTTCTAGGAGTTAAAGCAGAATCAGATAAGATTGCCTGATGAAGTCCATATATTAATGATTATTTATTCCTGATTTCTCTGCGTCTTGCTATTTGTATTTCTTAATTGACTTTTCATCTATTTCATTAGGGGCAGGTTAAATTAATAACACTGTAGAGGTTTAATTGCATAGGGAATAATTCAGTGAATGAACTAGAATTACAGATTAAACAAAGGCTAAAGACCTTGGGTGGTTTGATCAATCAAACCAAATAAACCTCCACCCAAATGGCTAAAGAAAATAATCACCAAGTAAATACTTTACAAACATTTTGTGCTGAAAAGAGAAGAAGCTAATAATCATTATCTTGCTTTTGAAAATATTGACAGTGGCCCTGGAAGGGATTTGGAGCATTAGAAGGAATCTCCCTGTGGGAGGCTTGAAGCCAGGACTGCTGAGCAGAAACAGTTTACTGCCACAAGCCAAGTACTATTCGAGGCACGGAGGGCTACAAAGTAAGACCTGGATACCCTTGACTTCCACCCCAAGTATGGAAGATACTGAGCTGTTTATAAACCAGTGGTGTGTGCTTTATTTACAGCTCCCAGTCAAAATCCAATCTTCTTTTGACTTGCTTCTCTCAGGTTACTTGTAGTTTAGCTACATTGCCTTATTGTGGAACTTAAATAGTAATAGTTTAAGTAACCAATTTACCCCACGGATACAATAGAAGTTCACACTCTTGAGTTATACTCTTGACTCTTTCCTTTCCTTTTTATCCACGGAAGACCTTCCAGCACACAGGCTCAGTGGGGAGGAATCTTGCACTGTCCTTTCTTCTAGACAGAAGATCTGCGTTTACTAGTGGAAATGAGGAAAGGGAGAAGAGGGAATTCAGGAAGAATAAGGCAACTGCTTTGCTAGGTTCCATGAGTTTTACCGTATTTTAAGTAGGAGGCCACCAGGCTGGCCCCAGTAGACTGTTCCTCACAGACATTATGTTTGGGGAAAAAACTATTACTCATTCCTCACTGCCCCAGCCAGCATCTGCCAGCGATATTTGTGGCAGGATGTGGAGAAGGCAGGGGTTCTGGCATGGAAGCACAAGCAGTGTCCAGATAGTGTGCGGACATACGATTGGGTCTATAAGTCCTGAAAACAGCTCTACAATTGGGAGGGAACCCTGGGCTGAGAGGAAAGAAGTGTGTAAGTGCCAAGCGTGGGTTCTCTTAACCAAGATATGAGTCATACTGGCAAATGCTATATAGCACTTCATATTCTAGATTCTTCATATATAATTATCTATTAAATCTTTACAACAATCACATGAAACAAGTACAGTTCATTTCACAGATGAGGAAACTGAGGCACAGAAAGGTTTGAATAATTTACCCAAGTCACTCAGCTAGTGAGTAGAAGTCACGAGGCACCACCAACTCTGTGAGCCAACGGTGCACGGGAACTGGGCTGTCTGGTGAATCTGGAATGGGGTGAGGGCTCAGCCCAAGTGCCAAAAAGGAGGGGGGTCCCCAGGGAGGAAGCCTCCAGAATATGGATTCAATAGGAGGAAAATACAGCCACTAAAGACTGAGACACAAGGTGAAAAAATAAACAAACTTGTTACTCAAGGGGATTCATGTAGCAAAAAGGAACCAGTAATAGAGACCTGGGTTTAATAATAATAAAGTAGTAGTAGCCACCATTTATCATGTGCCAGGCATGGCAGTCTTTTATAGTTATGTAATCCACAGGGTCACGTGAGATGAGGGTTTCAATCTTCATTTTTCACGTGAGAAAACTGAGGCTTGGAGACATTACATTACCCAAGGTACTATGTCTAGGGGGTAGTGAGGCCAGAACTACAAACCTGTTTCCATCTGACTCCAAGACTATGCTTCAACCTTTGGGCCATCATGGCAGAGAATTTGCTCATCAGAAAACAAGGGTGGAATAGTAGTGGTTAAACAGGCACAAATGCCAGGGCCATGGGAATGCAGGGTTAGGAACCTGGGAGTCAACTACATGCAAAATCCACAAAGATGTGAGTGACCTGAAGTAATGGTTGTTCCACCCAAGTCTGGGACACTTGCCCACTGGGGGCTGTTTATTTCAGCTTTCCACCCAATTTGTCAGGTCCCAACTCTAGTGGGCAAACCCATCATTCCAAGAAAACTCACAAAGCAATTTATTTTAAAGATGATTTTCTAAATGCCATATTATAAGACTGGTTTGAAGAACAAATTACCTTCATTTGAAGACATAGAAGTGCAACAGATTACCCGATTTATCAATTGGGGGCATATAATAAAAAATACATGTTTGATTTTGACCATAATTACATTACTTTCACCCATACGGTTTAGGAGAAACTTATTCACAGCTCCCGCTCATTGATACTCATCCACACTACCTTCCTAGCGGCCCCCAGCTCTCTATCTCCAGCCTACATCAAGCCCTTACAGTGGTCATGTTATAGTATGTAACTGACATTGTTGTATGTTTTAGCTTCATCTCTGTAAGTTACCAGCTGCATTTTGCCATATAAACTGCTACTATCTGCTATACAAATCACAACTGATGAATCCATAAGAATTAGCTGATAACTGATAACTGAGAATTAGATATTTCTCATGATCAATTAGAAAAGTTAGATGCAAGACAGAAATATCACAGATGAACAAAACCCACAGATAACTCTCAAAAATTGGTCAGTATTAATTCAAACACTGTCAGAAACCCAATGAAGGTAGGACCCATGTCTCTTTCACTCACCACTGTTTGTCTGGCACTTAGCACGGTACCTGGCACGGTAGGTGCTCAATCGCTATCAGTCACAAGAATGACCGTGCAAATGATGAAACAGGAAATACATACGTGTTGAATGCCTCCTGTATGTTCGGAACCTTCTTGCTGCTACCCCACACGTCTCCTCCTCCACAAAAGTGTATGGTTTTCCCTCTTTGAAGTGCTAAATTAAACAATGTAAACAATAGAAGGAAAAGCAAGGGAACCCATTGACTTTAGTGTGTGAGTCATGAAAAGTTGTGCATATCTTATATACACACTGATGCTTTCAAAGAGAGGTTTTCCTTGGAATACAATATTTCCAGAAACCTCTCCTATAAAGTGTACTTTAGGTAGATAATTTGGGCAATCCTCACTGTCATCTTTTTCCTGTTCACTTGTGCTTTTTTTCCTTTTTCTCATGAACAACACGATCATTGTAGTTGTAACTCCTTCAACATTTAATACACGTCATTTAAAATTTAAATTTAGAATCATGATCATCTAATTGTAGTTCTAAATTCTAAAACAGTTTTTGGTTAGAGACTATGAAGCATCTCCTGCTTTCATTATACAAACAAGATTGAGTCATTTACTTTGATCATTTTCTTCTTCTTCTGTGGCGTGTAACAACAACAAAATAATAATAATAAAGTTGTCCAGCCCAGCACTTCTCAGGCTTTAATGTGCCTACAAATCACATAGGTATCTTACCAAAAAGCAGTTTCTGATACAGTCGATCTGGGGTGGGATTTGAGATTTTGCATTTCTAACCAGCTCCCTGGTGATGCTGATGAGGCTCGTTCAGACACTATACGCTGAGTAATGAGGGTCTAGAAGACCGAGGTTTCTCCAGTTACTTGAATCACATGGGTATGGCTTTTACATTCTGCTCTACCAAATGAAGCACTGTTAAGAAAATTCAATCAATTTTAGATTAAAATGGGGTTGGAATTAAAGAGCATTTCCCCAAAGTAAAAACTTACTTATTTGTTCACTTATTGCTTTACTCTAGGATAAGATGAACAATTTTTCCATTGAGAAGAAACCTCTTTCTCCTGATGTCTGAAAAAACAGAAGAAACCCACGCTTGTTTCACGGTTTAGATGTGTTTAAAAAAATGTATATTAGCCTGTAATTCCTATTATTGATATTAGTTCCTATCTATAAATTAATCCAAAGCAATGAAAGACTATTGGTAAAGTTTGCTAAGCACCTGAAAACAATGGAGGAAAATATATTTATTTTTAGTTATCACAGTTGGGATACACTGGGCTTCTATTTCAGCTTATTTTATTAAGTATGTCAAATATCATAAAACAAAGGCATGTTTATTGAGTCTACTTCAAGGAAAACATTATAAATGTTAACCTTTCACTATAATATAATTATGGTTATCCATTAAAAAAAAATTACAGGTATAGGTAAAGGTTAGTAAATGAATGGCAGAGGTGAAAAGTCTCTGACTCAGAGACAACCATTTTAATGCTAGCCTTGGTAGAGCTCATCCTTTCTCTAGAATTTGTCACTAAATAGTAAGGAGCCAGGAAATTTATGAAGAGATTTTAAAGGGAGGGGGCATTTTACAAATACTATAATACTGCTGGGCTAAAAAGAAGTTAGTTAAAAAGGAGAAAAAAACCCTAACCTTCCTTTCCCCCCAATTGTCAAAAGTAACATATGTACTGTATAGAAAAATTGGAAAATAAAAAAAAATAAAGGAAAAAAACCCATCTGTAATTCAATTCCCAGAAAAAGCCACTGATAACATGCTGATATATTTTTATTCTTTTTTCCTATGCATGTTTTACTTTACATGCATAGGAAATATTTGAAATCACATTGTATGGTATATATAATACAACATATAATTTCCCACTCATTAAAATATAAATGAATAATTATATTAAAAATCTTTATATGTTTGTACTATTTTTTTTTGCATTTATTACTCTATGTTTTGGACCTTTGGATTTTTCAGATTTTTCATTTTATACATAACTGTTGTGATTTACTTACACCCCCTCACCCACTTAAAAAGTTCTTTTTCCTAGTATTCTGGTTATACACGTTTCATTCTCCTTCTTCTGTTAAGCTCATCTTAAAACTTCCTCCAGTTCATGGTTCTCAAGTTTAGTTCTCAGATTTAATGAAATAAATCAAGTCAGCTCAACAAAGATTTGTTGACTGTGTATGTCTCTTCCCTACTTAAAAATATTTACACTGTGAAACAGTCAATAATGTCTTGAGTCAAAATCCAAACTTTTCCAGATTTAATACAAAAATTTCCATTTAGTTAATACACACTAAGAGATCCTACATGTAAGCTAGTTCCAGCCATCACCATGTTAATGGAACTCTCTAATCGTTGGCTACTTAAAAAACAGTGTTGTGAGCCAGTGGCTAAAATTGGAGAGATTACATCTTCAATTAGTCAAGAAATATAACACCCCAAACCACCTGAAAATGGGGTAAAGCATTTACTATGCTTATGAATCTAAACTCTTAACCTCCCCCAAATTCTTACCATCAACCTTTCTGCATGTATATTAGGATGCCACACAAAAGGAGCAGTGGCTGGGGAGTATTGACTTTTATTCACCCATTAGAAATGATGCCTTGTTTGCACTTGGGCTTTCAGGGTTACTTTACAAACACGTGCTCAAGGATTTCCTTCCTCATTTCCAGTCTACTTCTGCCCAATACACAAGCTCCCCCCAGTTTATTCTTAGCCTTGCCACTCGGGCTGGGGGCTCTGTGTCAGCCTCTCTATTCTTGATCAACCGATAACACACACTGCACCCTCCCCACTGCAGGACAGATTTCATGGCACGGTTTCCTTGCTAGGGCTTCTCTCCTTTCTCCACTTTGGGGCCCTGGTCCTTTTGGGGTTAAGTTCTGTTCTTTATTGCCCCACTGCACATCTTCCAAACTGGCTTCATGTACAGGGTTTTTCATCCCAAGATTATTTATAATAATGAATAATGTAGAGGATGATTTTTTAAATTACTGTATAATAGGATGCATCTGTTTTGTTTCTTTTAATTTAAAAAGCATCTTTAAATGAAAACTTTTTGAAAGCCAGGGTTACAAGGACACTTCTTTTTTTTTTTTTTAATTTTTTTTTTTAATTTTAATTTTTTTTTTTCACACACACTGTATTTTATTTTTACAAGAGATAAATAGACTGACACCAAGCATTGTACATGGATGACCACAACAAAAGCAACAATGATTGCAATTACCAAACATGAAACACACTCATACTATGTCATAATATTGACATTCAGTCCAGTAATCCTCCACTGTAACAGCTCCTTTACTTTGCAGTGAAAATTGATTTGTATATTCTTTGCCTCTGAGTCCTTGTGGGATTTTTTCTTTTTTTAAATTCAAACAGAAAGTCACAAAAATTATACTCATCCTCATCAGTTCATTCAGTCCCATGTAATTAATTTTTTTTTTCATCTTGATCTTTTGTTAGCACTTTTATGAGCTCATCAGTTTTTCATTAGAGTTCTGAAAATGCTTATTCATTCAGTTCAGCAGTACAGTCAGGTACCAGAAACCTGTACTTGTCAGAGTCTTTTCCATGAATTTCCTGAAGATGAAACCCTTTTATAGGAACATATTTACAAAAGCATCAGAGTACACCCAGAACTGTCTGTAAATGACAAAAGACTTAAAAATGACCACTGTTAAAGATTTGATGAAAGTTCATAATAATGCAGTTGACAAGAAAATTAGTTATTTCTGAGATATACATTTTAAAGTAATAACTAGGATTATGACTTATAACATTATACCAGAACATATAAGATTTTTAGAAATTTCATGTAATGTCTGAAACATTTATATTAACATATTTCCATACAAATAACCCAATGAAAGTTTAGTATTAGTTGTTTTGTTTGTTTGTTTATACTGCAGGTTCTTATTAGTCATCAATTTTATACACATCAGTGTATACATGCCAATCCCAATCGCCCAATTCAGCACACCACCATCCCCACCCCACCGCAGTTTTCCCCCCTTGGTGTCCATATGTCTGTTCTCTACATCTGTGTCTCAACTTCTGCCCTGCAAACCGGCTCATCTGTACCATTTTTCTAGGTTCCACATACATGCGTTAATATACGATATTTGGTTTTCTCTTTCTGACTTACTTCACTCTGTATGACAGTCTCTAGATCCATCCACGTCTCAACAAATGACTCAATTTCGTTCCTTTTTATGGCTGAGTAATATTCCATTGTATATATGTACCACAACTTCTTTATCCATTCGTCTGTTGATGGGCATTTAGGTTGCTTCCATGACCTGGCTATTGTAAATAGTGCTGCAATGAACATTGGGGTGCATGTGTCTTTTTGAATTACGGTTTTCTCTGGGTATATGCCCAGTAGTGGGATTGCTGGGTCATATGGTAATTCTATTTTTAGTTTTTTAAGGAACCTCCATATTGTTCTCCATAGTGGCTGTATCAATTTACATTCCCACCAACAGTGCAAGAGGGTTCCCTTTTCTCCACACCCTCTCCAGCATTTGTTGTTTGTAGATTTTCTGATGATGCCCATTCTAACTGGTGTGAGATGATACCTCATTGTAGTTTTGATTTGCATTTCTCTAATAATTAGTGATGTTGAGCATCTTTTCATGTGCTTCGTGGCCGTCTGTATGTCTTTTTTGGAGAAATGTCTATTTAGGTCTTCTGCCCATTTTTGGATTGGGGCGTTTGTTTCTTTAATATTGAGCTGAATGAGCTGTTTATATATTTTGGAGATTAATCCTTTGTCCGTTGATTCATTTGCAAATATTTTCTCCCATTCTGAGGGTTGTATTTTTGTCTTGTTTATGGTTTCCTTTGCTGTGCAAAAGCTTTGAAGTTTCATTAGGTCCCATTTGTTTATTTTTGTTTTTATTTCCATTACTCTAGGAGGTGGATCAAAAAAGATCTTGCTGTGATTTATGTCAAAGAGTGTTCTTCCTATGTTTTCCTCTAAGAGTTTTATAGTGTCCAGTCTTACATTTAGGTCTCTAATCCATTTTGAGTTTATTTTTGTGTATGGTGTTAGGGAGTATTCTAATTTCATTCTTTTACATGTAGCTGTCCAGTTTTCCCAGCACCACTTATTGAAGAGACTGTCTTTTCTCCATCGTATATCTTTGCCTCCTTTGTCATAGATTAGTTGACCATAGGTGCGTGAGTTTATCTCTGGGCTTTCTATCTTATTCCATTGATCTATGTTTCTGTTTTTGTGCCAGTACCATACTGTCTTGATTACTGTAGCTTTGTAGTATAGTCTGAAGTCAGGGAGTCTGATTCCTCCAGCTCCGTTTTTTTCCCTCAAGACTGCTTTGGCTATTCGGGGTCTTTTGTGTCTCCATACAAATTTTAAGATGATTTGTTCTAGCTCCGTAAAAAATGCCATTGGTAATTTGATAGGGATTGCATTGAATCTGTAGATTGCTTTGGGTAGTATAGTCATTTTCACAATGTTGATTCTTCCAATCCAAGAACATGGTATATCTCTCCATCTGTTGGTATCATCTTTAATTTCTTTCATCAGTGTCTTATAGTTTTCTGCATACAGGTCTTTTGTCTCCCTAGGTAGGTTTATTCCTAGGTATTTTATTCTTTTTGTTGCAATGGTAAATGGGAGTGTTTCCATAATTTCTCTTTCAGATTTTTCATCATTAGTGTATAGGAATGCAACAGATTTCTGTGCATTAATTTTGTATCCTGCAACTTTACCATATTCATTAATTAGCTCTAGCAGTTTTCTGGTGGCAGTTTTAGGATTCTCTATGTATAGTATCATGTCATCTGCAAACAGTGACAGTTTTACTTCTTCTTTTCCAATTTGTATTCCTTTTATTTCTTTTTCTTCTCTGATTGCTGTGGCTAGGACTTCCAGAACTATGTTGAATAATAGAGGTGAGAGTGGACATCCTTGTCTCATTCCTGATCTTAGAGGAAATGCTTTCAGTTTTTCACCGTTGAGAATGACGTTTGCTGTGGGTTTGTCATATATGGCCTTTATTATGTTGAGGTAGGTTCCCTCTATGCCCACTTTCTGGAGAGTTTTTATCATAAATGGGTGTTGAATTTTGTCAAAAGCTTTTTCTGCATCTATTGAGATGATCATATGGTTTTTATTCTTCAATTTGTTAATATGGTGTATCACATTGATTGATTTGCATATATTGAAGAATCCTTGCATCCCTGGGATAAATCCCACTTGATCGTGGTGTATGATCCTTTTAATGTGTTGTTGGATTCTGTTTGCTAGTATTTTGTTGAGGATTTTTGCATCTATATTCATCAGTGATATTGGTCTGTAATTTTTTTTTTTGTAGTGTCTTTGTCTGGTTTTGGTATCAGGGTGATGGTGGCGTCATAGAATGAGTTTGGGAGTGTTCCTTCCTCTGCAATTTTTTGGAAGAGTTTGAGAAGGATAGGTGTTAGCTCTTCTCTAAATGTTTGATAGAATTCACCTGTGAAGCCATCTGGTCCTGGACTTTTGTTTGTTGGAAGATTTTTAATCACAGTTTCAATTTCATTACTTGTGATTGGTCTGTTCATATTTTCTGCTTCTTCCTGGTTCAGTCTTGGAAGGTTGTACCTTTCTAAGAATTTGTCCATTTCTTCCAGGTTGTCCATTTTATTGGCATAAAGTTGCTTGTAGTAGTCTCTTAGGATGCTTTGTATTTCTGCGGTGTCTGTTGTAACTTCTCCTTTTTCATTTCTGATTTTATTGATTTGAGTCCTCTCCCTCTTTTTCTTGATGAGTCTGGCTAATGGCTTATCAATTTTGTTTATCTTCTCAAAGAACCAGCTTTTAGTTTTATTGATCTTTGCTATTGTTTTCTTTGTTTCTATTTCATTTATTTCCGCTCTGATCTTTATGATTTCTTTCCTTCTGCTAACTTTGGGTTTTGTTTGTTCTTCTTTCTCTAGTTTCTTTAGGTGTAAGGTTAGATTGTTTACTTGAGATTTTTCTTGTTTCTTTAGGTAGGCTTGTATAGCTATAAACTTCCCTCTTAGAACTGCTTTTGCTGCATCCCATAGATTTTGGATCATCAGGTTTTCATTGTCATTTGTCTCTCGGTATTTTTTGATTTCCTCTTCGATTTCTTCAGTGATCTCTTGGTTATTTAGTAACGTATTGTTTAGCCTCCATGTGTTTGTGTTTTTTACGTTTTTTCCCCTGTGATTCATTTCTAATCTCATAGCGTTGTGGTCAGAAAAGATGCTTGATATGATTTCAATTTTCTTAAATTTACTGAGGCTTGATTTGTGACCCAAGATGTGATCTATCCTGGAGAATGTTCCGTGCGCACTTGAGAAGAACGTGTAATCTGCTGTTTTTGCATGGAATGTCCTATAAATATCAATTAAATCTATCTGGTCTATTGTGTCATTTAAAGCTTCTGTTTCCTTATTTATTTTCATTTTAGATGATCTGTCCATTGGTGTAAGTGAGGTGGTAAAGTCCCCCACTATTATTGTGTTACTGTCAATTTCCTCTTTTATAGCTGTTAGCAGTTGCCTTATGTAATGAGGTGCTCCTATGTTGGGTGCATATATATTTATAATTGTTATATCTTCTTCTTGGATTGATCCCTTGATCATTATGTAGTGTCCTTCCTTGTCTCTTGTAACATTCTTTATTTTAAAGTCTATTTTATCTGATATGAGTATAGCTACTCCAGCTTTCTTTTGATTTCCATTTGCATGGAATATCTTTTTCCATCCCCTCACTTTCAGTCTGTATGTGTCCCTAGGTCTAAAGTGGGTCTCTTGTAGACAGCATATATATGGGTCTTGTTTTTGTATCCATTCAGCAAGCCTGTGTCTTTTGGCTGGAGCATTTAATCCATTCACGTTTAAGGTAATTATCGATATGTATGTTCCTATGACCATTTTCTTAATTGTTTTGGGTTTGTTTTTGTAGGTCCTTTTCTTCTTTTGTGTTTCCCACTTAGAGAAGTTCCTTTAACATTTGTTGTAGAGCTGGTTTGGTGGTGCTGAATTCTCTTAGCTTTTGCTTGTCTGTAAAGCTTTTGATTTCACCATCAAATCTAAATGAGATCCTTGCCGGGTAGAGTAATCTTGGTTGTAGGTTCTTCCCTTTCATAACTTGAAGTATATCATGCCACTCCCTTCTGGCTTGTAGAGTTTCTGCTGAGAAATCAGCTGTTAACCTTATGGGAGTTCCCTTGTATGTTATTTGTCGTTTTTCCCTTGCTGCTTTCAATAACTTTTCTTTGTCTTTAATTTTTGCCACTTTGATTACTATGTGTCTCGGCGTGCTTCTCCTTGGGTTTATCCTGTATGGGACTCTCTGCGCTTCCTGGACTTGGGTGGCTATTTCCTTTCCCATGTTAGGGAAGTTTTCGACTATAATCTCTTCAAATATTTT
Source organism: Eubalaena glacialis (assembly GCF_028564815.1). NCBI lineage: Eukaryota > Metazoa > Chordata > Mammalia > Artiodactyla > Balaenidae > Eubalaena > Eubalaena glacialis. The sequence goes on along the minus strand of NC_083725.1, from coordinate 49,882,988 downwards.
CTCTGGTCCTTTCTCTCTCTCTTCTCCTTCTGGGACCCCTATGATGCGAATGTTGTTGCGTTTAATGTTGTCCCAGAGGTCTCTTAGGCTGTCTTCATTTCTTTTCATTCTTTTTTCTTTAGTCCGTTCCGCAGCAGTGAATTCCACCATTCTGTCTTCCAGGTCACTTATCCGTTCTTCTGCCTCAGTTATTCTACTATTGATTCCTTCTAGTGTAGTTTTCATTTCAGTTATTGTATTGGTCATCTCTGTTTGTTTGTTCTTTAATTCTTCTAGGTCTTTGTTAATCATTTCTTGCATCTTCTCAATCTTTGCCTCCATTCTTATTCCAAGGTCCTGGATCATCTTCACTATCATTATTCTGAATTCTTTTTCTGGAAGGTTGCCTATCTCCACTTCATTTAGTTGTTTTTCTGGGGTTTTTTCTTGTTCCTTCATCTGGTATATAGCCCTCTGCCTTTTCATCTTGTCTATCTTTCTGTAAATGTGGTTTCTGTTCCACAGGCTGCAGGACTGTAGTTTTTCTTGCTTCTGCTGTCTGCCCTCTGGTGGTTGAGGCTATCTAAGAGGCTTGATGGGAGGCTCTGGAGGTGGGTAGAGCTGACTGTTGCTGTGGCGGTCAGAGCTCCGTAAAACTTTAATCCACTTGACTGTTGATGGGTGGGGCTGGGTTCCCTCCCTGTTGGTTGTTTTGCCTGAGGCAACCCAACACTGGAGCCTACCCGGGCTCTTTGGTGGGGCTAATGGCAGACTCTGGGAGGGCTCACACCAAGGCGTACTTCCCAGAACCTCCGCTGCCAGTGTCCTTGTCCCCACAGTGAAATAGCGCCAGCCCCCGCCTCTGCAGGAGACCCCCCAACACCAGCAGTTATGTCTGGTTCAGTCTCCCCCAGGGTCACTGCTCCTTCCCCTGGGTCCCGATGCACACACTATTTTGTGTGCGCCCTCCAAGAGTGGGGTCTCTGTTTCCCCCAGTCCTGTCGAAGTCCTGCAATCAATTCCCACTAGGCTGCAAAGTCTGATTCTCTATGAATTCCTCCTCCCGTTGCTGGACCCCCAGGTTGGGAAGCCTGACGTGGGGCTCAGAACGTTCACTCCAGTGGGTGGACTTCTGTGGTATAAGTGCTCGCCAGTCTGTGAGTCACCCACCCAGCAGTTATGGGATTTGATTTTACTCTGATTGCGCCCCTCCTACCGTCTCACTGTGGCTTCTCCTCTGTCCTTGGACATGGGGTATCCTCCTTGGTGAAGTCCAGTGTCTTCCTGTCGATGATTGTCCAGCAGCCAGTTGTGATTCTGGTGCTCTCGCAAGAGGGAGTGAGAGCACGTCCTTCTACTCCGCCATCTTGGTTAATCCCCCTCTAATCAAGGACACTTCTTTAAAGTGATAAAAATCTATAGCAATCTTAAACCAATGACTATTTTCATTATTGATGAAATACGACAGAAGCATTCTTTCTGAGGTCAGAAAAAAAATAAAAATTCTTTTTTTCTAAAGATGTTTGCAACTTGCTCACTTTCCTCCTTCATTTTATGTGCTCCTGGCTCTGGAATCTTTGAACTTCCTGGGTTCAGGCCAGGGACAGTTGCCATGGGTTGCTGGGTCACTTGTGTCATAAGGCTTGCACCCCACTTCCTAGTTTGGCCAAATATTCATGGCAAAAGTATCTGTGAGCCACACAGACTAAAAGATTAGAAGTAAAAAAAAAAAAAAAAAAAAAAACCAAATTGATTGGGAATACTCTTCAGTTGCATGAGATGGTGAAACAGAGCAGGACCCTGTGGTCCTTGAGCCCCATGTCCTCAGCCTGCCTTTTGCCTGTGGAAAAACTTTAGCCAAAGAATAAGTTTAATCTGAGAAGTGAGAAAATGCAGAAATAAAAGGAAAATAGTCCAATAAGACTAAATAATAATAGTGTAGTCATTAAGCAAAGTCAAAGGAATATTTAGTTCCTTTGCAAGGGCTATAGATAATATTATGAACCATAACCTTTGAGCTGTTTTATAGATACTGAAACCCTCACCAGGTGGAAGAAGTTAACTACCTGATGACCAGACTGTAGCCATGACATAAGCTGCCACAATTCCGAGAACTGGCCTCAAAGAAATGGGAACAAACCGACCCTGGAACTGAAGATTAACTGTACTTAAAACAATCAAGATGACGATGATCAAACAGCTGCATGACCAGTTTCAAGATGACTGTCAGAGCTGACTGTGCTGTTTCTGCATGTAGCCCCCTCCCCTCACCTATGAAAGCTCTTGCCCACTGATTGTCTGTGGGGGGGAGTTGGCCTTTGGACAGGAGTCCGCCCTTCCCCCCAGGCTGCTGGCCTCCAAAATAAAGCAAACTTTCCTTTCCACCCAGTTGCCTCTTTACTGCCTTTAGACCTGCGAGCAGCCAGACCCCCACTTTCAATGGGACAAAATTTTTTTGAAAAGACAATGTTTTAGTCTTACTTTTAAAGAAATCTATCGTCTGGTTTATCTTATTAAGATATCCTTTGTTTACAACCAAAATATTTATAGAGATAGAAATCATACAATGAGGATTTTTTTTAAATAAAAATACTATCACATTACACCTATTTTATAGCCTGCAGTTTTTCACTTAGTCAGACATTATGACCATTTTCCTATATCATATATGTTTGTCTAAATCATGATTTTACAGTCTATATAGTATGTCCTGATATGACAGTACCACAGTTTACTTACCTTCATGTTGCATCTGATTTTTCTAAACTTGGCATTTTAAGAAATATTTCTACCTCCTCCCACTGATACAACAAAGAGGAAATGCTTTATATTTTCCTCATAGCCGAGATGACTCCCTAATCCTGATAGAAATCTGCACGTTTACACTCTAGATGGAATAAACTAGAAGATGTTTGGATGAAATAGAGTGATCAAGTTGGGAGTCAACATTGTCCATTTCAAGAGCCCAAATCCCCTTAGTTCCCAGAATGTTTCAGCCAGAGTCACACTCCTGTCTATACAACACACACACGCGCACGTGCGTGCACACACACACACACACACACACGACAGGAGATTGGAAATTAACAGGGATGGACCTGGAGGACTTTATGCTAAGTGAAATCAGCCAGTCACAGAAGAATAAATACTGCATGATTCTACTTACACGAGGAATCTAAACTAGTCAAACTCACAGAAGCAAAGAATAGAATGGTGGCTGCCAGGGGCCAAGGTGAGAGAGAATGGGGGGTTTGCTAATCAACGGGTATAAAATTTCAATTATAGTAGGTGAATAAGTTCTAGAGATCTGCTATACATCACTGTGCCTCTAGATTACAAGACTGTATTGTACACTTAAAAATCTGTTCAGAGGATAGTTCTTATGTAAAGTATTCTTACTACGGTAAAATAAAAAAAAATTTTTTTAAGTAAGTAAGGGACTAAATGCTGATTAAAACTGTATGCATAGGCAGGGCTTTTGACTCATGGTTTTCCCTGTACATGGTGTGGTCCATCCAGCACCTGTACCATCAGTAACTACAGATCCTTTTTCTTGGTCATATGATAAAGCTATTAAAGTCATGTTTTCAAAGTGCATTTAAAGACATGGGACAAAGCTGATGTTAAAGGAGGAAAGATGACTACAAATAGTATCACAATATATAAACTATATATACATAAACTATATTATACTGTATACTTGTTAAATACCCAAATACAAACAGTGGTTATCTGGGGATGGAGTTGGGGGAGGAACAATATTTTCTTTATCTTCTTCTTTATATTTTCTATATTAAAAAAATTTTTATATAGTAAATATGTGCTGTATATATGAGACAAACACAATAAGTGCTATGAAATAATCTTCCCTGACCGCACCAAGGTAATTTTATATATTTTATTTCTTGCCATGTCTCAGTTACTTTTAGTCTTGTTTTCTTACTTTTTAGATACCCTTTTGATGGTAAATGGTAATGATATCTCTTAAATACAAACCCATATTTTTTTATGGTGCCTGTACAATAGATGATGCCACTTAAAAAGACAGTAAAAAAATGTTTATGATTGCCGCAGACCGGCTGCAGAAAGCTGAGAGTTCCTGGCGGTGAGGGGTAAGGAACTGAAAAGCACCAGTATGGGATCAGAAGGGCCAAGACAACTGATGGTTGCAAGGCAAGTTTATTCAAAGAGCATAATCATATATATAGGTTAGTTAAGGAATAGAAAGAAGGCAATAAATCAGTAAACCTTGTTTTCCACATAATCCTGTCGCCACCTGTCTATGTGTCAGCATGCCTTATGGGCCATTCTTTGGAGATACAGACTTTCCCTTTAGGGCAGCACGTCCTTCTTCTGGGGAACAACCAGGGGCTCTTTAAATCCAGAGCAGGCTCCTGGAACAAAACTGGCCTCCAGCCATTTTCCTTTTTTACGCTCAAAACCACAGAGTCAGGAGTGCATACCAAGAAAGAGACATGCAGTTCTCCGATAAGCAGAAAGCTGATTAAGCTTACAACTTGGGGGCTAGAAAGCAGAAAGCTGATTAAGCTTACAGCTTGGGGGCTACCACATATGATGGCTTTATTCAATATAGCCTAAAAATGGAAACAACCCAAATGTCTATCAACAGGAAACTAGATAAATTGTAATATATTTATACAGTGGAAAGATCAAGAAAACAAAAAAGAATAAACCATATGAGACCAATGACTCTCACAGTCATTATGATGACAAAAAGAAGCCAGACACAAAGAGAACATACTGGAGGAATCCATGTATAGATTATGAAAAACAAGTAAAACTAACCTAGAGAGACAGAAGTCAAAATATTAGCTTCCGAAGAACCTGAAAAAGAATACGTAAATGTATACATATATAAATATATATTAATATATATATATACACATATATACACATATCTGTATAACAATCACTTTGCTGTACAACTGAAACATTGTAAATCAACTATACTTCAATTTAAAAATAAATAAAATAAAATAAAACAATAAAAAGTAACAGAAGGCAATATGGGCAGATTTTAAAGAAAATATTGGGGTGGAGAAGTATGATTTTCTAAGTATGATATGAAAGTCAGAAACAATAAAAATGATAAATTTAACTATGAAAAATAGTGGTTTCCTTTGGGAACTATTGACTAGAAACAAGCATGAAGTATCCTGTTGTGTTTTATATCTTTATCTGGGTAGTTGTTACACAAGTAAGAGTATGTGTGTGCTACATGTAAAAAGCATTGAGCTGTGCGCTTAAGTTTTGTGTTCTTTACGTATATCTTCAAAACAAAACAAAACAAAACAGAACATAGGAAAATTATCTTGGGAAAGAAAGGACTGCTTCTCAGAATGCTAAAAAGCAAAGAGATTAGGATTTCCCCTGCAGCTGGGATAGTGTTGAAACTCTAATTAGGCTTTCTATATTCTTATTTAATAGTATTACCTATTTCCTAAGAAATAATATTACAATATGTAAAGAGAAAATGAAAAAGAAAAATATACCCAAACTAATTATCCAGGGACATGGGGGTAGGGTGCAGCGTCATTGGGCCTAAGATTTAGTTGTGTCCCAACAATGTAGATTTGGATTAGCTCCTAATCTCTCTCTTTCTCTGTCTCTGTCTCTGTCTCTGTTTCTCTCTCTCTTCTCCACCCCTCTCTTACTCCCTCTCATTTTCCTCTCTTCCTTCTCATCTTTCCTTCCTTCCTTCATTCTTTTCTTTCTGACTGCCTGTCTGCCTTACTTTCTTCCTTCCCCATCAACCCTTTATTTCTTTATACTCTGGGGAGTTTCAAAAAAGATTTACAGCTTCAGATTGTTTAACAATGAGATTTTTGGTTCTTCTATTCTAAGTGTGCCTGGATCATTAAGCTATGTCATTTTCCCCTGATCCTGATCTTTACTTCACTATATTCTTTCATTTAAATTCTAATTTAAAGTTTATCAAGTTTGATTCTGGTAGCCAATATTGAAAGGAAAACCTGGTAAGTTAAACAATTCATACTGTTCAGAACATTTAAAAAAATTCCCCATGTTGAATATAGGTTGAATTATGTCTCCCCAAAATTCTTATATGGAAATCCTAACCCCCAGTACCTCAATAAAGTTGATTTTTAAGAACACTTAGATTAAAAAAGAAGCCATGCCTCCTTGGAGGAATGTCTGATTCCAGATGTGAGGCAGGAAATCTCCAGGATGAATTTGGAGCATCTTGTACAGAAAACAGGGAAGTTTCCAAAATTAATAGGTCATATCCAAAGGACTTAGGAGCCACCATGAAGTAATCCTCTGGCCAAAGATGGGGAAATTTTAGCATAAAAAAATTGGCACTCACTGAATATATAAAAAGCCATGAGTTCATAAGTATATTTTTTAAATGAGAGAGAATAAGGCAAACAGCAACAACAAAAACAAAACCCAGCTTCACTAAACACTAATCGAAATTGCAAAGGCATTAATTCTTACTTACAAAGGCAGCAACTGAAAAGAAAGAATTATCTATTATCTTACCTTTTCTGAACAATTTGGTAATTTAGGTACCAAATAGCCCTAGTAGATTAAGGGAAGTCCTCTTTACAGAATTTCAATTAATAAATGTGGAAAGAATGATAGATTAGTGAAACTACCATTTTATAATCCCCAAAGCATTAACTGACTCTGCTCATCAATGGGTGAAACCATTGGACGAATGCGGTTTTTTGTTTTTTTTAATTTATTTGTTTTTATTTTTGGCTGTGCTGGGTCTTTGTTGCTGCGCGCGGGCTTTTCTGTAGCTGCGGCGCGCGGGCTTCTCATTGCGGTGGCTCGCAGGCTCTAGAGCGCAGGCTCAGTAGTTGTGGCGCACGGGCTTAGTTGCTCCGCGGCATGTGAGATCTTCCCGGGCCAGGGCTCGGACCCGTGGCCCCTGCATTGGCAGGCAGATTCTTAACCACTGCGCCACCAGGGAAGCCCTAGACAAATGTTGATGGGAGATTCCTCATTGGGAGAGAAGGCTAGGCACCACAAGAACCTGTGATTAATCCTAACATCACACAAGTGCAACAATTGGACACCAAGTGCCACCTGGTGTGAAGTTACCTGTGGCTTGATTGGATTCAGGTTCAGCTCTTTTGGTAAGTAGACTTTGTAGGTGACATACGTAATCATGAAGGAATGAAAGATGATATATGGGATTTAATTGAAAACAGAAATAAAAGAAAAATGGTTAGGTGGAGCATATATGAGCAATCTTAATAATCGCTGAATCTTGATGAAGGGAATTGGGGGTTCATCACCTTTTTCTTTCTACTTTTGTATGTGTTTATAGTTTTTCATAATAAGTTGTTTGCAGGTATTTATTTTAGACATAAAGAAGCATTTGTTTATGGAAATAATAGAAAGACTGAGAAAGTTCCTTCCTTGGTCATCTGTTTGAAATCAGAACAAACACAAGAGGCAGACACCTCTCCAGAACTGTTCAGCTCACAAAGGTGTTCATTTCTCTGAGAACTAGTACCCTCACTCCCTGCCCAAACCCACCTACTGACCACCACTGCTCTGGACCCAGTGCCAGACCATAGCTAATTTCACTAGAGGGACACCAGGCCCAAGGTAGTCCAGTCAGATTTTTGCTGCCAAAGACTTAAAACTGAGATTCAAAATCTGCTTGTCACACTCTGCTGTTGGAGAACTATGGAGCTAGGGAGAACTATATTTTGCCCAGTGAACTGGAGAAACACAGAAAGCTGGCGGGGATGGCGGGGTGGAGGGAAGGAAGAAGATGTAGCATTCTGACGGCATTCTCTGCCCTGTAGTCCTCCTCTTGGGCTTTGTAAGAACCCCTTCTCACAAGATAGTAAATTTTGTTCAAGGGAGCTCTCTGTCACAGACTAGCCTTGGGTGCAGGATACCAAGGCCTTGGCTACCAGTGAGTTTGTCAGATGAGAGCCTGGGAACCAGTGAACATGCAGGGCATCACTGGAGACTGTCCCTCAGTGGAGGGGTCTTTGGACTCACGGAAGGGTTAAGTCTCTCATCATTTAAGGAAATTTCTGCCTAATGACTCTTTAACTTAATTACATTAGCTTTTTTTTTCTTACTATTTTTAATAAAACTCTTCAACTATTAAAAAAAAAAAGGTGGGTCTCTATGAAACACACTTTTTACATGACAGTAAATTTTGTCCCCACCCTGCCCTTTTTTTTTTTTTTGGTCTAAAGCTGGGACTTCCCTGGCAGACCAGTGGTTAAGACTGCACTTCCACTGCAGGGGGCATGGGTTTGATCCCTGGTCAGGGAACTAAGATCCCGCACGCCGCACCGTGTGGCCAAAAAAAAAGAAACAGTCATCATAAAGCTGTCTCTAGTAAGTCACTGTAATGGCAACGAAAAGAATCCTTAGTAGTACAACTGCCTTTAGTTTTATCTGGCTTAATTATAATACCTGCTTGGAGCATGTGTGTGGGCTAAATAGCTTCCTTCCGGTTCATAATTCTAGGTCTCTATAACTAAAGGGGATAGAGTGGAAACTTCTGGGTGGAGAGACCCAGGTGTACACCCCACCCCTCAAAAAACATTGCTTCCCTTTAACTTGAAAAACGTCTTTGATGATATGAACAAACCTTGCTTAACTATTTATAAACGGATATGAGAAAGTTGCAAAGATAGGTGTCTGAAAGAACTTTCCACTCTGATAATGACACTTTATCAGTTCAGAAGTGACAAATGACAAAGTGACAAGGCAATCAAGGAAATGTTGCCTCAAGAAGCAAATAGGCAGGGTTACTAAAGGCCTAACACATCATAGCTTCTGAAGTTTACCTTTGGATTCTTCAGATCTGGAATTTCTCTAAAGCTATAATTTACATGGGTGGGTTGAGTGTGATAGCTAGCATGTTCCACAAGGGCAGAAATTTTTGTCTGTTTGTTCAGATATACCTCATGTGTCTGGCACATAACTGACATCCAATAAGTGTTACTGCATGAAGTTACAGCCTTTGCAAGTTTTTAAGCCCAAACAAGGTCTCACCCTAATGTAGCCCTCCAAATATCAATATAGAACAATTCTCAGTCCTGTATTGCTTGGAAAACACTTGAGAAATAGCTCTGCAAGCTGATAATGACAAAGGAGTCGTCATAATATATCAAAATAAAGAAAAACTGCAGTATTTTATCTTTTAAAGGGACACAGCCAATCCTGGGGTCATCATATCAAAATCTTCTAACAACAATCCCCAAAGTTCTTTCTCAAACTGTGGACAGGGAAATGGGCCCTTGAGAGTTTCAAGGGAACGAAAGAGGCACAGCAGATTTTCAGTGACGAACAGTGAGAATGTGTGAATGGTGGTCAGGCAGCATCTACAGCTTTTATTCACATCTAATTTCTCTTCTCTGACTTCAAGAGGGGCTGTTATTCCCCTGCTGTCTTGGATGATCCTGGAAATTAAGTCTTTGAGCAGTGAGCTCACTCAAAGAAGTTCCTTTTTTTTGCAGAGTCCAGTGGTGCTTCCAGGACAGAAGTAGTTCCTGCAGTGCCGTCAGACAGTCGGGGCAGTGTTTATTCACCTGTCTTTCTCTTTCTCCCAAGACCAAATACTTGCTGAATTGGCTTAAACATTGCTAAGGGTAAATACAGACAAAAGGTTCTTTTTGGAGTGGTTGAAAATAACATAACCAGCACTTTTATTGTGATTTCACCCTGGTGAATCTTGCAAGATTTCTGGGCTGTGGTTTATTTGGCCACAGTATGCTGGTCATGGAACTATTAAAAGTGGCTGTCCCACTTCTCCAAGAATGGTTTTTCCTTGCCATGCATAAGCAACATGCATTTACCCTTCCATTCTCACACTCTTCCAAAATCATTTGTATGTCACTAATTTTGTTGACTTTAATCCAGCAAGTATTTCTTAATATTTCAAGTGCCTCAGAGCCCTTTTAGAAGAATCACAGGAACAAGTGTGATGGAACCTGGTCTGACCACTTTTGTGTTCTCAGTGGCTGCTTGGAGGTAATTTGCTGGTCAAGACAGAATTCCCTGACTTCTATGGAAAATGCATCTTCTCTCCATTTTCTTTAGTGAGGTGTGCCCTGGGTCTGTGTGAGAAGTGGGGTCAGGGCAGGGGGAGGGGAGGGTAGTCACGATCCCTTCCTCCAACTGTAGAGAGTTGGGCTGCCTGCCTGAGTTAGGGTCTTGTCTCGAGTTAGGGTCCGATTGCCTTGAGTATGGCCACGCATAAGTTCTGATGTGGAGCCAGTACCATAGTAAATCCAGATCAGACGTGTTTGAGTTCCTGAGACTGTACGGAATTTGAGCTAACTCATTTGACTGAGGACCCAAGTAGACTTCAGGTGAGGCACAGAGATAATGCTGGTGAACCTGAAGAGGATTTGGGGAGGCCAGTATGATACTTACCATTTTCACCCTACACTTGTGCTATATTATTTATCTTAGTCATTACTTTTTAGTCCAAAGTCTTTTGCATACTCTCCGTGAATGAAGAAAGTGAACTGTTTCATAAGTGCCTCATGAAAAGTACAATTAACAGTGGCATTCATTGATTCACTCATCTATTCATTTATTTAACAAACATTTATTAAACACCTCGTATGTGCCAGGCATTGCACTGTGTGATATTAACATGCTTATTGCAATGTCAAAATAATTTCCTTTTGTGTAAGTCTTGTATTCCATAACATCTACATGTGACTGCAAATAAACTCTATTTTAGGAAAGAGTAGTTTAACAAGAAGAATGCAGAAGTAAGCCCTATAAATATTTTAAATATGGTGCGAATATTTCTGACTTTAACCAGAATTTCACAATGTACCTTTTTCTGAACATCCAAAATTCTTGCACTACCCGTTCAGTCAAGTAAGAATACAGGAAGAACTTGAGTGCATACGAGTAAAACCCTAAAATAAATGTAATAAATTCTCATATTGACTATTCATAACAATATCTTTTAGGGGCAGTAAATTTTTGCACTTAGATAAAAAGAAATGACCTTAAAAGTTGGTGTTAGTTTTCTTTTTTCTATCAAGGAATTAATAGGGCAATGAACAATAACTTGTGGATTGTTGTGGAATTTACACAATTCCTAACACTTTTTAACTAACAATCATTCCATAATCATCTGCCCAATTATACACAGTTAAAAACTTGTATCTGACAAAAGAAATAATCTCCACCTTTTTTTGCATACGGGTTAGCTTTTCCAGCTGCACCTGCTCCCTGGCTGCTCCCCATTTCCCGGTAAGTACGTAATACTGGGAGGAACTTTGCCCTTTTATCTCTTCAAGAAAAAAATTTGAAGTATACTTGGCAGGTCAATGGTCAGTCACAGAAGTCTCAACCAAAAATAGCCACCCATTTGAGGGCAGCCTGGTTCTCATGCACCTGCAGCTGACCGTGCTTGGTGCTGGTGGGCAGACTCAAGGCAGTCGGAACATGTTCTGAGGCATCCCTGGAAAACAGCAACTGTCTCTGGTGAGGAGCATTAGGACAGGCTTAAAATGAATTCTTTCCCTGGGGAAGAACAAAGCACAAGTTGGATTTTTAGGAACCACAGTTGGCCTGGTTCTTGCCCCCGGAGAATCCTGTCCTATATTAAATTTTGGAACTGAATAGGCCATTCTTGGCCCCATTGTGCGTGGAGCCCTCATCTATCTTGATTAAATGAGCCTTGAGTGCTCGCTCTGGCAGCACATAGACTAAAATTGGAACGATACAGAGAAGATTAGCATGGGCCCTGCACAAGGATGACATGCAAATTCGTGAAGTGTTCCATATTTTTAAAAAAGAAATGAAAAAAAAATGAGCCTTGAATTTTGGAGCTCCCCTCTACACCCCTTTAGCAAATTCAGGGGCCAAAAGCCCTTCTTGATACCTGACCTTGTCATCATGCTTGCGACTGAAATCCAGTTCTTCCTGTGTAATATTTTGTGGAAACTGGGAGGCCTTTAAATACACGAAAGAAACATTTGTTTATTATGACCAAATTAAAAAGAATCATAGAATGTTTAACGTTCTAAATTGATTTAGAATTCATTTAGAATAATAATAATTCCTTGCACAAGGCTGGTAGACACGTTGTTTTGGCCTCTGCCCACCATCCCTTCCCTCTTCTTCAGGGAACAGCACTTCACTTTTTCTTTTGGGCAACTACCTTCACCCCACTATTAGTTCACGAGGTTTATATGGGACTGATTCTACCCCCTGGATCCAGAAGAGGGTCCACATCCCCTGACCACAGTGATCGCTTCGAGAATGAGCACCCTGCCCAGGTTGGGCCGATGAGATGCAGCCTAATTTGATGGAGTTTCCGAAGCTTGTCCCTGGGGTCCTGATTAATACATGTGTAGCATTTTACACGGAAAGCTTAAGGAGCTTCTTAAGGTCACAGCAAGCCATTCACATAGCCAGCTTCTCCTGATACTGGCCCACTTTCTAGATGGGGAACAGTGATACCAACAGATCATTTCAATAATACATTAAGAGCATTCATTCATTCATTCAAGTATTCATTGAGATGATGAATACTACTAGATGCCTGGTTCTGTGCAAGAGATGGAGTTTGACTGAAACAGCCATGATTGCTGCCCAGTGATGTTCTGAAAGATGTGTATAGGGGCACACACAGGAGGGGCATGTAACCTACCCTGGATGTGTGCGTATGGGTGTCCAGGAAGGCTTCCTGGAGAAAGAGACTGGCTTCCTAAGTACCTCTGAATTTATTCTCCTTTAATTTTAATTTAATCTCATTCTCACAGCTACTGTCTTAGTTCAGCCTTTTTTGTTTCACATCTGAATTATAGCAAGAGCTTTCTAACTGGACTAAATACTTCTACTCTTATCCTGGTCCCTAATATCCAACTCATTCTTTAGTGATGACAGAATGATTTGTTTCTTAGCAACATTTTACTGACATATTATATACATATGTAAAGTTACATATGTAAGCATACGGTTTGATGAATTTCCTCAACCAAGCACACCCATTAACCAGTGCCCACATCAATAAACATGGCCACCACACCAGAAGCCCATCTCACGTCCTCTTCTGTATACTCACTTCCTCCCACAAATGAGCTTTTAAAAATACTAATCTCAGGGCTTCCCTGGTGGCACAGTGGTTAAGAATCCGCCTGCCAATGCAGGGGACACAGGTTCGAGCCCTGGGCCGGGAAGATCCCACATGCCGCGGAGCAGTTAAGCTCGTGTGCCACAGTGACTGAGCCTGCGCTCTAGAAGCTGCGAGCCACAACTACTGAAGCCTGTGCAACTAGAGCCCGTGCTCCGCAACAAGAGAAGCCACCACAATGAGAAACCCGCGCACCGCAATGAAGGGTAGCCCCCGCTCACCACAACTAGAGAAAGCCCGCGCACAGCAACAAAGACCCAACGCAGACAAAACTAAAATAAATAAAATAAATTTAAAAAAGAATACTAATCTCATTATATTGCTCCCTTGCTTTGTTACAGCCTTTCAAGGACTCTCCACGGGCTTCAGGATAAAACCTCATCTCCTTAGCCAAATTAAACTCTTGTAATTCCTAACCTACTATCCTGGTTCTCACTGCCTGGCCTTTGCATATGCTGCTTCTTCTGTTTAGACTAATGTCTCAGCCCTCTTCCTCCCCCATTTTAATCATTCCTAATTATTCCAGGAACCACCTTCCCAAAACCTTCCAAGATCCCTTCCTCTCCATTGTCTGCATTTCTCATAGATTCTGAAAGGTAGTAATAGTGTTTTTCATCCCAGTTTCCCAGTTGCCTAAATGAATAAATGAGAACACCTGGCTTTATTACTTTCCCTTAAAGCCTTTCCTCCTCTTGCCTCCTCCCCTCCATTCCTTTTAAGTAAGTACAAACCATTGCACGGTGAATAAATGCATATAGTTTGTAGGTAAGTCATGACTTTTCCACTGATCCAGCCACAACCTTCTGCTTGGTATTCCCTCGCATACACCAAGATATGACTGAAGTAGGGACAGTTTGTGGTCCTGCACCCTACCAAGATAAGTGGACACAATGGAAACTGATATTCATGAGATCTGAGCCATTCTGCCAGTAAAAAGTTGCTTTAATTGGAATATCTGAAGGATCTAAGGGAAAATTGGGAGTGGGGGGAGGATACAAGCAAGCAGGCTAACATTTACCAAATGCCAAACACAATGTTAGGCTCTATCTATGACGTCTTATTTAACTGAAGTGGGGGAGGAATGGGCATAAAGGTATAGGTTTTTGAATTGCATAAGAAGAAAAGCCAATATGTCCTTTCCTTCCTTTGGTTGAAAAAAGTTATTCATGCATTTATAGCTTTTTCTTTCTAATTAAAAATAACAGAGTGGAGAATCACTGAAATTTCTAATTTCAAAGACAATTTGCTTAACTAGCTTGAAAAATGATTCTATAAAAACATTATAAAAGCTTTTGGTGTGTAGGAGAAAGTATCACTAGGTTGATGGGTACAGCCAGAGCACCTAACGCTGTCCATTCAGCTCCCAAATTGTCACTGTGGGCAGGCAGGTAATGCCACTTGAAACTACCTAAATGAAACCATTTTTATAGAAGCTTTTACAATCTGTACTTGGTTTTCAATGAAAAAGTTCTTCACAATAAATCCAAATGGCATAACATCAAAAATACCTGACAGGTTGGCCCCATTCCCAGCAAGTCTACTTCTTCCCTAACATCTTGTAACTTACATGGCACTGGGCTGGGGCACCACCAATGCACCGCTATGATCTAAAAATTCTCTCAAAACTGCCTCCTCTCCTTAGGTCAACAGCCCACCCATGCCCTATTTAGAACTTTGCTGAATAAAAGTTTAATTACATAAATGAAGGCCAAAATCCAGAAATTCAAATTCAAGCTATCGGGGAAAAAAAACTCCTTAAGTCACGGTAGAAGTAGATGCCTCAGTTGCTTCATTGATAAACCTGAAGAGGCCACTGTGATACCCTTTATACCCTAAACTTGGATGCTATAATATTTATCTTAGTCATCGTTTTATAGTCCAGAGTGTTTTGCTGGATCTTCATGAGCGCAGATATTAAGCTGTTTCTTAAGTGCTTAGTAAAATTAATGGTGTTGTTCATTCATTCATCTCACTGAATAGGCAGGAAGTTCATAGCTCTGGTACAAAGAAAGCTATGAGCCAGCAGGCAGAAGCGTTCATTCAGTGGGGGAGCGAAGAAAAAGAACGTGTTTTCATTGCTCAGAAAACTTTCGATTCTTCTCTTTCCTCTTCTGGGGCTGTAGGCAAAGCGAATGTTCTCCTGACAGTAGGGTTTCCTTGAAAACTTGGTGTCACAAAATGCACCACCTCTGTGGGCCGCGCCGCGGGAGCTGACTGCGCTACCTGCCTGCGTCGGCGGCAGGTCACGAGGTTAAGGTCCGCTTCGCGTAGGCTGCGCCTCTGTCAGCACGTTTCCGCGGCCTCGCGGGCTCCCTCCCTCCGGCAGGCGTCGCTGGCCATCGATGGGGCGAGAGGAAGGAAGAGGATCTTCGATCCCGCCCGGAGGCTCGGCACCCCTTGGCCGCCTTCCTCCCGCGCCCGCCTGCGCTCTCGCCGCCGCGGCTTCTGGAGGGTCTCGCGCCACCTGCCGGCGCCCAGGGATGAACCGGGCCCTCACTCTGGAAGGCAAGGATCTGGGCGGCCGCGATTGAGGGCTCGGGTGCAGCTGGGAGGGAATCCGCGGCAGGCGAGAAAGCCAGCGCCAGGCCAAGACGTGGGGTGCGCGGAGAGGTCCGGGATCACGGCGACGGCATCCGGAGTCGCGGGCGGGGCGCTGCCGGGGAGTCCGGGAACCCTGGAGGGGCCGGGGAGTGGGCGGAGGTGCCGCAGGAGGCGCCCGGGGCTTGGCCGGGCTGGTCTGGTCGGGCGCGCGGTGGAGGGGAGGGACGGGGCTGCGCTGGGCTGGGCCGCCGGGTCCGCTTCCCTCGCCCTGGACCCTCGCCGGGCGGCGAGTAGTGGGGAAGGGAGCAAGACCTGCGGGCCTTTAGATCCTGGGACCGCCCTTTCCCGCTCCAGGTCGGGCGGCGAGCAGCAAGGAAGGCTGGACCCTCAGTGGCAGCATGAGAGCGGGCGGCGCCGCTCCGGGCTTGCGGCCGCGCGCCGGGCGGCCGCGGCTCTGCCGGCGCTCGCCATGGGCGCGCGGTGGGGCCGGCGGCGCACTCGGCGTGGAGGCCTGAGGCTGTCCGAGGCCCAGTTGGCGCTGATGGCCGCCAGCCTGGTGTGCAGCGCCGTGGTCGTCTATGTTTGCTGGAAGCAGCTGCCGCCGCTGCCCTGGGCCTCCTCCGTCCCGCCGCGGCGTGTGAGCGTGCTGCTGTGGTGGGAGCCCTTCGGGGGCCGGCACAGAGCCAAAAGGCCGCCCCCTGATTGCCGGCTGCGCTTCAACATCAGCGGCTGCCGCCTGCTCACTGATCGCGCGGCCTACGGGGAGGCCCAGGCGGTGCTTTTCCACCACCGAGACTTGGTGAAGGGACCCCCGGACTGGCCCCCGCCCTGGGGCGTCCACGTGCGCCCGGCGGAGGAGCAGCAGGTGCTGATCGACGACGAGGAGGAAGCCGCGGAGGCCTTAGTCCTGGCTGCCTCGGGCCCCAGGCCCCCGGGCCAGCGCTGGGTGTGGATGAACTTCGAGTCACCCACCCACTCCCCGGGGCTGCAGAGCCTGGCACGTAACCTCTTCAACTGGACGCTCTCCTACCGGGCCGACTCGGACATCTTCGTGCCTTACGGCTACCTCTACCCCAGGACCCATCCCAGCGAGCAGCCGGCGGGTCTGGTCCCGCCGCTGGCCCGGAAACAAGGGCTGGTGGCCTGGGTGGTGAGCAACTGGGACGAGCGCCAGGCGCGGGTCCGCTACTACCGCCAGCTGAGCCAGTACTTGACCGTGGACCTCTTCGGCAAGGGCGGGCCCGGGCAGCCGCTGCCTGACGTCGGGCTCCTGCACACAGTGGCCCGCTACAAGTTCTACCTGGCCTTCGAGAACTCGCAGCACCTGGATTATATCACGGAGAAGCTGTGGCGCAACGCCTTCCTGGCTGGGGCGGTGCCGGTGGTGCTGGGCCCAGACCGTGCCAATTACGAGCGCTTCGTGCCCCGCCGTGCCTTCATCCACGTGGACGACTTCCCTGATGCCTCCTCCCTGGCGGCCCACCTGCAATTCCTCGATCGAAACCCAGCTGCCTACCGCGGATACTTTAGCTGGCGTCGGAGCTATGCCGTGCACGTCACCTCCTTCTGGGATGAGCCTTGGTGCCGGGCCTGCCAGG